>NC_083880.1:69916585-70219615 GCF_032452875.1 Bos javanicus | reverse complement strand
TAATTTTAAAAAAGAAATTTAAATTTTAAAAAAGAAAAAGAAATAAAGAGATCAATATTAAAATAATAGTAAATTATCTTTATATCCAGACTACACTCTTTTCTTTCTAGGAAATCCATGAAAACCAACTGAAAATATTATTGAAACTAATAAGAGAAGTCAATAAAGTGCTTCAGTATAAGAAACACACACAAAAAAAGAAATATATAGAGAAATTTATGACTTTCTTCTATACTACCAATAACCAGTGAGTAAATGGAATGAAAAAAATCCATTCATAATTGCAATAATAACTGTAGAATACCTGTACATAGGACTATGACCAAAAGTATATGGTTTACATGAGAAAAATGATAAAATATTTCTAAAGAAAAAAAACTAAAAAGGTTTGAGATACCACATTTCATTATAAAAAAAGATACTAGCTTTCACTGAATTACTTTATAAGGATCCAGTGACCATTTTTTGAGATTTTGAGTATGAAGATTTTCTCAAAAATGATTTATTTTTCCATCCCAGAGCTAGTTCAATTTGTGCCAAAAACTGTTAATTGTGCTTACCCCTTTCCTCTACTGACTGTTTCTTGTAAGAGGTCTTGATGCTCTTATGTCTGCCAGGATGGGAGAATGAGTTTTCTGGAAACACTCTGGTCTATAGATCTGTGTCTGACGAGAGAACCAAGAAGATTTGGACAGGGTTTGGGAAAGAGTTCTTGGAAGAATGCACAATCAAAGCAGTTCAAGGCTATGATTCAGGAATAGATGATGCTGACAGTGATGTGACAAGACTACTTCCCTTCTCATCAAAGCTTGGCACCTCCTGAGGCCAAGATAGCGCAGGTGGTGAAACAGATTCTGAATACATTTTGAAGATATAGTTGATAGGATTTGCTGACAAATTGAACATAGGGTGAGAGAAAAAGAGATGGATCCAAGATGACTCCAAGATTTTTGGCCTGAGCCATTGGAAGCGTGGAGTTGCTGTTTCCTAACATGGCAGAAACTATAGGATGAGCAAGATTCAAAGAGGTCTGAAATTTGATTTTGGACATGTTATATCTGAGATGCTACTGGATAACTAAAAGAGGATATCAAGCAGGCAGTTAGATATGTAAGCCAAGAGCTCTTGGGAGAATCCAGGGTTGGAAATATCAGTTTGGGGGTGTTAGACTCCAGTATTCTTGCCTGGAGAATCCTAGGGACAGAGGAGCCTGGTGGGCTGCTGTCTATGGGGTCGCACAGAGTCGGACAGGACTGAAGCGGTGACTTAGCAGCAGCAGCAGCAGAGCCATGAGAGGGAGGCCCAGGTGGATTCATTGTCAAGAATCCACCTGCCATTGCAGGATATTTGAGTTCAATCCCTGGGTTGGGAAGATCTCCAGGAGTAGGAAATGGCAACTCACTCCAGTACTCTTACCTTGCCTGGTTAATCCATGGACAGAGGAGCCTGGCGGGCTACAGTCCGTGGGATCACAGAAGAATTGGACACAACTTGGTGACTAAACAACAGAGCCATGAGAGTGGATGAGGTCACCGGGAAGTAAATGGAGATAAAGGATCCAGGACTGAGTCTGGAAAAATCCAACATTTAGATTGGGGAGAGGAGAAAGAAGCAACAGAGAAAACTAAGAACGGTTATTGAAGTAGAAGGGAAACTATTAATAGAAGAATGCAACGTCATGGAAGATAAGAACAGGAAGTGTTTCCAGGAGCAGAGAATCGTCACCTGTGCCAAACACTGCAGGTCAGTTGTATTAGTTCCGGAGGAACCAGCTGCTGTGACAGAGCTATTCCCCATATCTCACTGGTATAGGCAATATGTTTATTTCTCGTTCACATATAGTATTTTCAGCAGCAGAGGGGAAGGATAAAAGGGAAAGAGAAGCGGTTCTCCACTCCACGATGATAACCAGGGTCCCATGCTGATAGAGTCTGAGTCATCTTCAACTTGTGGTTTTCAAGGTCAGTTAGCGTGTGATGTCAGCCAGGAAATGGGGGCGGGAGATGAGGCTGGCACACGGGAAGTGAATTGGTAAGAGTCTGGTGAGAGACAGAGAGCACATTCAAGTTGGGTAACTAGAGAAAAGTGTAAAAAAGAGACGATGCATAAAGATGCGAGCAGGGGCAGGAACACTGTTACAGGCTTCCTGTAACTCTGGTATGGTTGATCGTGGGAGCTATTACCACCCCAGGTCTGACGAGACAGGAGAAAGTAATGGTCAGAGGAAATGGGGGAGAGAAAGAACTATGTGGGGAGAGATGCTGGACTGAAGCTTTGGTAGAGGAAAACAGCCAACCCAATCCCACAGGAGGGAGCCGGGGGAACAAATACTCTGACCTCACTCTCCTCCTGCCCTCCAGTCTCCTCCAGGTATCTTCCATTGACTCCACCCAACCAGAAACCAGAAGGCTCATTGATAAAGTCCCTAGTGGTTATGCTCCCAAGGTACACAACAGCATGGAGGACAGTGAGAGGAGTGGATCTGGAGGAGTAAATATCCCGCACAAGATGTTTCTATAAGTCAGGCTTGGAAGTCACAGAACTTCCTTCCACTTACCTTCCATTGGCTGGAACCCAGTCATATGGCCCCACCTAACCACCAAGAAGTTTAGGAAATATGGTCCAGCTGGTGCCTAGGAAGAAGAAAGAGAGATTTAGTGACCAGATAGCCTGTCTCCAACTCAAGGTCAAGCAAGATGATAACCATCCATTGACCATTAGATTTAACAACATGGAGGCCATTGGTGATTACAATAGTCTGGTCTTGGTAGAGTGGTGGGTGTGGGAGCCTAGGTGGAATGGATTCAAGAGAGAGTTGGAGGAGAAAGCACAGCAGTTATTAGCAACAACAACAACTTCTTTCAATAAGTTCTGATGTACAGCAAAGCAATAAGATTCCATTTCCTTCTTCAGGGGATCTTCCTGGCCCAGGGATCGAACCCACGTCTCCTGCATTGCAGGTGATTTCTTTACTGCTGTGGAGAAGGAAATGGCAACCCACTCCAGTACTCTTGCCTGGCAAATCCCATGGACAAAGTAGCCTGGTAGGCTACAGTCCATGGAGTCGAAAAGAGTCGGACACGACTGAGCGGCTTCACTTCACTTCTTTACTGCTGAGCCCCTGGGGAAGCCCTCTAAACACTAGACTGCCAGGGAACTCCTTTGCTTTGTTTTTTACAATGAAGAACCAAAAGCTTATTTTTATGCTAATACGAGTTTTCCAGTAGAGAAAAAAAAAAATATGTTGTAGGAACAGAGGCTAAATGGTTGTAGTGAAGTCCTTGAGTAAGCAAGCAAGGATGGGGGCTAGCGATAAAGCAAAGGTTGGCCTTGGAAAGAACACAAGCAGTTCATCTCTCGTGACAGTGATATATGGACAAAGTCCAGGTGCGGAGTAAAAGTGTGCTTATTGAAGTTCTTTTTCCAATCACTTGTATGATCTCAAGGAAATAAAAAGCAAAATTAGGGCACATCCCTGGTGGTCCAGTGGCTAAGACTTTGCTCCCAATGCATGTCGAGCAGGTTCCTTCCCTGGTTAGGGAACTAGATCCCACATGCCATGACTAAAGATTCTACATGCCACTGCTGCTGCTGCTGCTAAGTTGCTTCAGTTGTGTCCGACTCTGCGCGACCCCATAGACAGCAGCCCACCAGGCTCCCCCATCCCTGAGATTCTCTAGGCAAGAACACTGGAGTGGGTTGCTATTTCCTTCTCCAATGCATGAAAGCGAAAAGCGAAAGTGAAGTCAGTTGTGTCCGACTCTTAGCCACCCCATGGACTGCAGCCTGCCAGGCTCCTCTCTCCGTGGAATTTCCCAGGCAAGAATACTGGAGTGGGTAGCCATTCCCTTCTCCAGGGGATCTTCCCAACCAACAGATATCTAAATTGAATTCAGTCTCAGGCCGTCTGCCTTCAGATCCCTTGCCCTTGACTTCAACATGTGGATCTATACATACTGGCCATGTCAGAGAGTGATAAACACCAGAGGTGGCTGGGCTTGAGAGGAATAAATGAAATTTTACAATTTTTTGTTGTTGTTTTTATAAATTTGGCTGCGCTGACTCTTAGTTACAACATATAGGATCTAGTTCCCCAACCAGGGATGGAACCCAGGACCCCTGCATGGGGAGCACAGAAGCTTTGGATTCCACTGGACCACCAGGGAAATCCAGAGAGGAGTAAATGAAACTTTAAAAGGTCAAAGGGCTGAGGCTTGTAGGTGAGGATGAGATGCTCTGCGTAGGAGGGAGTTTCTGGGGGCTTGCTGTGAGAGATGATTGACCAAGTGGTGACTCAGAAAGCCTAGGACCAGAAGGCAGAGCCAATATCAGGAGGACAGGGACGAGTGAGTAGATTCAAAGAGACCCTCCCACCATCCTCAGCTTGTGTCGGCTCTGCATCTATCAGCATGTTACGCTTGACAGGGAGGTCTGGCACGCTGCAGTCCGTGGGGTTGCAAAGAGTCAGACACGACTTAGCGACTAAACAAGAACAACAACAACATTCCCATGGTTTCCGTGTGTATATCACTGGCTGAGACTCTGTTCTGTTTCCAGGGTGCTGTGGTGGTAACCGTAATGACGATACTATGGTAAAAACAGCTTCCAGTCAATGAAAACTTGATAACAACGATGAACTTCGTGAAGAACTTTATCAATGAAAGATTCATCAATCCGGGGAAAAGGGGATATGTGCATGCATGCAGATGACTCACTTTCCTGTACAGCAGGAACATAACATTGCAAAGCAACTATACTTCAATAAAAATAAATAAATTCATCCGTGAGTGAAGAGGCTTCCCGAGTAGCTCAGTGGTAAAGAATCCACCTGCCAGTGCAGGAGACCTGGGTTTGATCCCTGGATTGGGAAGATCCCCTGGAGAGGGCATGGCAACCCACTCCAGTATTCTTGCCTGGGAAATCCCACGGACAGAGGAGTCTGACGGGCTACAGTCCACGGGGTCACAAAGAGTTGGATACAACTTAGTGATGAAACAACAAGTAAATGAAGAACCAAGAATTTTTCTTACACTTTATCATTTGATGCTTATAATACCACTGTGAGGTACACACCGCTCTTCCCATTTTCAGATGAGCAAAGTGAGGCTCAGAGAGGTTGTATCCCTTGTCCAAGGTCACACAGGTAGAGAGTGGCAGAGCTGGGGCTTCAACCCCAGCCTGTTAGAGTCAGAAGCCTACACTTGCTACATGGTACCATCTGCCTATTTGGGGGATGAAAAACCAGGAACCTAACAGGGCCTCAGGGGGGCAGGGCCCCTGTGTGAAAGGGACTCCCTTTAATGAAGGCAATTGAGAAACAAGCCTCCTCTTTATTTGCCTGTAACAGGGGCTCGGCAAAGCTAATTATCTTCCTGTGAACCAGTTAACTATTCAATTTTCTCCATTTGGATAATTCATTATCAGAGTCAAATGCAGGATCCAGCTAATTTTAGAAACATGCAGCTGTAGGGTCAGCTGGGGAACAAGCCCAGCTGAGAAAGCAGGAAAAGCAGGCACCAGCCTCCGCTTTGAAGGGAGAGGGGGAGACCTGAGGGGCCCCATGGCCGGCAGGAGTAGAGCAAAGGCTTCGGCGAGTGGGCTGGGATTCCCCCAGCCCCAGAAAGCAGGGAAGTCAGGGAGGGTCTGGAGCCCCAGGACCGCAAAGCTGCAATCGAGGCTGCCAGCACCCACTCACGTAGAGATGGGGCACTTCAATCACTAGCTGCTTTAACTGCCTCCTCCCTCCCTTTCGGGGATCCACGGGAATCAGTCATCCCTTCATCCTTACGGTTTCACTGGGAGTCAGCTCATAAAGGTGTCAGGCCACAAGAAGAGAAAGACCTTAGGTCCTGCCTCTGACTATCGACAAGGGTCAACATTGCTAACATTTATCAAAAGTCAGTCCTGTCTCATACCAAGGAGGTTACGAGCTGTCATTTCCTGTACTATAGATGGGAACACTGAGGCTCGGAGAGGTAATGTCACCTGCTCAAAATCTCGTAATTAGATTTATGGCAGAAGTTGGGATTTGAGCTTAACTCCCAAATTCGTGCTCTCATTGTCCTTTTTTTCTTTTTCTTGCACACAAGTTATTGTTTTTTTCCCCAGATTCTTTCCCCTCATAGGTTATTATAAAATATTGAGTATGGTTCCCTGTGCTATATAGTAGGTCCTTATTGGTTATCTATTTTATATGTAATACTGTGTAAATGTTAACCTCAAATTCTTAAGTTCTCTCTCCCTGCCTTTCCCCTTTGGTAACCATAAGTTTGGGCTTCTCAGGTGGCTCAGTGTTAAACTTTCGCCTGCTAATGAAGGAGATGCAGGAGACAAGGGTTTGATCCCTATGTCAGGAAGATCCCCTGGAGAAGGAAATGGCAACCCATTCCATTATTCTTGCCTGTAAAACCCCATGGGAAGAGGAGCCTGGAGGGCCACAGCCCATGGGTTTGCAAAGAATCGGACACGCCTGAGTGCCTGAGCACAGCACAGCAACCGTTAAGTTTATTTTCCATGTCCCTGGGTATATTTCTGCTTTGTATTGGTATATAAGTTCATTTGTATCTTTTTTTTTCTTAGATTCCACATATAAGCTGTATCATGATATTTGTCATTGTCTGTCTGGCTTACTTCACTTAGCATGATAACCTCTCTATGACCACCCATGTTGCTGCAATGGAATCATTCCATTCTTTTTTATGGCTGAGTAGTATTCCATTCTGTATATGTACCACATCTTCTTTATCCATTTATATGTTGATGGACATTTAGGTGGCTTCCAGTCTTGGCTGTTGTAAATAGCACTGCTATGAACATAAGGGTGCATGTATATTTTCAAATTATGGTTTTGTCCGTTTTCATTCCAATCCCAAAGAAAGGCAATGCCAAAGAATGTTCAAAGTGAAGTGAAAGTCACTCAGTCATGTCTAACTCCTTGCAACCCCATGGACTATACAGTCCATGGAATTCTCTAGGCCAGAATACTGGAGTGGGTAGCCTTTCCCTTCTCCATGGGATCTTCCCCACCCAGGAATCAAACTGAGGTCTCCCTCAATGTAGGCAGATTCTTTACCAGCTGAGCCACAAGGGAAGCAATGTTCAAACATTTGAAAGAATGTTCAAACTACTGCACAACTGCACTCATCTCACAGGCTAGCAAAGCAATGCTCAAAATTCTCCAAGTAAGGCTTCAGTAGTATGTGAACTGAGAACTTTCAGACGTTCAAGCTAGATGTAGAAAAGGCAGAGGAACCAGAGATCAAATTGCCAACATCTGCTGGATCATAGAAAAAGCAAGAGAGTACCAGAAAAACATCTACTTCTGCTGTATTGACTATGCCAAAGCCTTTGACGGTGTGGATCACAAAAAACTCTGGAAAATTCTTCAAGAAATGGGAATACCAGGCCACCTTACCTTTCTCCTGAGAAACCTGTATGCGGGTCAAGAAGCAACAATAAGAAGTGGACATGAAACTACAGACTGGTTCCAAATTGGGAAAGGAGTATGTCAAGGCTGTATATTGTCACCTTGTTTATTTGACTTACATGCAGAGTATATCATGCAAAATGCTGGGCTGGATGAAGCACAGGCTGAAATCAGGATTATGGGGAGAAATATTAGTAACCTCAGATATGCAGATGACACCACCCTTAGGGTAGAAATCGAAAAGGAACTGAAGAGCTTCTTGATGAAAGTGAAAGAGGAAAGTAAAAAAGCTGGCTTAAAGCTCAACATTCAGAAAACTAAGATCATGGCATTCAGTCCCATCACTTCTTGGCAAATAAATGGGGAAACAATGGAAACAGTGACAGACTTTATTTTCTTGGGCTCCAAAATCACTGCAGATGGTGAGTGCAGCCAGGAAATTAAAAGACTTGCTCCTTGAAAGAAAAGGTATGACCAGCATAGACAGCATATTAAAAAGCAGAGATATTACTCTGCCAACAAAGACCCATCTAATCAAAGCTATGGTTTTTCTGGTGGTCATGTATGGATGTGAGAGTTGGACTATAAAGTAAGCTGACCACTGAAGAATTGATGCTTTTGAACTGTGGTGTTGAAGAAGACTCTTGAGAGTCCCTTGGACTACAAGGAGATCAAACCAGTCAATTCTAAAGTAAATCAGTCCTGAATATTCATTGGAAGGACTGATGCTGAAGCTGAAACTGCAATACTTTGGCCACCTGATGTGAAGAACTGACTCATTGGAAAAGACCCTGATGCTAGGAAAGATTGAAGGGAGGAGAAGGAAACGACAGAGGATGAGATGGTTGGATGGTGTAAGCTCTAGGAGTTGGCAATGGACACAGAAGCCTGGAGTGCTGCAGTCCATGGGGTAACAAAGAGTCGGATAGGACTGAGTGATTGAACTGAACTGACTGATGGTAGTTCTAGTGTAGTTTTTTTTTTTTTTGAGGAACCTCCATACTATTTTCTATTCTGGCTGAAGCAATTTACATACTCACGTATAGTGTGGAAGAATAACCTTCTCTCCACACCCTCTCCTTTCCAGCATTTGTTATTTGTAGACGGTTTGATGATGGCCATTCTGACCAGTGTGAGGTGATACCTCATTGTAGATTTGATTCACATTTCTCTAATAATTAGCACTTAAAGCCACATGCTATGCATGCAATTTCTAGAAGCAGCAGGATAAAGAAAGGGCGTGTTGGGACATCTCTGGTGATCCAGCGGTTAAGAATCCGCCTTGAAGGGCGGGGCACTCGGATTCAATCCCTGGTCAGGAAAATAAGATCCCACATGCCTCAGAGCAACGAAGATCATGTGCTGCAATTCCTGAGCCTGTGCACTCCAGAGTCCACATGCCACAGCTAGAATCTCTATCCCAAAATTGCTGGAGCCCACATACTCTGGAGCCATGTGCTGCAAATAGAGAGTCCAAGCGTTGTAACGAAAGATCCCGCATGCCGCAACAAAGACCTGATGCAGCCAAATAAATAAATACATAGTTTTTTTAAGGAAAAAAAAAGAGAGAATGGGGGTGTTTGGGCAGCAAGGTTTGGAGGGGCGCTCGGTTCAGTAAATAAAGTCAACTGATCAAGGATATTCAAACCCTCAGCAAACTCCTTAGAGGAAAGGGGCACATTCCTTCTGTCTGCAAAAAAAAAAAAAAAAGGTCTAGAATTTTTGCCACTGTCTATTCCCATGTGCTTGAGGATCATCAAGAGAGATCAGAAAATAACCTGGTGAGTCTGTCTGCTGGGCCAGTTGCTGGGGGCCAGGGTTGGGGTGGGAGTATACTGACAATAGTTCTACTGAGCACTTATTCTATGCCAACAAGTATGATCATCACTTTTTTCAAGGTTTAACTCATTTAATCCTCACAATGCTCCCTGAGGCTGTCATTCGTATCATCGCCATTGTAGATAGAGAAACTGAAACACCAAACACAGTTCCTCACTAGCCCTTGGGAGAGGAAGCTGAATTCAAAATCTGAGCAGTTTTACTCCACAGCCTCCCTCCAGCCAGCTGGGCCCTGGCAGAGGGTCAGAGGGCTTCCCTGGTGGCTCAGATGGTAAAAAAAAAATCCTTCTGCAATGCAGGAGACCTGGGTTCCATCCCTGGGTCAGAAAGATCCCCTGGAGAAGGAAATGACAATCCACTCCAGTGTTCTTGCCTGGAGAACGCCATGAACAGAGAAGCCTGCAGGCTACAGGGTGTGGGGTTGCAGAGAGTTGGACAGGACTGAGCAACTAACACTAGAGGGTCAGAAGGAGAGCAGGTGGGAAGACCACCCAAACCATGGAGAGCTCCCTGAGGCCCTGAGCTTGAAGAGCCAGGTTCCTGAGGCTGGTTCTTTGTGACTCCTGACCACCACCAGTGTCTTCCCTTTGTGGAGAGCTCTGATTTCTTGCAGAGGGAAATTCTCCTTGGGCCAACGCTGAGGGCCCAGATGCTCTGACTTGATTCAACTTCCTGAAAAGCCCTGCAGAGTGGAGTCCTGAGCCAGACGCATTCATCCTCAGGGTTCTGGAAACCCATCCTCTGAGAAGTCAGTTTTTTCCAGGGTGAGCAGACAGAGAATTGCTCTCCACATCAACCCAACAGTCACTTCCCCTGTCCAGCCCTGCTCTTTCCACATCTGCCACTACTTCCCATATCCCATTACTATGGGAAAGCCAAGCCCCTCTGTCTCAGCTTCTCCATTTTTACCTCTGCCATCCCTGCAAAAGCCCAGGGCCAAAACTGGATCTGCCCAAATTAGGTCTTCCACCTTTTGCCAGCCCTGATGGGAGTTTCCAAGTTCAAAGCCAAGCTCCCCGGCCCAAGCTGTCGGCCCAGAGCCCCAGCAGGTGCAGCCTAGTTGCTAAGCAACATCTTTGGAGCTCTGTGTTTTCCTGTCACATGACTATTGTTGCTAAGGAAACAAGTCCTCTGGCATCCCGGGACACAGCAAGGCTTAAGCAGCGGTGTGTTACCTGAGGTCTAATAAAAACCTTCCTGTCCCTGGTTTGTGATGAGTTGTGAGTCCCTAAACTGCTCTAAGGGACCATCAGATTGATCCTGTCTTTTCCTCAGGCATTGACTTTTCAGAGGGAGTACCTAAACTGGAGTCTTGGGCACTCACTGGGCACTCATAGCATCCAGTTCTTTGGGATGGTCAGTAGCAAGAATGGCTTTCAAGAGATGTACTAATATGCCAGGGTTCAGAAGACAATCTTGCAGTCCCAGTTCCCCTACTTCTATCAATAGATTCTGCTGTAGGGTCAGAATGAAAACGATTTGGATTGGAGAGTGGGAAAACTGAGGAGAGGCTATGGACAAGAGGGTTATAGCGGGGTCTCAGTAATACAGCGGCAAGAGAGCCGGACGGGGGTCTGCTCCCAGTACCACCCCCACACCCACAGCTCAAACAGCAGGAGGATGGATGCCACAGTCTCCCCGAGGGCTTGCTCCCTGGATTCTCATGAGGAAATCTCTCTAAAAGACAAAATGATATAGAGATGGACAATAAGAAAGGAAATATGAGGGACTTCCCTGGCAGTCCAGTGAAGAAAGCTTTACACTTCTAATGCAGGGGGCATGAGTTCGAGCCTTGGCCGGGGAACTAAGATTCCAACATGCTGAGAGGCACGGCCAAGAAAATAAGTAAATAAACATTAAAAATAAATAAATACAATTAATCCATTAAAATTTTTTTTCTAAAAAATGTAAAAAGAAAAAAAGAAATATGAGAGAATTGGGGTATCAATGAGGAGTTGCGACAATTGAATAACATATAGAAATTAGAAAAGTAAAGAACAGAGAGAACAAATGGGAGGAGATTATTCAATCAATAGTAGAAAAATATTGAAAATAATTGAAAAATCCCAGAAAATATGAGTTTTAAGATACAGAGATTCTAAGGAATAGATCCAAACCAAACACTTATTTCTATCTCCAAGTCACATCTTTGAGGGAATCACTGGTGACAGAAGATCCTAAGAGCTTATAGAGAATTAAAATGATTTTCATAGAAAATATCAAAATCATAACAGCATCAGACTTCACGAGTAGAAGACGGAAGACCACACAGATCTTCTAAATGTCCAAGGAAAATGAGTTCACCCTTTCCATGAGAGCTGCTTTCATTTCCAAGACTTCTTTTTTAAAAAAATATTTATTTATTTGGCTTTGCTGGATCTCAGTTGAGGCATGTGGGATCTTTCAGTTGCAGCATATGGGATCAAATTCCCCGATCAAGGATCAAATTCAGCCTCCCTGCTTTGGAACACAAAGTCTTAACCACTGGATCACCAGGGAATTCCCAAGACATCTTTCTTTATGTGATTGATACGCCCTCTTTTTTTTTTTTTTTTTAAGAGAAAGGGATATCTTCTCTTCTCCAACTTTTTAAAAACAGCTTTATTTATTTATGGCTGTGCTGGGTCCTTTGTTGCTGGGCAGGCTGTTCTCTGGCTGCGGTGCGTGGGCTTCCACAGTGGCCTCTCGCGCCGACCACGGTCTAGAGCACAGGTTTGGCAGGTGTGGTGCCCTGGCTTTAGTTGCTCTGAGGCACGTGGGATCTTCCCGCATCAGGGATCAAACCCACATCTCCTGCGTTGGCAGGCGGGTTCTTTGCCTCTGAGCCACCAGGGGAGACTTGATCCCCCTTTTATAACACTTTGTTCGTTTTTCATGGATGCACTGTCTAATCTTATCTCCTGTCTATTGTCTTGAATTCCTTCAAATTGAACCTATTTGGGTCTCTACCTTTCACACTGGAGTTTTCCTCAAATGTTTGGGGATGTTTAGTGGGTTGTTTGGATGACTGGATTAAGCTTAGAAGTTTAGGTTGCCTGGTCATACATAAGGGGAAAGCACCAAAAAACTAATCAGCAGCTTTTTGCACTTGGTGTGGACATGTGGTTTGAGAACTGCATGGTGAGGTGATTCCCCAGGATCCATTTGTTAGATCCTTCTTAGGCTGGGCAGATTCCCCAGAGAGACCAGTTGGCCACACTCCTGCCTAGAGGATGTGATCTGGCATTCTAGCAATTTTGAGAGAAGAAATGGGTGGGAGTTTTCACATTCAGTCTTCAGTTTCTGCATTCAGAAAATAGTGTTTTCAGCAGGGACACCCCTGGCCTCAATTATACCTGGCACCCCCAAATCTAGAAGCCCAATTTTACCTTCTCCAGAAAATAATCTGCTGGGGAAGAGAACTGGGAATTTTAGACTTTAATCTTTCTGGGTTTGGTTCTTTTTTTTTTTCTTTTAATATTTATTTATTTGGCTGTGCTAGGTCTCCATGGGAGGCATGTGAGATCTTGATCCTCATTGCAGCATGCAGGATCTTTTTTATTAATAGTTGAGACATTAGAGATCTAGTTGCCTGACCAAGAATCAAACCTGCTCCCCCTGCACTGAGAGCTCAGAGTCTTAACCACTGGACTGCAGGGAAGTCCTTAAATCAATCTTCATGTTTTAGCCCCATCTGATGGTGCTACCAATCCCTAAACTTTTTGGGGGGAGTGAGGGGAAAGGCAGGGGAGGTTCTACCATAAAAGCAGGTTGCATTTATTGGCTTTTCCCATGGCCAGTTTAGGATCAGGTTTCTGGGTCTTCTAAGTGAGCCCCATTTATTCCTGTGCTCTCCAACTTCTAAAATTTTATCCCTGCTTGGGGAGATTCATCTTTGAAGATGTAAACCTTTTTAAAACACCTGCACTGTTATGTAAGGATTCGGGGGAAGAATGTTCGTTATCAGTTGCACTAGTTCAGTCTGCCATCTTGCACCCAAAGTCTTGAATAACAACTGGCACTAAAGAGCATCGCCCGGATTCCAATGTTGGCTTTAGTATCCTCACAGTAGTGTGCACTGGCTACTTAACCATAGGCAAGTTTCAGAAACTCTGTCTCAGTTGTCTTTTCTGTAAAATAGGGATGATGATGGTACTGAGACAGGCCTGGGACCTGGGACCCTTCGCTGCAGTGTTGCAAAACTTGCACCTGGACAAATGTCTTCCTAAGCTACAAAATACAAACTGTAAGGGACTAAGGGATTACGTGCATGCTGCAGTTGGGGCAAGTTATGAGCAAAAAAGATACAAAAAAGTCAAAAAGCCCAACTGCCACTGAAGACCCAAGAGCCAAAAGAGAGTGTCAGGAGCAAAAGCAGGGTGCTCTGAATGCCCTCTCCACACAACACCACCATAAAGGTGGGAGAAACACCTAAGCCCCCGCTCTGGCTGGATCCCTGGACACACCCCTACCCTCACCTCAAATAAGAAACTGAGGGAGTGAGCAAGGGAACCTGTTACTTATTTTTGCTGAAGCCTGGCCTTGAAAGCTTTGTCTGGCCTCTGGTCAATTTCTATGGATTGGAGAAGGCTAAGAACCCTGGCTGGTAACAGTACATCCTTCCTTTGAATGTTGTGAGCTCTTAGACCAGTGCCTAGCACACAGTCAGCCATTCTATCAGAGATGATCAGAGGATGGTGGCAGTGACGATACAGATTACCACATGGCAGCCCCTGTGGCACAGGCAGTGGGTCTGAGGAAACCAAGATGAACATTTCATTTCACTTTTTCCAGTTCCAAACTGGTGTAACTAGTTCTCCCACTCTAATCTATACCATGTAAATACAGTATGTGCCCTAGGTAAACTACAAGCAGGTGGAAGTTCTCCTTGTGCAAATATGACTGGTGACTGGTAACAATGTAAACAGAGTATTCAAATGAACTGGAGGCTAGCATTGCAGGGCAGTTGTTTTCCAATACGGTTGGATCTCTTCTGTTTAAGTACAATGGCCACGGGCATCATTTCCCAAATGACTTCCTCACACATTTATTTCTGAGACAGCATCCAAGTCTCATTGTCTGGTACTTGTTTCGCAGGGCAAATGACACCATCTGGACAAGGGAAACAGCATATGCTTGGGGGCAGTGTCCCCTTCTTACCCCAGTGGCTTAAGCAAAGTCTCCTCCCCCTTTCAAGAGCATTCTTCATGTTTTCCTTTCTTCTGGTCGGCTTGGCTTTCATCTTTTAAGCTCTGCTCTCTTTATCCTGCTGAGCAGGCAGCAAACCTGCAGGTTCTGTGATCCTGCTGCTCAGCTTTAAAAAAAAAAAAAAAAGAAAAACAAAACAAAAACCAAAAAAAAAAAAAAAAAAGCCACTCTGTTGCAATTTGTGAACTTTCCCTCCTGGAAGGCATAAGCCATCAGGTTTTGTGAAAGCCACTGCTGCAAGGTCTTGAAATTGATGAGGAAAAGATGGAAGAGGCAAAGAAAGAAAGAGACAGAGGGAAAGAGGCATGGAGAGAGGGAGAGAAAGGAGAGAGGTAGGTGGGAAAGCAAGAAGAGGGGAAAGAGACAGGGAGGGTATCCCCCACCCCCAGCTCCCAGTCTGAACCCTGCTTTTAGAAACAAGGCTTCTTTTATCATGAATGCCAGGCAAGTTTTTTCCACTGAAGATTCACTACCAAGCTGAAGATGACTAGACATATTTTTTAAAAGACAGCAACTGGGTTAGTCTTAGAAGATGCAGCTATTCATATTATCAGCGTCATCGTGCCCTGTTGGGAGTGTTCTTCAACCAGTAACCTGTATTTGGATGGCTCTTCCTCCTAGCTTCAAACACAAAACCTCCACTTCCAGGCAACAATCTCAGACCAGATCATTCAGGGGCCCAGGGGTGTCTCACATATGTTCACAAGTCCGGACAGTTACCCTGAGACATCTGCAGATGTATTCTTTGGTTCCAGCCACCCTCCAGTGGGGTCACCTACATCACTGGGCAATGCTCTCTTCCTCCAGACGTTGCCACGTGGCGAGATACCAATAAAAGACCAGCAGCTGGGCTGTGACTGGGGACAGAGCTGTGCAAAGTCTTCAGGTTAGCATCTCTTTTAGTTTTCCCATTTACAGTCTGTCTTCAGTTCAGTCTCTATCTCTCTCTCCCAAGTCCAACTTAAGATTCAGATATGATACTTATTGGACACAAATCTAAGTGGAACCCCCTTCTCTGAGCTCAGAATTGCCCACAATGAAGGTCTCGCTCACTAGGTCTTGTTCTCTGGTTCCCTCTTTGTTTAGGGTGAATTTCCTGCCACAAAGCCCCTGATAACCCAATGCCAATAGACATCTGGTTGGCAAGCTCATCAGTTCTACAGAGACATAACCAGACAGGTTACACCCCATATGTGGACACAGCTTAGACTAGGCTGGCGAGCCTGCTACCCTCTTGACCCTTGGAAATCTTTCCCAGTCTCTTTCATGAGCTTCTGCCTTCCCTCAACGGTTCTACCTTAAAAAGTGAAGATATGATTCTTCCATTAATGCTTTTCAGAGCTTGGCTTCCAGGAACAAGGATTTGACATGCTGAATAATTCTGTCCTAATGAGCTCTCAGCACAAACAAAAGCTGTTCTTACATACCCCAGGAACAAAGTAAGTAAGCCTATTGCTGCCCTATGCTTTGACCTCTGATCTGGGAATCTATCCCCCAGCCCCTCAATCTCACCCCTCTCTGCCATGCCGAATTGACTGGTTTGAGGATTCCCCAGTCAGGCCCCAAGTTACATGGAAGCAGGCGGCTGTCTTCGACCTCAAAGGTGGAAGCAAGTCCATATGGATCATCTGATCCCTGAGCCAGTGTCTCCAGCTGCAGTCAGGTCTTCCTCAGGTTTGCCTTCATTTTGGTTCTTGGTCAGCTTCTTGAGGGTTTCCCACATGGCGCTAGTGGTAAAGAACCCGCAGGTTTGATCCCTGGCTCAGGAAGATCCCCTGGAGAAGGGCATGGCAACCCACTCCAGTATTCTTGCCTGGAGAATCCCATGGACAGAGGGACCTGGCAGGCTAGAGCCCATAGGGTCACAGAGAGTTGGACATGACTGAAGTGACTTAGTAGACTCACGTGGTTTCTTGACTGGAGAAGGGAACACTCCAGTTTACTTTTGGGGCCACTTCTTCCTGTCTTACTCTATTTTTACTGTGGAGCCATGATGCAAACAACACAGCTCTCCACTCGCTCTGTCTTTTTTGGGGGGTTGGGGGAAGCCTCACTGTGAGGCATCTAGGAGCTTAGTTACCTAATCAGGGGGTCAAACCTGTTCCCTCTGCAGTGGAAGATTGGAGTCTTAACCACTGGACCACCAGGGAGGTCCCTTCACCTGCTCTCTTTGGTGGGGAAGGAAAATTACCTGCCTACACTGCACTTGGCCTTGAGGTCCTGCTCTCCCTGGACCATCATAAGCCGTTGTCATTTAGTCACTCAGTTGTGTCCAACTCTTTGAGACCCCATGGACTGTAGCCCGCCAGGCTCCTCTGTCCATGGAATTTTCCAGTAAAGAATACTGGAATGGGTTGCCCTTTCCTTCTCCAGGGATCTTTCCAACCCAGGGATCAAACCCACGTCTCCTGCATTGGCAGGAAGATTCTTTACTGCTGAGCCAGTAGGGAAGCCCAATCAAAACGCTTGCCTGATGCTAAGTGGACCCCTCCTCCCTGGATTTTGAATCTGCAGCAGAATGTTGTTGTTGAGCCACCAGGGAAGCCCATATATACATATCAGTTCAGTCAATCAGTTGTGTCCGACTCTTTGCAACTCCATGGACTGCAGAACATCAGGCTTCCCTATCCTTCACTATGTCCCTGAGTTTGCTCAAACTCGTCCATTGAGTCAGTGATGCCATCCAGTCATCTCATCCTCTATTTTTCCCTTCTCTTCCTGCCCTCAATCTTTCCCAGTATCAGGGTCTTTTCCAAGGAGTCGGCTCTTTGCATCAGGTGGACAAAGTATTGGAGCTTCAGTTTTAGTATCAGTCCTTCCAATTAATATTCAGGGTTGATTTCCTTTAGGACTGACTGGTTTGATCTCCCTGAAGTCCAAGGGACACTCAGGAGTCTTCTCCAGCCCCACAATGTGAAAGCATCAGTTCTTTGGCACTCAGTCTTCTTCATGGTCCAGCTCTCATATCTGTACGTGACTACTGGGAAAACCATAGCTTTCACTATACAGACCTTTGTCAGCAAAGTGATGTCTCTGCTTGGAACAGAATGATTCAAGAACACAAGTGATTTCCATGTAGTAGAGCTACTAAAACCAAACTTCCTAAAGAGACTGCTAATTCTGGCTCCCTAGATCCTGGAGCTAACCTTATTCCTGATCTTTCTAAAAGCTGACTATTTGGCTTTCCTTACAATCCTGTGACTTTTCCTATAGTCTGCGACTGTGTCTCCTTTATCCCTAAATTAGTCCAAGTCTGTATCTGTTGCTTGCCACTAAGAGCCTTACCTAATTTCACAGGGATGGTCTATTCTCCATCACCCCCCGTCACCTAGGTTCATTTCAGAGCCAGGAAAGTTCAGGCTCATCACTTGCTGTATGCCCACAGTTCCCAGGCAAACTGCAGCTTCTGATTCTTTGTTACCATCTTTCAGAAAGTGGCTGTCTTCAGTTTAAAAAACAAAGTTTTCATCTATGATCCCTCTCCACTGATATTACCTATAACGGACAGGGCTTAACCAGGAAAAGAGAACCACTTTAAGTATTTAAAGGAGAGGGAATTTGGGGCTTCCCTGGTGGTCCCGTAGTTAAGAATCCCGCCTGCCAGTGCAGGGCACACAGGTTTGATCTCTGGTCCCCCATGCCTTGAGGCAAACCGAGCCTGTGTGCCACTACTACGAAACTTGTGTGCCCTAGAGCCCGCACTCTGCAACGAGAGAAGCCACTGCAATGAGAAGCCTGTGCATCACAGCTAGAGAAAGCCCGAGCATAGCAACGATGACCCAGCATAATCAAAAATAATAAACAAACTTGTATAAAATAAAGGAGAGGAAATTCAAGGCAGAGATTTGGTTATGTAAGTGATGGAGGCGCTGACAAGCTAACCTGAAGACAGTGAGGCAACTCAGAGCTTAACAATGACAGGGAGTCACTGATACGCCTAGGACCAAGGGACAAAGACGACAGCCACTCCTGAGAATGCCTCCCACGACAGAGCTGGGGGAGAAACACCCTGGCTATTCCTTTCCTCCTGTTCGCCAGTCTTCTGCCAGCGCCTCCCAACTGTCACCCAGCTGACAGAGTAGCCACGGAAAGGAAACTCCGGGGTCAGCCCCGCTGTGACAGAGCAAAGCAAGGGGGAGACAGTGATGGGATCCGAGAGCAAGCCAACCTTGGACAGCACACGCTTCGTTATTTCAGTGACTTTTCTGAGAGTATGATTTAATTTCCGAATGAAATGAATTTAGCATTTAAATAGCACTTAATAAGTGTTTGTCAAGGTTCAAAATGCATGCCTTATTTTCATTCCTTCTTAAATACAGATCTTATCACACCAATAAAAATAAAAAAGTGTTCTCTACTGGCAGCAGCTCTGTCTCTTGATCACGGGCTCAACGTAATTAACAAACCCCTTCCTTTCTTTCCTGTTCTCTTTGACTCACACACTTGTAGGATCAAGGGATACAGGAGCAAACCCACCACCGCCACCAAGAGCGGTTTCTGGTGCTGCATCCGCACACCTCCAGACCCCAAAGGAACAGGGCAGTTACTATTTGGCAGCTTAGTAACACAAATTACTCAGTTCCTCCCCCATCCTCCTGCCTTCTCCTGCCTGATTTCCCCAGCTGCCAACTACAAGGCAGGGCTGGCCTCACATCAGAGGACAGAGAAATGGGAGTGACCACAGCCCAATGACAAAACAGGGCTCTCTTTTCTTACATCAGGAGTTGTTAAAATGTGTATGAGTAAACATTTGGTTAAGCGATTTATTTCATTTAACAATTTTTAACTCTGAGAGCAGCACAAGTGTGTGATCTGAGCCCGCAGCTTTATCAGTATGTGTTGTGTTACACCGAGGCTCCGGCATTCTGTGCAAGCTTACATAACTCTGAGAAAGTTGTGCTGCAGGGTTTGGGCTCAGTCTCCCAATAAAAGCCAGCTGCCCATCCTCTCTGCAGCTGTAAGAGAATGGTGAGCCATGGAATGAGAGCAGGAAGAGAAGACATCAGGATCAAGCACATAGTAAGCCCTCAATATTTATTTAAGCATACATAGATGTTTAATGGCAGAGTCAAAGGCAGAGACAATGCTGGGGTCTGAGACATAGAACTTCCCAGGGTCTCTGTCCTGGGCTCACGTGTCCCAGCTGGAACAAACCCTCGCACTGCTCTCCAAATGAATTGCTACATCTCCACCAGTAGTCTATCTGACTGTAGGTGTGCTTTCCCAGGACCTTCTGTTGTAATGAACTTCCCAAGGGAGGTCACCACCTAGACGTCCTACAGACACCTAAAACAACATGCCAACTCATGAAGTTCTTAATCTCTACCCCAGTCTTTCATGTCTTAGGGAGTGGTAGCCCTGCCATTCCTGTATCTAACTGAAAAACTAGGATAGCATCCTGGATAACTTGTTCACCCTACCAGCATCATTACACCGCTACTAGCATCTAATGTACTCTATCTCCCAAACACTGCCTGAATCTGACTACTTCTCTCCATCACTATAGTTCAGAATACCTGTTATTTAATATTTATACTCCATGTCACCTTTTAATTGATGATCTGGCTACCTTGTCCATACCGTAGTTACTCATTCATTCATTGCTCGATTGTTTATTGAGCACCTGCCGCATGTTAGGAGTTGTTGATACGTGTGTGCGTGCTCAGCCGCTCAGTTGTGTCCGACTCTCTGCAACCCCATGGGCTGTAGCCCACCAGACTCCTCTGTCCTTAAGATTTTCCAGGCAAGAATACTAGAGTGGGTTGCCATTTCCTTCTTCAGGGGATCTTCCCGACCCATGGATCAAACCCATGCCTCCTGTGTCTCCTGCATTGGCAGGTGGATTTTTTTACCACTGAACCACTTGGGAAGCCTTTGGTGATACAGTGGTAAGCAAAACAGAGTCCTTGTCCTTATGGAACTAACATCCTTATAGGAGTCAGCTGCCATTCCTAAAGCACGAATATCATCACATCTGCCCCTCCCCCAATTTCAAATATATCAATGGTGTCCCACTGCCATCAGCGTAAAATCCAAATTCCCTACTATGCTCTTCTTCTATAACTCATCTCAGGGTCTCAGTCCTGGGCTCATGTGTCCCAGCTGGAACAAACGCTAGCCCTGCTCTCCAAATGAATCACTACATCCCCCATCCCCTTTGCTTATCTTCCCAGTCATGTGGAAGATGACTTTTCAGTCAGTAACTTAAATGCACCAAGCCTAGGGACCTTGCTGGTGGTCCATTGGTTAAGATTTCCCCTTCCAATGCAGGGCTTCCCTGATAGCTCAGTTGGTAAAGAATCTGCCTGCAATGCAGGATACCCTGGTTCGATTTCTGGGTCGGGGAGAGCCTCTGGAGAAGAGATAGGCTACCCACTCCAGTATTCTTGGGCTTCCCTTGTAACTCAGCTGGTAAAGAATCCACCTGCAATGCAGGAGACCTGGGTCCCTTCCAGTGCAAGAGATGCAGGTTGGATCCCTGATCAGGGAGCTTGGCCAAAAAACCAAAGCATAGAACAGAGGCAATATTGTAACAAATTCAATAAAAATCTTAAAAATGGTCTGCATCAAAAAGAATCTTTAAAAAGACCACACCAAGCCTTTACATATCTTGGAAGATCTCTCCCCATTTCTCTTTGCCTTGCTAATAGCTACTCACCACTCAGGCCTCAGCTTAGAGCTCTCTTGGTCAGTGTTAAGTTATGTTGGTGACGATGGAATTTGGAGAAGGTGAAGGATTCTTTGAGACCTGATGCCCATTCTGTCCCAACCACTTCTGCTCATTCCTTCTCCCTAAGTCTTTGAAAGAAATATGCACCCAGAGAACAAAGCCAGGTAAATGTACAATATTGTGTTCATTTTTCTGAGGTTCTGGCCTCTTGTGCTGGATTGACTCACGTGGAGGATTTCTTTGATCTGAGCTAGAGGGAGACCTAACTGACCTCAGAAGAGTACATTCACCTTTGGCGCACCTGAGCAGCACCCATTGTAAGAAGTCAGAGCCTAGCCCATTGGGGGCAGCAGCTCTGGCAGAAATGACCTAACTGAACTGTCTCTGAAGTAGGATGCTAGCTTGCTTTTCTGAGGCCAGTGTTCAAGCCCTTTTTGTCAGTTCTATGATCTACTTCCAATAAATCACTTTCTCTCTTTCGGATCACCATGTCAACAGAAATAATCTATAAACAAATTGGGATGGAAACGTTTTAGTTGAGTCAAACTGGAGACTAGAGCCTGAGAGACTCAGACTCAAGGAGGGCTTCAGTTGTATTTCTCCAGACTCCACAATGAAAGCGGCCACAGGCAAAACCTGCAAAGTCATGTACAATTGTCAGTCAAGAATTAGGATGGGAGGGACTTCCCTGATGGTCCAGTGGTTAAGAATCTACCCACCAATGCAAGGTACACAGGTTCGATCCCTGGTCCAGGAAGATCCATGGGGTAGCTAAGCTGGTGCGCCCACAACTGCTGAGCCCGTGCTGAGCCACCAAAATGAGAAGACTGCATGCCACAGCAAAGAGGAGCCCCCGGCAGCTGCAACTAGAGAGAGCTCGCACATAGCAGTGAAGATCCAGCATAGCCAAAAACAAACAAACAAATAAAAAAATTTTTAAAGAATTAGGATTAGAACCGGCAAGAAGTAAGGATGCTTGTTAAGCAAGGATTGGTTGGGAGCCAAAATGATTACATAGTTACGAGGGGGGAAGTCTTTGAGACCTGAAGTTGGCGCTGGCGGCTGCTGGTAGACATTGTTCTGAGAATGGCGGGTGGCGTCCTTGAGCTTGATACAGGTCAGAAAACTCAGGTTCTCAGTGACACACGAATGTGTCTGAGATCACATCCACAGTGGCCACCCAGCTCCATTTTGGATGCCTGAACCATGGCCATTTTTATTTTTAAATGCCTTCTTTAGTAGTTAAAGCAGATGTACAATGCATATTTGACAAGCCGGAAGACAGGCTGTTCAAGTCAGCGTAAAGTTCAAGCCAAATCATGTATAAGCCAGAATGACTTCCCCATACCTCATATGGGAAAATGTCTTCCATCAACTGGATGTGGTTTCTATTGTTGCAAACCAGAAACCCTGAATGGTTTCATATCCTTTCTGTCTTATCCCCACCATGGAGCCAATCTCCACTTCCCACCCCAATGGTACGAAATGGTAACCCCAAGGATGAATATACTGAGCAGGATAATTGCCCAGCAGGTCTTGACTTACCCACCCACCCCAGGCTTTCATTGATGGGTTGGAAACACAAATCTTAAATGGAAACAAATCCAGGACATTTATCTTCTCAACCACCTTGGAGGATCAGAGGTAGTATTTCAAAAGAGCTAATTATAAGGGAGGGAGATTCACCCTTGGCCCTGTGGCCCAGTTAGTATCCTGGCCTGTGGCCCATGCACATTGGCATGCCTCCTATTTGGAGGCAAAGCCAGGGAGAGAGAGAGGAGCTGGACCTCTCCCTGGAGTCTAGTAGTTGTGGATGAACAGAAAATGTTTGTTGTCTTTCCAGACATTCCATGGTTCCATGATAAATGGGCACCATTGCTCCCTGCCTTTGTTACTTCACCACGCTCGTGATCTATTGCCTTTCTGTCTCCATCTCCATCTCCTGCCTTCTCCCTCTGGTGAGTATTGATTTCTTTTACCCCTACTATTCGCTCTCACTGTGTCCTTGCTTCTCTCCAGGCTCCTTCTGTCTACCCCACAGCCTCTTCTGCCTGGAAACGTTGCTGCCTCATGGCTTCTGCCGGCCATGCTGCTACCTAAGTTGATCCCTCAGATCCAAACTTCCCCAAGGAGAGTGTGATTAGATCTGTGATCCCTATTCATCCAAAGAGTCCTGCACAAGTCCTATGGCTTATGGCCACTTTGCTCATAAAGACTAAAGAAATGTCAAACACACAGAGTTAATGGATTTCATTCTAATCCAGTATTTCAGACTCAACATGTACAAACCTAAGCCTGTCATCTTCCCTCCCAGATCTGTTCTTCCTCCTGTGCTCCTGAACACAGTGTATGTTCTGTAGAAATGTGGTCTTCAAAATGAAGTCCTTGCCTACACCTTACCTCTCCAGCATCATGTCTTTTTGCTCCCTCTGTCCCACAGCTATCAGAACGTCTCATGTGCTGTGCTGTCCTCAGTCGGTCAGTTGTGTCCAACTCTTTGAGACCCCGTGGACTGTAGCTCACCAGGCTCCTCTGTCCATAGGATTCTCTGGGCAAGAATACTGGAGGGGGTTAGCCATACCCTTCCCCAGGAGACCTTCCCAACCCAGGAATCGAACTGGTGTCTCCTGCATTGCAGGCGGGTTCTTTACCAGCTGAGCTACCTGGGAAGCCTGAACTTTTCATATATAATTTTTAATATAAAATCAGCTCTTGCCACCCTCTAACCAATGCTTTCCTTTTAACCACACTCCACACAAGGGCTTTGTTTGGATTTCTCCATCTCAACTTGTATTTCCCTTTCTCTACACAAGAGCCCAGTCTGGAGTGTTCAAACATCTCCATCTGCTGAACCACAAACCCTTCAGGGCAAGAATGATGATTTAGTGACCTTTGGAGCTGATCCAGAGGGGATGCCAGCTGCTAAAAGCCAATTGCAGTGACCCTGAAAGATTCTTCCCTTAGGGTTCAGTATACCTGACCACCGCCCCCATCCCCTGATTCAACAGCTCGTCTTGAAGAGGTGTGGAAAAACGAGGGTCCTGGAGATAGCCGAGTGGGATCGCATGGTCCTTCCCTTGTGCCAGAGATGACTCAGGTGTGAACAGGTTTGCAGGCTCAGTCCCGAGAGCACCTCTCTCCATAGAGGGGCAACAGGCGAGAGGACGCAGTTACAATCTAGGTGGTCCTTTGCCTGACCTGCCTGGGGCTGTGGGGCTGTCTGGCTGCTCTAAGCACCTCTCTGTGGAAAGAGCGAATTTTCTCTCGCTCTGTTGATTTCACTTGTGATGTTGCAGGATTTCTGGCTCAGGAGTGACTCAGCTGATTTGCCTTCTGACATGCTTCAAGTGGAGTAGGAGGGGGGAAGAATGGTAGGGGATCAAGTTGCAACCAAAGTTTGAGTCTTATGATTATGAAGAGGCCTGGTCTCATGCCCATAAGACCCTGGAGAAGGCCAAAAGGGTCAGGGTCTGGTCCTGAATTTAACCCCAGGGAGGACAGCAGGGCCTGGGGGAACTCTGCCAGCTCAGGAAGGATTTAAAGGGCTGCAGGGTTCACGGGAGAGCCCAGACTCTAGGACTCTCCCAATGAGCCACCAGACTTAGTGGTGGGAGTCCAGCTGATAGGTGATACCAAACAAGAGGTATATCAAGGTTGAGACAGAAAACGGTCTTCCTGAAAGTTGGAGAAGGAAGTAAATTATTTAAAGCAACAAATCAGAGTGAGATCTATCATCAGGTGCAGAAACAGTGGGACGTCCCTGGCGGTTCAATGGTCAAGACTCTGTGCTTCAAACACAGGGGGCCCAGGTTTCATCCCTGGTCAGAGAGCTAAGAGTTCACGTGCTGGGCAGCATGGCCAAAAAAAAAAAAACAGCCTCTCCTCTGAAAACAGAAGCCAGCCCCATGAGTCTAGGCACAGGCTGGGTGGGGAGGATAGACCTCAGAAGAACCATCCTGCATTTATCACTCTGTGCTGGGCACTGGGGGCGCAGAGATGAGTGATGCCCTGGGGGGAATCCCTGTTTGAGTTTAGTGGTGAACACAGACCCAGTAAAACTTGGTCAGGGCTAGGGCAGAAGTAGCACCAGGGTTGTAGCGCACAGAAGATGAGGCTCTGACTCTGCCTTTTTGGAAAGAGCGACTAGAGGTCCTTCCTCTTGGGGGGACTTGGGGGTCCCTTATAGTGGAGGGGAAGGTCTGAGGGTCCTTTACAGTAGAGGCGAGTTGGTAATTAAAGGATGTAAGAGCAATTACTAGGTGGAAAAGTGAAGCCTGGGTTCTGGCATAGAGGTATGTTACAACAAAGCCTGCTTGGGGCCCTGCCAATACTAAGATGAGGCCGATGCGCTGGGTGCCTATGAAAATTAGCAGCAAATGCTGCAGATGTGGATGGAGGAAGAAGAAAGGGATGTAGTCCTGGTTATGATTTTGGTGGTCTTACCTACTAATAAGGGCTTCCCAGGTGGCCCAGCAGTAATGAATCTGCCTGCCAATGCAGGACACACAGGTTCCATCCCTGGGTCGGGAAGATCCCCAGGAGAAGGAAATGGCTACCCACTCCAGTATTCTTGCCTGGGAGATCCCTTGGACAGAGGAGCCTGGTGGGCTACAGTCCATGGGGTCACAAAAGAGTCGGACACAACTTAGCAACTGAACAACAACAAAAAGAAGACCTACTAATAAATACGGATTTTCACACCACAACCCGAGCATCTGACACGATCAAATTACAACTCTTCCTCTTAAGGAGGGAAGATGGATGTTAGCTTTCTCCTCTTTAGTATGAGTTCCTTTTTTCCTCTAAATGTAGGAGTCTGACTTGGCCTGGCCTCAAGGCAAAAGGGAAACCAAGGCGAGAAGTGGGGGAGGAATTGCAACTCAGTGTGCGCTCAGGTGTGCCAGACTCAAACCCAAAAACTCACAATGTGCTGCAGCAAGGATGCTCTGATTGTCAGCCTACCCACTACTTCTGCCCGGCTGGTGCTGGTGCAGGAATACGCTGGGGCCCTGGGTGTTGTAGCAGGGTAGAGATTAGGTGATGGTCAGGAATGCTGGGAGCCTCCCGGGAGGGCACTTGCATGACTGAGAAGGACGAGCACAGCTTTCACTTCAGGATTCAGGTAGTCTTTGCTAGCTGTGTGTCCTTGAGCAAGTTACCCAGCCTCTCTGAGCCACCAGCTATGAAATGGAGATTATAGCACCTGTTTCCTAGGATTGTTCTGAGGATAAATGAGATAATTTTATGTGAAAGAATCTGGCACACAATGGATGTTTGGTTAAAGGGGATTCTCTTCTGCTTTTTCCTCATGTGTATAAAGGGTTAATTCCTGAATAAATATATATATATATATATATGAGTTTTTTAAATCAATAAGAGAAAGAACACCTCAATAGAAAAACAGGCAAAAGATAGAAGCAATTAGTAGAAGAATATGTTATATAAATATAATATCAGAGACATACAAATATACATCTACGTATACATATGCACTTCATTAACAAAAGGGCAGCAGGGGACGAGATGTTTAGATAGCTCACCAACTCAGTGGATGTGAATTCGAGTAAACTCCAGGAGATAGTGAAGGACAGGAAAGTCTGGTTTACTGCAGTTCATGGGGTTGCACAGAGTCAGACAAAACTTAGTAATTGAACAACAATAACAAAAAGGCAAGTTATAACAATAATAAAATATCAACCTGACAAAAGTACAAAACATTTACTCATAAGCACAGTGTGTTTCCTTTCACAATTTATAAATGTTTCGTATTCTTTTTCTGTGAACTGCCTGTTCCTATCTTTTGCCTGTTTTAGTGATGCAGTGTTGCTCTTTTCCTTATTGATTCATAGGCACTTTTTATTGGTTAGATTTTAGCCTTTCCCTTCTCCAGGGGATCTTCCCAACCCAGGTAACCATATGTGTTAGTCATATGTGTTACAAATATTTTTTCAGTTTATCATTTGTCTTTTGACTTCATTTCTGGTATTTTCATTGTACAGAAGTTTAAAATTTTTTGTGCACTCCAAATCACCAGTGAATGTTTACCTTTTTGGCTGGACAAGAGGATAAAGTTTCACAGTACACAGCAGAGGAAAGGCTCTCCCTAACGTGAGATTGCCGGCTTGGGGTAGCATGGATTGGGATTACTTGTATAGCTCTTCCTAGTCTCTCTCCTGGGAGAAGGCAAAGGCAAGCCACTCCAGTACTCTTGCCTGGAAAATCCCATGGAGGGAGGAGCCTGGTAGGCTGCAGTCCAAGGGGTCGCTAGGAGTTGGACACGACTGAGCGACTTCACTTTCACTTTTCACTTTCATGCATTGGAGAAGGAAAAGGCAACCCACTCCAATGTTCTTGCCTGGAGAATCCCAGGGATGGGGGAGCCTGGTGGGCTGCCATCTATGGGGTCGCACAGAGTCAGACATGACTGAAGTGACTTAGCAATAGCAGTAGCAGTCTCTCTCCTAGTCTCTGACTATAAATGTTTCTTATGATGTAATCTTATAAAGACTTGGCTTCCCATGTAAGCGTGAGCCTGGGACCTAGTCCCATCAAAAGCTGTTTTTTTCATTGAAAATTAATTGTCTATGATCTGGTTTATACATTGGTCTCAAGAGTTTGGTTACTGTGCGTCTGTCCTAGAGGCGAAACTGTTTTCCGTACTAACAGATCAGGTTCTTGAGCTGTACATCTGAGAATCAGAGTCCAGTTTGAGTTAATTCATCCAGACCTTTTTGAGAAAAGTCAGTCTTACCATGTTCTTTGGAGATAATCTCCAACATTTCCAGTGCTATGCAAATACCTTTCTTAATAATAGGTACCTTTCTTAATCGTAGAAGGCAAATCTGCCAGAAACCCCATAAATAATAATCACACTTACCCCCTTATTAAGCACTTTTTAGCTGCCTGGCACTGTTCTTGGCACATTTAATGGACTAGTTAATAGCCAGAACATTTCTATCATGTCAACAATATTAGTTTCTAATTTACAGATGAAGAAAATGGGACCTAGAGAAATGGAGTAACTTGATCTAAGTTTACTAAGTCAAAAAGTGGTGCTGTCAGGATTTGAACCCTGGACCATCTGCTTTCCTCTGTGCTTATGTTGGTTGTAGTTGATTATGACCCTGTCTTGAATTCACCCTTTAGCTTGAAACTGAAAGTCGCTCAGTCGTGTCCGACTCTTTGTGACCTCATGGACTATACAGTCCATGGAATTCTCCAGGCCAGTATACTGGAGTGGGTAGCCTTTCCCTTCTCCAGCGGATCTTCCCAACCCAGGGAGTGAACCCAGGTCTCCCACATGGCAGGCAGGAGCCACAAGAGAAACCCAAGAATACTAGGGTGTGTAGCCTATCTCTTCTCCAGGGGATCTTCCCGACCCAGGAATCGAACCAGGGTCTCCTGCACTGCAGGCAGATTCTTTACCAACTGAGCTATCAGGGAAGGGATCTTTACTATAATCTATAGTCTATATTTAATATAATCTTTACTGTATTCCAAAAACAAATTGATAACCCCTTTCCCACTAATTTCTTACTTTTCTTCTGAATTTTCAAGTCTCCAGCACTAAATCACATAGGTGGGCACCTTGGAAGTAACACAAAGGGACTATCAGCAAAATACGCTTTTTAAAAACAAATATTTATTTATTTGGCTGCACCAGGTCTTGGTTGCGGCAGGCGGGATCTTTAGTTGTGGCATGTAGGATCTAGTTCCCTGACCAGGGATCAAACCCAGACCATCCTGCACTGGGAGTATGGCATCTTAGCCACTGGACCACTAGGAAGAGGGGAGAGAGTGTGCACTCAGTAGTGCCCAACTCGTTGTGACCCCGTGGACTGTAGCCTGCCAAGTTCCTTGGTCTGTAGATTTTTTCCAAGCAAGAATACTGGAGTGGGTTGCCATTCCTACTCCAGGGGATCTTCCCCAGCTGGGATTCGAACCCCCATCTCCTACATCTCCTACATCTCCTGCATCGGCAGGCGTACTCTTACCACTGAGCCACCAGAGAAGAACCACCAGGAAAGTCCCTGCCAAATCCTTCCCAGAAAACGTGGACTTCCATTCTTCCACTAGCTTTGTGGCTGTTGTGTCAAATTTAAAATACAGAGTTTCTTGTGCATTGCCTCTGAGCCAGAAGACGCATCAAAAGGCTGACACATTGCATATGAGATCTTAGGCCTCAAGGAAAGTGTCTGTCCCTTACTGTTTTCCAAAGTACTGCTTTAGCTCTTTATTTTCTGAATGTGAATACAGACCTTTATTTACCAGCTTCAGATGGTTTTTAGTAATGCTCAAACAACTAAAATTGACCAGTCTATAATTGAATTGAGTTATTTGGAGGATATAAAAATACTTGGCAATTTTGTTTTATGTAGTGCTATTTTTATGAAGGCTAGAAAACATTTTGTAGACAGAAGAGTGGAAAATAGAAAAGGAGAGCACATTGTGCTGTGGGAAGAAATAAGAGAGAAACAGCTGGGGGAAAAAGAAGGGAAATTAATAATTGATCATCACTTACAGTTGCCAGTCATTGTGCTAGATGCTCCATTTATATCGTCTTATTTAACCTCCACAGCCACCCCAGGACACAGATTCATTGCATCCATTTTGTGGATTAGGAAATAGGCTCAGAAAGGTTAAGT
Source organism: Bos javanicus (assembly GCF_032452875.1). Lineage (NCBI taxonomy): Eukaryota > Metazoa > Chordata > Mammalia > Artiodactyla > Bovidae > Bos > Bos javanicus. Next base: position 70,189,848 of record NC_083880.1, on the reverse strand, counting down.
AGCTTGTCCAGTCCTTGCAGCTCGGGGATTCGAGCGCCCTGGACACAGAAAGGAAGCAAAGATGACAAAACTCAAACTGAAGCCCAGCAGATCCCTGAAAAGATCAAAGTGCAACTAACTAGAGGTGAAGTAAAGGGTGAACAGAGGTTCTTCTCGTCGCTAGAAGAGGTAGGGCTTCTGCTTCTGCCAGCCTGAAGCAGGGTAGGGGCAGATGGCTGGAACTGCTGCTGACGGAGGTTGAGATGGAAGATGGCTAGAATGGCTGGAACTGCTGCTGATGGAGGTTGAGATGGAAGATGGCTAGAGGCCCTCAGCAAGTCAGGGAGGTTGCGGTTTCCAGGAAAACGGAGTGAGGAGGACCTGCGTTAAGGCAAAGATGTGTTGGACCTGGCACAGAGAAAGGGGCCCTATTCCTCTCTAGGACAGAAGACTTGAACTCAGCGTGTGGCTCCTCTCTTTTGGAGGAACATTCTTTGTCAAAATCTTCCATTAGGAAAGCCAGACATGGGATTTCCCTGATGGCCTAGTGGTTAAGAATCTGCCTTCCAACGCAGGGGGCTTGAGTTCATCCCTGGTCAGGGAACTAAAATCCTACATGCCATGAGGCAACTAAGCCCATGCCACAAGTACTGAGCTCACGCACACTCTAGCAACTGTGCGCTGCAATTAAGAGAAGCCTGCACGCCAAAACTAGAGAAGCCCCTGAATGCTGCAACCAGAGAAAGCCCATGCATTGCAATGAAGACCCAACACAGCCAAAAAGACTTTGCCACCATGTTATCAGTAATGCTTCAGCAAACCAGCAAGATCTTCTCTGGTCATATGAGTAAGAATGATGCAAGAAGGTTTCAGACCATTCAGAAAGGTACTTACTAAAAAAAGCCCCACATTTTCTGTGTGCCAGGCATGCCTTAAGAGATGGAGATAAAATGGTAAGTCCAAATACCATTTGATCCTTGCCTTTTGGAACTGCAGTTTAGTGGAGGCGACAGATACTAATCACATGATCATACAAATAAATGTAAAATTAAAATTTTAAAAGTACTCCAAAGGAAAGATATACGATACTATAAGAGCTTATAATCAGTAAGGCATCCTCGAGAAAGCAATGCTTATGTTCTAATGCAGGGAATGAGTAGAAGTTAATTACATGAAGGAAGAACGTGTGTGCTTGTGCTAAGTCACTTCAGTCGTGTCCAACTCTACAACTTTATAGACCATAGCCCACCGGCTTCCTCTGTCCATAGGGATTCTCCAGGCAAGAATACTGAAGTGGGTTGCCATGCCCTCCTCCAGGGCTCAAAACCATGTCTCTTACATCTCCTGCATTGGTAGGCAGGTTCTTTACCACTGCCCTACCTGGGAACCCCCAAAGTAAGAATATTAAGAATATTACATTCCAAATGGAGAAACCATCAAGTGCAAAAGTCTCTTGTTTTAAATGGTTCATTCCGCAGAATAGAGGGTTAGTGCAAGATCAGGACTTTGTACACTTTTTTACAGGCTATCTAGATTGCTCCTCTTCCAACTGGAAACTTCCCTGATGGCCACAAAGTCCACATTTCAGGTCAATGATAGTGCTTCTGTCTTTAAGCATAAGATGCTTTCAATTTATGCATGCATCACACACACAAGTACTCACCCATCCAATCAGATCTCCAACCAAGTATCTATTCATTTATTACCCATTTATATATCCATTTAATCACCCATCATACCGATCATCAGTCCATGCATCATCTACCCATTCACCAGACAACCATCCATCTATCCAAGTATCTACACACCCACCCACATTTTATCTTGCCATTTATTTGTATATCCACTATCTGTTCACTCACCCACCCATCTATTCTCCATTCATTTTCCCATATGTCCATCAATTTGTTTATCCATTCATGTAGCCTAGCCTATATTTATTTATCTCTCTGTAACATAATAAATATGTTTGATCTCAACCCTTGATTCCTGACACAGAGCTCCTAAATCCCTTGGAATTTCCTGGGTGATTGAAAAATCTTTTGTTCTCATAAGGCAATCCTGAATAGCTTCAGAATGGGGCTTTCTTACCAGGAAGATCAAGACATGATTAGAAGCCTGGAACTTTCAGCCTGATCCTCCATCCTCTGGGGAGTAGAGAAGGACTGGACATTGAGTTAATCAATCATGCCTGTGTGCTAAGTCGCTTCATTCATGTCCAACTCTTTGCAGTCCTGTGGACTGCAGCCTGCCAGGCTCCTCTGTCAATAGGATTGTCCAGGCAAGAATACTGGAGTGGGTTGCTGTGCCCTCCTCCAGGGGATCTTCCCGACTCAAGGATAGAATCCTGCATTCTCCTGCATCTCCTGCATTGGCAGGTGAATTCTTTACTGCTGAGTCATGTGGGAAGCCCAATCAATCATGCCTACAGTGATGAAATTTTCATAAAAATCCCTAAGGTATGGGGTTTAGAGAGGTTCCAAGTTGGTGAATGAATGTATCTGTGTTCTGGGAGGGTGGCACACCCAAGACTTCACCTGGACAGAAAATCCTGTGCTTAGGACCCTTCTAAACCTTTCCCTATATACCTCTTCATTTGGTTGTTCATTTTATCTGTTACAATATCCTTATAGTAAACTGGTAAACAGAACTAAAGTATTTCCCTGAGTTCTGTGATCCATTATAGCCAATTATCAAACCTGAGGAGAGAGTCCTGGGAAACCATAATTTATAACCAACTTGGGTAAAAGTGTAAGTAATCTGGTTCCCCTCTATTTGTGATTAACATTGAAGTTGAGAGGAGTAGTCTTGTGGGGATGAGTCTTTAACCTGTGGGGGTTCCAAGCAGTTAGTGTCAGAACTGTTTAATGTTAGGGGAAAATCCACATGCTTGATTTCAGAAGTGTTGTTAGAGACAAGTTTCCTTTTATCCTCTTCTCCAACAAACCAACCAACCATTTATTCATGTATATATTCACTGATGGCTCAGACTATAGAGAATCTGCTTGCAATGCAAGAGACTCGGGTTCGATCCCTGGGTTAGGAAGATCCTTTGGAGAAGGGAGTGGCTATCCACTCCAGTATTCTTGCCTGGAGAATTCCATGGACAGAGGGGCCTGGTGGGCTACAGTCCATGGAGTTGCAAAGAGTTGGACATGACTAAGCACCTAACACTATGCATTCACCAGTCCTTCATTCATCCACCCATCTATCTGTATACTCATCCATTTTTATTGGTGCTGTGACAAACCGCCACAGAATTAGTGACTTGAAACAACGGAGAAGGATTTCCCTGCTGGTCCAGTGGCTAAGAATCAGTGCTCCCAATGCAGGGGGCCCTCGGTTCGATCCCTAGTCAGGGAACTAAACCTTATATGCTGCAATGAAGATTCCATATGCCATAACTAAGACCTGGTACAGCCAAATAAATAAATATTTAAAACAATAATAGCAACACAGATTGATTATTTTATAGTTTTAGAGTTCAGCAGTCCAAAATAGGTCTTAAGCGGTTAAAATCAAAATGTGGTTGGAACTTCCCTAGAAGTCCAGTGGTTAAGACTCTGTGCTTCCGATGCAGTGGGCACAGATTCCACCCTGGTCAGGGCACTAAGATCCCACATGTTTCATGGTCCAGCCAAAGAAAAATGTGGGTAAAATAGAAGTACTTCTGGAGGCCCTAGGGAAGAATGTGTTTCCTTGCCTTTTCCAGCTCCTAAAGACCACCTGCATTCCTGGTCTCCTTCCTTAAACTTTAAAACCAGAAGCCTACCATCTTCAAATCTCTAACTCTGTCCCTTCTGCCTTCTTCTAAAGGTACTTGTGATTACATTGGGCCCACCCAGATAATCCAGGATAATCTCTCCATCTCAAGGTCAGTTGATTAGTAAGCTTAATTCCCCTTTGCCATGTAATCTCACATATTCACAAATTTCAGGAATGTTAAAATATCTTTGGGAGCCATCATTTTGCGTATCACATAATGTATTCACTTATGCATTCATTTATCCATCTGTTCGCTAGCCCATCTTTGTGTTCATCCACCAATCCATCAGTTTGGTTACCCACTCAATCATCTAATATCTATGCACCCACACGCCTATCTATCTAGCTATTCATCCATCCATTGTACATTTATTTATCCATTTATCCAAATAAATCACTCACTTGCCCACCACCCATTCATCTGTCATATCAGTCATCCATCCTAATTTCATTATATCCATTTATCCATTCAACCATCCATTCCTCCACCAATCATTCATGCATCAGTTTTTTCATTTTATCATGTTCTGCTTTATTGTGCTTCACAGATATTTCATTTTTTCATGCATCATTTTAACTATCCAACCACCCATCTAATCATTCATGAACTACCCCTATCTACCTTGTCTTTTCAAATTAATTAAACACTACCCTTCCAAGACCACATACTCTCTCTCTCTCTCTCTCACACACACACACCACTATTTGAACATACTTACCAAAACAGACCATCCTACCTGAATCTTTGCCATTTGCTTTCAACCACTCATTTTTTTCTGATCCTAACTCCCAAAGACTTGGAGCCCCGGCTCCTAATCCTGACTCAGTTTTGCCTGTCCTTTGTACTTGCTCAACGTCAATGGGTCTTCCAGAAATTTTACTTCATTTACAGAGCCCTGCCTGTGTTGACTCTGATCTGCCCTTGTCCTTGTTACACCCAGAAGCAGTAAAGAAAATAAGTGATCTTGCAATACGTGAGCATTTGTGCAAGGAAGGCATTGGATCAAAGCTGTGTCTCAGTGTTTTCTCTGTTGCGCTTCCCTGTGGCCCTGATCAGGAAGTTTGGATGAAACCTATACTCCTCACCGTCTAGGGTGATTTTTTCCCCCTAGGGAAGTAAGACAAATAGTATTGAAAATATTTATGGTGTAATGGTTATAAAAGTGTTTTGAAAAAAAAAAAAAAAGGCAATTTAAAAATTTCAAGAATTTCCATTATATAAGGAAAAACTAAATAAATCTGGCTAACTTTGTGTTTTAATATTTATTTTTAAAATAATTTTTGACATGTACACACTGCCCTATTTATTTATATTTAATTTACTTAATTAATTTATGGCTCTCCTGGGTCTTCATTGCTGTATGCGTATTTTCTCTAGTTGCAGAGAGCTGGGGCTACTCTCTAGTTTCTATGTGTGGGCTTCTCGTTAAAGTGTCTTCTCTTGTTGCAGAGCACAGACTATAGGCACATGGACTTCAGTAGTTGCAGCAAGGCTCAGTAGTTGTGACTTGCTGGGTCTAGGGCACACGGGCTTCAGTAGTTGTGGCACAGGGGCTCAGTAGTTACAGCTCATGGGCTCTAGAACATGGGTTCAATAGTTGTGGTGCACGGGTTTAGTTGCTCGGAGGCAGGTGGGATCTCCCCAGGCCAGGGATCGAACCCACGTCCCCTGCACTGGCAGGCCATTCTTATCCACTGCACCATCAGGAAAGTCCTGGCTAACTTTATTTTTAATGTTTTGCTTTCCCCCCAGACTTTTGCCCTATAAATACTAGTAATACGTTGAGAAAGCTTATGCTACTGAAGCAAAAGCATTAATAGCGGTGATAACTATAAATCATCACTCTTTCACCAACACCATCATGATTTATAGTTGTCAGAACTGGTAATGGTCTTGCACCTCAAGTGGAACCATAGATAAGGTACCCCAGTGCTCAGCTAAAATGCCACCCCTGCTCTGCTGCTCAGGACAGCACATCAGAATACAAATGAATATGAATGACATTATTATAAGAATATATGCTCCCATTTATTTATTTTTTAAAAGGTAAATCATTTAGACTGTGTTCCTTTATATATGAGCAGTGACAGATTACTTGCCATATCCTGCATAACTGGCCATGTCAAGACATGACACTGAGAACCATGGCTAAATGAAAGCTAAATTCCTGTATAGTTTTAAGGTCAACAGTCCATCACGGGTACATATTTAAACTGGAATAAAATTATCTGGGCAAATCTTGGTAGCCCAGCTCTTCTCATGCAAATGTTATTTACTTGTTGGGTAATCAGAAGGCATAAAACCAGGTACTTCTTCATGGAACTCAACAGTAGCTCTTTAGAGGGCAATTGTTTACACTTCTTCAAAACTGTTCAAGAAAAATTTAATGAAAAATGTGCTGCTATCCAAAAGAGTATTTCAGAAATGCATGAAGAGAGGCAGTGTCCTGGCAATTCTCTATGACCGACGGGCAGTCTGGTCTGGGAAGATGTCACACGCCAGCAGTTGGAAGAGTCTATGGCCCTAACTCAAAAGACTTTGGAGGCACTGACATTTCAACAACACGAGGACACTGGTTTATAAATATGGGCTCTGGTCATCGCTAAGACACATGCAAATTATACATAGTGGGTTTATACTTGATGTCTTGTGTAGAAAATGCTACACCTGGAATCTTCAATAATGATTCTTGGTTTTACGCCAAAGCTCTTTAAGATGCTGCATCTCATTTAACCCTGATGACACCTTGAGAGATTGCCTAGACAGGGCATTATCCCCATTTTACAGATGAAATGACTACCTCATTGTTGTCACTGTCAAAGTCGATGTCTGGAGTTGGCAAACAGGTTTCACACTGCAAATCCTTCCTACTTTCGTGCTTGTCAAGTCACTTGAGTCACGTTCGACTCTTTGCAACCCTGTGGACTATAGCCTGGAAGGCTCCTCTGTCCATGGGATTCTCCAGGCAAGAATACTGGAGTGGGTTGCCATGTCCTTCTCCAGGGGATCTTCCCAATCCAAGGATCAAACCCTTGACTCTTACGTCTCATGCATTGGTAAGTGAGTTCTTTACTACTAACGCCACCTGGGAAGCCCATCCTTCTTCCTACTTCACCCTACCAAGTAGCGGGGACAGTATAAAGGTTTGAATCCTTGCATGTGGGGATCGTTGAAAGATATCTTGGAGGGTGTCTACCATGCAACATGGAAATTAATTAATTTTAAAGAACTGTAGTGCTTAATTCCCAGGGTGAAAACAGCAATGTGTTTATTGTCAGTTTGCAAATAGTCCTCTCTCTAAATTAGTCAGTAATGCTTATGGTAGAATTTCGTACATAAGGGAAAGGATTCCGAAGCAACTTGAGGCTTGGTAAAAAGCTTCAGCTTGAGCATGTTTTTATGGCTAGAATGGTCTAACTGTTGCTGCAGGAAAGTACACTGCTGAGCGAGAATGAAGGATTTATGGAACTATTTCAGGGTAGGGTGATCAGTGTTTTCAAAAATCCTGCCCAAGAACATTTGAGGTGTGAGTTTCCATAAATCATGGTTATTGAAAGTGAGCACAGTCATTTATATGTATAAACTCAGATTAAAAAAAAAATCAAAATAGTAGCAGTGTCATACCTGGGTGAAGGAGCTCTACAGCACTTTAAGAGTTAAATCAGCCCAAATAATACATGAGGGATGGAGGCCATATACATCAGCAGAAGCCACTCGAAAAGACAAGGCGGTCCCTCAGGCCAAGAGCAAGAAGGACAGAGACTGACTTGGGTCGAATCAATAGAACTAATATGTTTCAAAAAAACAAGTCAACAGAACTGGGAAGGTCTATACAGAACTTAGGAAAATGGGGGTCAGAGGAAGGAATGTAATTAACAATTAGTTGAGCAGTTACCACGTGCTGAGTAGTTTGTATGAATAATTTAATTCATGCATGCATGTGTGCTCAGTCGCTTCAGTTGTGTGGGACTCTCTTTGACCCCATTGACTGTACCCCACTAGGCTTCTCTGTCCATGGGATTTTCCAAGCAAGTATACTGGAGTGGGTTGCCATGCCCTCCTCCAGGGAATCTTCCCAACCCAAGGATCAAACCCACGTCTCCTGTATTGGCAGGTGGATTCTTCACCACTGAGCCACTGGGGAAGCCCAGTTTAATTTATACAACCTATTATTTATACAACAACCCTATAATCAAAATCAAAAAACCCTAAGTAACTTTCCTAAGGTCACCAGTGGCAGAGCTGGAATTAGAATCAGCTCTTTTGGTCTCCAAATCCTGTGGACTTAACTATTCTTATCCAGTTTCATCCTGGGGAAAGTGCTTTTGCCAGGCTAGGACACTGCCACCAGCTATACATTTTTTGTTTTAAACATTTACTTTTATTTATTTACTTGGCTGCACCGGGTCTTGGTTGCAGCATGTGAAACTATTAGTTGGAGCATGTGGGATCTAGTTCTCCAACCAGAGATGAAACCTGGGCCCCCTGCATGGGGAGTGTGGAGTCTTAGACACTGGACCACCGGGGAAGTTCCTATATGCGTATGTGGTGTATGGGTAGTTGCTCAGTTGTTGACTCTTTATAGTTTTCTAATTCTTCTTTGGGCATTACCTCCACACACCATGGGTCACTGGCATCTTCTCAGTGGCAGATCATAGGCACATGATTTTGAGCTGTAAGGAAGAACAGAGCTGATGCTGCCCACTCTCCTCCCTTAATAGATGATATCTGTGAGTTTATTTTTGCAAACCGCCACAAACCCCTCTCCACCAGCTCTGGGGAATAAGAGCCATGATTTAGCAGGGGAATTCCATTTTTGGCAATTGGTGAGAGTGACTCTAAAGAGATGCTGTTGATTTTCTTAGGTGGTTTGTTGTATTCGTCATGGTCTAATCAGAAAACAAAACATTCTGAGAGGTTAACACACAAGGACTTCATCAGAGGACAAAGAGGTCTGGGACCAGCATTGCTTATAAATTGACTTAGAAGTTTTGCAAGGACAACACTATTGGAAATAAGTGTATGGCCTCATAAGATATTACTTAGAAGGACAAAACTCACTGGGAGTGATCATCCTGATACACTTTGTGTGTTAGTCACTCAGTGGTGTCTGACTCTTCATGACCCCATGGACCGTAGTCTTCAAGGCTCCTCTGTCCATGGGATTCCCCAGGCAAGAATATTGGAGTGGGTTGCCATGCCCTCCTCCAGGGGATCTTTCGGATCCAGGGGTCAAACCTTGGTCTCCTGCATTGCAGGCATATTCTTTACCATCTAAGCTACCAGGGAAGCCTGATGGTATACTTAAGATCTCAGCTAATGGGCAGCTTTACTGACTTCCTTAGTCAAGGCATATCCTTCCAGCACGGGCTCTGATGGCACCATGTGCCCCTCCTTTATGGCACTTACTACTGCTGCTATGTTTTACATTTGTTTGCACAATTAGTTGACTAACTGTCTGCAAACTCCACAAAGGCTGAGTTTTTGCTGCATTTAAAAAAATTAATTTTATTATTTATTTACGTTTGGCTGTGCTAGGTCTTTGTTGCAGTCTGTGGGTTTTCTCTAGCTGTGGCAAAAGGGGGCTACTCTTCATTGGGTTGCATGGGCTTCTCATTGGCGTCTCCTATTGCAGAGCACCGGCCCTAGCACACACGGGCTCAGTAGTTGAAGTGCTAGGTCTCTGTCTCTTTGCGTGGGCTTTCTTTAGTTGCAGCGAGCAGGGGCTACTCTTCGTTGGGGTGCACGGGCTTCTCACTGCAGTGGCTTCTCCTGTTGCAGCTTGTGAGTTCTAGAGCGTGGACTCAGTCATTGTGGTGTGGAGGCTTAGTTGCTCTGAGGCATGTGAGATCCTCCCGGACCAGGAATCCAACCTGTGTCCCTGTACTGGCAGGATGATTCTGAAACACTGGACCATCAGGGAAGTCCCTGTGCTGCATTTTATTCACCACTGTGTCCCCAGCACCTATTCACAGTGCTTGTCAGTTGCAGACAGTCAGTGAGTGTCCTTTCAATGTATGCATTCAATTATAAGCATTGATCTCCTTAGATATCTACCAAGATAAATGAAAACATATGTCCACACAAACACTTGTAGGTAATGTTCATAGCAGTGTTATTCATAATAGCTCCAAAATGGAAACCATCCAGATATCCATTAGTTCATGAATGGGTAAGTAAAAGATGGCATATCCATACAAAGGAAGACTCTGCAGCGATAAAAAGGAAGAAACTGACAATATATTCTACAACAGGGATGAACCATAAAGATACTGTTTTACGGGAAATAAGCCAGACACAAATGACAGTATAGTGCACTATTCTATAAACATGAAATTCTAGAAAAGGCATGACTGTAGAGATGAAGGCAGGTCAATGGTTGCCTGGGCCTAGGAGTGGGAGTGTGAAGTGACTGCAAACAGGAAGAAGGGAACTCCTGGGGGTGATGGAGCTGTTCTAAAACTGGATTGTGGTAAAGGTTGCACAACTGTATACATTTACTAAAAATCATTAAACTGTACACCTACAGTAGGTGAGTTATATGGTATGAGAATTATCCTGAATAAAGCTGTTAAAAATGTTTAGAAACAGTCTCCTTATTTAGTCATTTTATCCTAACTTACGTTCTGGGAATATTATTTCTGCGGGACATTGTGCCAGAGACTGCTAATTAAGTCCACTGTTTAATGACAGAACCTCAATTTTTTTTATTAAATTATAGTTGATTTACAATATTTTGTTTGTTTCAGGTGTACAGAAAAGTGATTCAGTCATATATATATATTGCTAAGTCACTTCAGTCTGTGTCCGACTCTGTGTGACCCCATAGACGGCAGCCCACCAGGCTTCCCGTCCCTGGGATTCTCCAGGCAAGAAAACTGGAGTGGGTTGCCATTGCCTTCTCCAATGCATGAAAGTAAAAAGTGAAAGTGAAGTCGCTCAGTCGTGTCCAACTCTTAGTGACCCCATGGACTGCAGCCTACCAGGCTCCTCCGTCCATGGATTTTCTAGGCAAGAGTACTGGAGTGGGGTGCCATTGCCTTCTCCAATATATATATATATATATATATATACTTTTCAGATTATTTTCCATTATAGGTTATTACAATACATTGACTATAGTTCCCTGTACTGCACAGCAGGTCCTTGTTGTCTGCTTTGTATACAGCAGTGTGTCTGTTAGTTCCATACTGCTAATGTATCCCTATCCCCCTTTCCTCTTTGGTTTGTTTTCTATGTCTGTGAGTCTATTTCTGTTTTGTAAATAAGTTCTCTTGTGATATGTTTTAGATTTCACATAAGTGATATTACATGATGTTTGTCTTTCTCTGACTTACTTCATTTAGTATAATAATCTCTAGGTCCATCCATGTTGTTACAAATGACAATATTTTGTTATTTTCTTTTTTTACGGCTGAGTAATATTGCCACATATATAGTGTACATCTTTTTTATCCATTCGTCTGTTGATGGACATTTAAGGACCTCGATTTTTAACTTGACATATGGCCAAGTGAATTAAAAAAAAAAAATACCATATTTCCCAGCCTCTTCTGCAGCTTGGTGTGGCCATGTGACTGAGTTCTGGCCAATGAAATGTAAGCATAAGTGATGTGTAGTGTTTCCAGGAAGGCTGTTTAAGGGCCATGACTCAGCTTTAATTTCTTCCAATGTGTCTTTCCTTTTTCCATCCAAAAAAAAAAAAAAAATACGGACTGGTGTTCCAGCAGCTATGGACCGTGAAGTTACCTGAGGAATGAAAGCTAAAGATGGTGGAGCAAAAATACTGAATCCTGGATTGCTGACGATACCACAGAGCTCCAGGCCTCTCTTGAAATGGGTGCTTCCTAGATTTTTTATGAGAAAGACAAAAATAAACTTCAATCTTAAAAAAAAAATTTATTTATTTGGGTGCCCTGGGTCTTAGTTGCAGCATGCGAACTCTTGGTTGAGGCATGTGGGATCTGGTTCCCTGACCAGGGATCAAACCCATGCCCCCTGCATTGGGAGTTGGAGTCTTAGCCCCTGGACTGGCAGGTAAGTGCGCTCCACTGGATAGTTTTGCATCTGGCCAGCAGATGAGGATAGGAGAAGAGTTTGGAGGATCACTTAGGAAGTTTTAGAGGATGCTTAGAAATGAGATATACTTTTATTACTTCTGTCCTGATTCCATTAGAGCTCAGTCACAAGGACCTATCTGATTACTAAGAAATGTAGTTTTGCTTTGAGCCTAGGAGGAAAATGAACTGGGCTGGGGAAAGCAACCATTTCACAAATATATAAGCAAGAACAATAGAGAAGCTCACCGTCTAGAGGACTTCCCTGATGGTCCAGTGGTTAAGAATCTGCCTGCCAATGCAGAGGACATGGGTTCAATCCCTGGTTTGCCAAGATTTCACATGCTGCAGGCAACTAAGCCCACAGGCCCCAACTGCTAAGCCTAAGAGCTGCAACTACTGAAGCTCTTGCCCCTGGAGCCTGTGCCCTGCAACAAGAGAAGCCAACACACCGAGAAACCCTTGTGCTGCAACTAGAGAGCAGTCTGCGTGCAGCAACGAAGACCCAGCGCAGCCTAAAATAAATAAACAAAATTTTTTAAAAAGAAGCTCACAGTCTAAAAACAGACAAGTGAACAGAGGCGGAAAGACAAGAGAGAATGTGGTCAGGCAGGATGCAGCTCATGTTGGTGGAGCTGCCGTCACAAAGTTCCAGAACTGTCGGAAGCCCTTATGTGGCTCCCCTTCAGAGCTCCTAAGGATTGCTTTCTTTGTAAACAAGGATTTTTTACAGAAAGTCATGCATCACTGGTGTCACCCCGGCGTCAGAACTCCAGGACCTCTTAGTGGCAACCACGCCTGTCCCTGCCAGCTGCTGTAGCATCCAGCTCTGCAAGGCTGGATGACTCCACGTAACTGTACCCCAATAATTCTTTGCCCTGTGGCCCTGCTGCACACTCCTTGACACCAAGTTTTGGGGCCACCTCAGAACCCACATTGGCACCTAAGCACAAACAACTGGAGTGAATAAGAAATCATTCAAGATGAATTGGTAGATAAGCTTCCTTCCATTCCACCTCCCGCAGGCTGTACTGAGTCTCATTTTATATGGATTCTGAGAGGACGATCCCTTGAGTGGGAGCCATCAGCAGCACTTAGAAGAGGAGATGGACAATTATCCTGGCACTGGCTCTTCCCTTTTCCCTGCCTTCCTCCTTTTGCCTCTCATTCCTGCCCTACAGAGTCAGGCTCTGCGTTCTGGAAAACCCAGGCTAAGACGTCCCCATGGATGGATACAACCAGAAGACACTTAGCTGCCTGGGTTTCCTCACCAGCCTCTGGATACTGTGGAAGCGTTTTAAGGGTCTGATTCCACTCACCTTGCTCAGTTCTACAAACCAGATTCTTCGAAGGTCAGGACTGCTGCCTCTCCTGAGTACAGTGACCAGATCTTTCCTTCGCTTGTACCTGTATCATTCATTTGTGAATCAATCATGCACTCCTATAGATTTCTTGTTTAGTGATATAACATTCGTGTCTTTGCGTGTGTTTAATTTCTTACGTGCTACTGACTCTTCTTGAGTTTAAGAAGAGGAATTACTGACACATCTACCTCCCCCCTCCCTCTCCGTCCCACACCTCCCAATACTGTCCGTGCTTCTGTGCTTAGGCATATACACTCTCTTCCCTCTCCCCCACCTCATTTATGCTTTCATCTTTCGTGGGCAAGAGATTTGAGTGCGTGAAATGAGGACTGCTTGATTCCCATGTTGGACTCACCAACTCTGCCTCTAATACAATTCTACTCCCAGCCCCTTTCCAGAAGTTAAAGTTCACAGACCCAAATCCCATGAGCAGTTTTAAAACCTTGATCCTGGAGTCAGACTGGAGAAGCTGTGGCTACCAGCTGCTTGGTCCTGCTTCAGCCCCTGCAGCAGCTGGTTCAGGGGGGCAAGTCCGCTTTCCAGCTGGGCAGGACTGGAGCTCTTCAGAATCCATGCGTCAACCTCCCCCTTGTACTCAGCTAGACAATAAGCTCCTTGAGGACACAGATATCATCTGCCTCATTTACTGCTGTCTTTTGTGTCTAAAGCAATACCTGGAACATAGCTGGTGCTCAATAGTTAAGGAAGGAAGAAAAAGAAGGGAGGAGGGAAGGACCATGATACATCGTGGCCAGTCTTGAGTTAAAAGAGAGAAATGTGCACAGGTGAGGTTGACAGGTGGGACGGGGGCTGCTATCTGTATTTTCAAATTGATGAAATCTCTGGGTCTGCCAAGAAGTTGAAGAATTGGTCCAAAAAAGAGAGTTGGGGCCACAGGCTGAAAACCATAGGAATGCTGGGGTTTCAAAGACACTAAAAATATCCTCTCTCTGGGGGTGCAGTAAGGCTCTTCTAAATCATTACAGCTACCTCTGACAAAGTCAACCGTGTTCATCTTGAATGTATCAGACAAACGGCTCTTGGAATCACTGGGACTCAGATCATTCCTACTTTAAATAAGGTGAAATAAGCTTCTACAGTCAGAATCCAACCTTGTTTTGTTTATTTTTGTGGGTGCTAAGGAAACACCTATGAGGGAAGCAAACAGGGGGTAAAGTGGTGAGGTGACTTGGATCTGGGAGGTGGCAGTAATGGGATGGTATACAGAGTAATCAGCCTGACAGGGCCAACTCCCCATTCCTCTCTGCCTCCGTCTATTTTGTTCATAGCACTTAGCCCTACCTCTCCCCTTGTATTTACTTACTGTCTTTCTTTCTCCTTAGCATGTCCATCGCACCAGAGCAAGGCCATTGTCTTACTAACCCCTGTATCTCCAGTCTCAGATCAATGCCTGGCATTTAGTGGGCATTCAAAAATTAACTACTAACGAATGAACGGAAGAATATTAAGACAATTAGTTGAATCCCTGCCATGTGCTGGGCCCTGTCCTTGAGGATGCTACAAGGATAGTGAGGGAGACAGGGCAGAACATAAAACTACCAAAGCTCGACCCCTGATTTTAGAGAGGTATATACCCAAGGTGTTGCAAGATTCCCCCAAAGCGGAAACCTCCCGGGGTGTGCGGGGCGGGCGCGGGGAGGGGGGGGATGGTCCTTGGGAAGAAGCCCGTGTGCCAGGAGTGCCAGGGAGCCAGGGGGACTGGCAGGGATGTGGCTGGAGACAGAGCTACTCTTCGCCTGGATCCTCGGCATCTTTTCCTGACCTACGGAACCTCGGCCCCAGAGCAATCTATCTGTCGCGCGGGACCCCAGTCACATCTTCTCCCGGGCCCGGAGATGCCAGCCCCGGGTGTTCCAGTTGTCCAGCCCAATACCTAAGAGACCTCCACCTGCTGGAGGAACCCCCTCCCCGCCCCGCCGGAGCGCGCTCCAGGTCCCCGCCCCCTGCCTGCCTTCTGCGGCGGGCAGGACCCCGCCCCGCCCTCTCGGGCCGCAGGACCCCGGCCCCGCCCCGCCCCCGTAGCCCCGCCGCTCCGTCCCGGGGGGCGGGGCCGCGCGCCGCGGCGTCTCCGAGGCGGGGGGCGCGAGGCAGGGGGCGGGGCGGCCCCCGGCGCCGGCCAATCAGCGCCGCTATCACATCCATGCAAATACGAGCACAATGGAGCGAGCCCATCACTCGCCCCTGCAAGCAAGCTTGAAATGGGCTTCTGCCTGAGCGGCAGCCGGGCTGACCAATGACGCTGTATTTTGGGCCGGCGAAGCCCAATGGCATGGCAGGGAAGGCGGGCCCGATCCGGGTTAGGGTGTCCTTGCAGGGTGTCTGAGCTAAACTTCACCAAATAATAGCTGTTTGTATTTTGGCTGCTGCAGGAGCCATTTTAGGTAAGTTCTTCTCTTAAACTTTTTATTTTCCTCCCCGGCGTCGGCGGGCCAGCCTTTTCCGCGGGCTCCCGGCCCCGCCCCGCCGGCCGGGCTGGGGTGCCCCTATGAATGAAGCCAGGATGAGGGGCTGCGGCGGCACCGCCGAGGCCCGGCCCGGGTCCGAGCTGGGGCCGGCGGCGGGCGGCCTGGCGGAGGGCAGGCGGCGGCCTGAGGCCTGAGGCTAGGGGCCGGCCTCCGCATGCGCTCCGCTCCGGGCTCGCGCTCAGGCCGCGCTCCGGCCGGGTGGCCGTCCTTGGGAGTGCGCCGCTGCGGGCCGCGCGGAGGGGCGGGGGTCCGGGCAGACCCCCGGCCGCGGGCCAGGCGGGCGGAGGCGGGGCGTGCGAAGGGCTCCCCCATTTCCCCCGCCCCCCGCCTCCTCGGAACCCGGCCGAGGAGGGACCCCGGTCGTGCCGCGGCGGGGCAGGGGTGACCGCTATTCTCCCCCCGCCGCCCCCGCGGAGAAGTTGCTCTATTGGCGTCCTGCGTCTGTTTGCAGGGGTGGAGGAGGGTGGGCTGGTGCCAGGCTGCTGCTCCGGGAGGGGGCGGGGGCCCCCGGCGCGTCCCCGGAGCGCGCACCCCCTCCGCCCCCTTCTTACGCACTAGCGCGCACTCGCCCCGAGAATTGGAACCCTGGAGGTGTCCAGCAACCCCGCAGCCAAGTTTTGTGCATTATTAGATTGCATGTTGGAGCGTAAAGGAAAAAAAAAAAAGGAATCTCTCCCTTTCAGGGTATTTCTTTCCTTGGCTGTTGAGAAGTAACGGAGTCTGTTGCTCCCAAATTTCCAGGGACGTGCCTGTCAGATGTGCAAAGGGTTGGCAGCTACTTGGTTTTTAAAAAGACGCTATTAGGAAATCCCCTCACTAGTGAGATAATTGAAATTTGAGTTTGTTTGCAGCTTCAGTTTTATTTGATCCGATTAAAAATGCATAAGCAGACACTTATATTTGTGTACGGAAAGTGTTCCTAGTTCCAGTTATGACTGCTGTGACTGTGGTTTCGGTAGCGTGTGATCTAATAAGGCACTGTAATTCGATTTTGAACCTGTAGGCCCGTGTTCTCCAAATGAGGGTTTATGGACCATTAGTAGTCTGGCCAAGGTTGCTAGCGAATCCCTAACATCTCAGGCATCTCTGGAGCTGTGTATGCGCCTTATTTCCCACCCCCTCTACACTGCTCCTTTCTGGTGTGGCAGATCCATGAACAGAGAAGATACCCATTTAAACATTTTTACAGTTTTTAGAGTGTCTGCAGTATTGCCTGAAATTCGATTTTTGTTTCTCAAATGGCTTATAGGAATACCATCCCAGTAGGCTCCAAATTTAGATGTACTTTGAGGGGATACGCTTGGGACCCGTACAAAAGTCCAGACAGGGACTACTGCTGTGTTCCCGAGACTAATTATGAACTGTCTTTCTTACTGGAGATTTGTCCCCATCAGCTGCATAGCACAGGAGAATTTGCTGGTATTCCAAATGGGAAGATCAGGCTGGCAACCTCAAGGAGATAGTTTTTCTAAACTTTGTGGCTCTCTGGGAATAGAGAGAAGGTTTGAGATCCATGTGTGATAAAAATGATTAGGCGTGAACCATCAAGTGAAAGGATGTGTGCCAACCAGAACAGGTGGTTTCGTATAAGCCGTGCATGCCTGTAACCAAAGGCCTGGGAAAATGTGGAGTGGTGAAATGATTAATTTTGGACTTCTGTCCCAGGGCAGAATTCCTAGATGAATTATGATGAATTATTTAAGCTTTTTTTCTTGATTAATAGACTATTAAAAACTAACCTTTACAACTTCCTCCCTCCCCCCCTTTTTTTTTTTTGCTAACTTAGAAATCTCCCTTACCAGATTAGGATACTGTTCTCGGCTATAGTCTGGCCTTGGGCAAAGTAAACCTAGATCTGTTGTGAAATTAGTTGTGTCTCATTGTGCTACCACAGTCTGCCTGGAGTCACATTTTTAAAAAAATTTTAATTTATTTATCTTTGGCTGCCCACTTGGTCTTCGTTGCTGTGTGTGGGCTCTCTCCAGTTGCAGCCAGTGGGGGCTCCTCTCTCGTTGCGTTTGGTGGGCTTCCTATTGCAGTGGCTTCTCCTGCTGCTGTTGTGGCGTGGGGGCCCCTCGGCATGTGGGATCTTCCCAGACCAGGGATCGAACCCATGTCCCTTGCACTGGCAGGAGGATTCTCAACCTCTGGACTACTAGGAAGTCCAAGTCACATCTTTCATACTGCAATGATTTTCTTGCTTTTTACATTTAGTTATTATTGCACTGTAAAGTCTTGGAATAGGATCACCTTTCCCACAACTTTTTAATGTTCTATGGCTTTCCCGTTATTTTTATAATTTATTATCAGTATAGTCAGAAGTTCTTTGAACTCATCAGTATATTACTTCCAGACAAATCAAGTGAAACATTGAATGGCCAGTTGAAAGTGAAGTGAGAGGCCGCAAGTAACAAGTAACATTACTGCATTTCTGGAAGATCCTTTGGCAGTTCATTTTTTGTATTTATTGATTTACTTATAACTATTACAAGTACCAAAGAAAATCTGAAGCAGAATCTTATCTCTTTAGAAACCACTGTCTCATTTGTAAGTTGTTTTGCCATTATATTATAGAAAACCTATCAGGAACAGCAGGCCCTGGGGCTACCGTGTCTTGGAGCTCTCTGATTTAGAGAAGTTGCCAAGAAGTTTTCAAGTTTTCTTGAATGTATGACTTTGCCCCAAGCAGAGTTTGCGGTTACGTCTTCCTGTGTTAAGCCATGAGGGAACAGGCTTGCGACTGTAGGTGCCTTATGTTTTTCAACTTTCACTGGAAGACTTTGTAATAACCACATGGAGTCACACATGGATTCATGTTCTGAACCCTTTTGAACAGGCTTTAGGATTTGAGGATTCTACCTGCATAAATATCGTTGGTACTATGACACAATGACAGTATCTAAATCAATTGAGAAGACTGTGTCCTCACCCTCTTCTCTCATCCTCCCCAGTATAGCAAGGTTTGAAATTTGTTTTTTAAATTGAAGTATAGTTAATTTACAGTGATGTGTTAGTTTCAGGTGTACAAGCAAAGTGACTCAGTTTTATATATATATGTATATATACTTTTACAGATTCAGTTATATATACATATATATACTTTTTCCAGATTCTTTTCTATTATAGGTTGTTATGAGATATTCAACATAGTTCCATGTGCTATACAGTAGGTCCTTGTTGTTTATTTATATATAGTAATGTGTATTTGTTAATCCCAAACTCCTAATTTATCCCTCTCCCCACAATTGTTTTATTTTTAGTAAATAGTAGTTCTCTTTATACTTCCAGCCCTCACAGAAGCTTTAGTCAGATTTAGGTGAAAAGCTACAGTGGATCCCATGCAACTGCCTGCATTTCCCCGTACCAGATTATTACTATACTGAAAACTCTGAAATACCTAAAAAACATCTAGAGCTTAGAGATCTTATTTCCTAGAGAAAAGTTTTGTTTGCCATAGACTACGACACCCTTGTGAGGGAAACAAAAAGAACTAGCATTGAATGAATGAATAGCTGGTCTGGGTCCAGCACTTAGCCAGGTGCTGGGACTACAAGAGATGAGGGAAAACAAAACAAAACAAAACCTTGTTTTCTTAGCCAATCCAGGAGCTCCATGGACTACAGCTCAGAGAAATGAAGTAACTTGTTCAAGGCCATGAAGCTGGTTCAGGTTAGAGCCAGAATTTGAACACACATCATCTCCATCCAAAGCACATATATCCTTTTTTACCACTAGTATGCTCTAAAAAGATTTCTTAAAAAGCTGGAGTGTGCTGTCATGCTTTTGTGGTATGGTGCTAGATTAACTAGCACACTTTGCTTGCGTTTTGTACACCCATCCCTTTTCACTTCTCCATTTCGAGAATTTGTCATTGAAAAGGCAAGTTGGAATACAGTGAGGGCTGTTCCCCCATCCCACCCGCCATAGTGCAAAAGAGGTCTTTCTAGGGCACTTGGGAGTTCAGGGTTAGCCCAGTACAGTAATAACCATGAAGTGCACAAGGGGAATGCAGCTGATTTTTCCTTGCCAAAATGTTCTTCTCTTTGGTTCATTTCATGGAGGCCTTTGATACCCTTGTGAGAAATTCTGTTATTTCCATAAAAGTCCTGAAGGTAGTAAACTGGAGTTGTTTTAAAGTATCTACCCCTTTTCCAACTTCTGAACCAAATTATTTGCATAAAATCTGGAGAAAAGCTTTTAGTTTTGCTTGTGGTACCTGGATTAGTTGGTTTTTCTAGTTTGTAATAGTGACTTTTCAATAGACTTCCATCCACTGACAATTTCAGAAGAACTTAACATACCGAATAGTGTTTGAAAATTTCAGGAAAACTGGGAAGTAGAATTTTAAGTTAACTTTAGGACGTGAATCCAGACATTTACAAAGTGACAGATGCATGTTTATTTTGTAAAAGAGTAAAGGAAGATTTCTACTTTTCTACTCCTTTATTAAAGATTCTTCTAGGGGTTTTTTTTTGTTGATCTAATTTTATGGATCAAATACAGTATTGGTAAAATTTTAATATATGTTTTGGATTTTCTTGTACACTATGTGGCCAAAGCATTTTATTTGTGGAATATCTACATTTTTAAATTCTAAGATTGTCTTTCCATAAAAGGTCAGGCTTCAGGTTAAATGAAGGTCTTGCTTCCCAGGAGGTGCAGTGGTAAAGAGTCTGCCTGTCAGTGAGGGATATGCAGGAGACAAGGTTCAGTCCCTGGGTCGGGAAGATCCCCTGGAGTAGGAAATGGCAACCCACTCCTATATTCTTTCCTGGAGAGTTCCATGGAGAGAGGAGCCTGGCGGGCTACAGTCTTTGGGGTGCCAAGACTTGGACATGACTGAGCAACTGAGCAGCTACTGTAGCATTGACCTTTGGGTCCTACCTATTTAGGTTGATGTTTTCTATCCTTGGATTCATGGACATCGAGGGAGTGTTTAGCTCATCTGTAAACTCCCCAAAATAGTATGTAAAATATCGCTTGTGTGTGCATTTTTATGGGAAGCAAATCCATTGCTTTTTATGATTCTCAAAGAGATCTGTGACTCCCCCCTTCCCTTCTCTCCCTCATCTCTTCCCACCCAGGTGCAAAAATAATATTAAGGATCATTGGTCTAGGTCATTACAAAGGAGTTATTTTGTTTGAGCAAAATCTTTTGCCTAGAGGCTGACTTCTTTGGGTGTTTTTTTGTGTAATCTCAGTTTCAGGTATTTTTTTGCGTAATCTCAGTCTGGATCAGTTGACCTGGGCTTGGGGACGCCCTTCTGCATCAGCCGTCTGAGGATGGCTTCTAGGCAAGGGTTACCCCCAGAATTCTTCCCTGTCGTATAGTTGGGAACCCGTTCCATGCCTTTGCCCATCGTCTGTGCAGCCTGATAGAGTGAAGTTTGCAGCAGGTGACAAGACAGTCTTGAGAGTCCAGGGCCTCTTGGTCTTAGCCATCTGCCTCTGCAGATGGGACTGGAGGGGGTGGCCGTGGCAAAAGCTCCTGATGTTTTCTTGCTTTGAATTTTACTTCTTATTCATTCTGTTAGTGCTTTATTCAATATGTTAAGAGGAAAAGGATTTTCTTTCTGACGCTATAAGCAGAACAATTAGAAATAATCTCCTCTCATTTTTATATTCCCCAGACTTTTTAATGAGCTATACCTTGTAACTTTTCTGTTGTTGTTGTTAATTTTAAGTGGAATTTTTCTTAAAACAAGGACTAGTTGAGCATGTAACCTTATTTTATCAGAACATCGTATATGTCAAGTTCTGTTGGACCAGATGTTATTATAGGAAAAAGGGTCACGTATTACAGTTCTCAGAGCCTTATTTTACAATTTATTTAAGTAATAGTCATATAGATTGGTAAAACAAAATGATTGAGCAGTCAGAAAATTCTCAGAGTAGTCTCTAGGAAGTGGCCGAACTTGAAGTTATCCTGGAGATTTTCTCCTAGGAGTCTGTTTGTTGGGCCAGACTAGAAGTTGAGTAGAAGGAAAATCTGTTTGGTTTGATATATGGAATGAGGAAAACACCTAAGCTTTAGGTAGTTGGGGAGGGGCATTGAGCCCCATCCAGGGACTCTGTTTGATGTGCTCCTTTCCTAAGGGACAGGGGTCAAGAGATGTACCTGGGCTGGTCATTTTGGGTTTGGGGAAACCATCAGCATTCTTAAGAAGTCCTTTGAAGGATTGTGTCTGGTAAGGAAGGTCCCAAATCATCAATCTTATTTAGTGAAGAAATTTTATGGAATTTAATGCAGAGACCTTAGTAATGTTCAATGGGTATCTTGGCTGATCAATTTTTGCAGTGTTAGCCGTCTAAAATCAACGTTGGGTTAGCATGAAAAAGTCAAGCCATCATCTTTGTTGACCACGTGACAGTTTTGGATCACATTATAATTGAAGACCTCTCAGGTTGTTTCTTTGAGCAAACCCCATTACCATTACCAAATTACATTACCCTTTTTAGGAGCTGGTGGAGGGTGGTTTCTGCTTCATGGAAATAACATTTTTGCCTCAAGTTGTAAAAATACATTGAAGAAATGGTAGAGGATATGAAAGAGATCATTAATGACCAGCTCCAGAAAGATAATCACAAAAACGTAAAATCAGCTCTTCTAGATCAGGGCTACTCAAACTTAGTCTGGATCCTTGGAAATCTGTGGACTGTTTGTTACCTGTCTGTGATGAGGTAAGTTCAAAACTTGTAAGAATTGACTGCTTTTATAACATTTTTGGGGCTTCCCTGGTGGTTCAGCGGTAAAGAGTCTGCCTGCAATGCAGGAGACTCAGGTTTTATTCCTGAGTTGGGAAGATCCCCTAGAGAGGGAAATGGCAACCCACTCCAGTATTCTTGCTTGGGAAATCCCATGCACAGAGGAGGCTGGCAGGCCACAGACCATGGGGTCGTGTAAGAGTCAGACACGACTTAGTGACTAAACAACAACGATATTTTTAAGAAAAATGGTTTGTCTGTTGAATCTGATAATAGAAAATGCAAGTTTATGGTGTAGACCTTGTTTAAAATACTTTTTCCTGGTAATTAGCTTTTCTAGCATTTTATCCAAGTGTTGGTTAAAGGTGGATTAAGAAGAAGCACAAGCTGATCCTTTATTATAGAGTACTGTACTGCTTGAGACGAAGGGCACATCACGTCCTGCTGGAGCATTGTTAGAAATGCAGGTTTTTGGCCCCATCCCTGGTGGCTCAGATTGTAAAGCATCTCCCTTGCAATGCAGGTTTGATCCTTGGGTTGGAAAAATCCCCTGGGAAAGCAAATGGCTACCCACCAGTATTCTTGGGGCTTCCCTGGTGGCTCAGATGGTAAAGAATCGGTCTGCAACGCAGGAGACCTGGCTTTGAGTCTGGGTTTTGAAGATCCCCTGGAGAAGGAAATGACATCCCACTTCAGTATTCTTGCCTGGAGAATGCCATGGACAGAGGAGCCTGGAGGGCTACAGTCCATGGGGTCGCATAGAGTTGAACTCAACTGAGCGTCTAACACCTTCACTTTCAGACCCCTGAGATAAACTCCTGGGTTAGGGACCCAGTAATCTGTGTTATAATGTATTATAACATGCTGTCCTGATGATTTTGTATACCTTGAGAAATGTTGTTCTAGGTCAGCACTGTCCAGTAGAACTTTGTGCTGTGATGGAAAATGTCCTCTCTCTGTGCAGGACCTGCTAGTCACATGTGGCTTTTGAAGCTCCTAAAAGGTGGCTGGTTTGACTGAGGAACAGAATTAAAGTTTTTATTTAAAATATTAGTTAGTTTGAGTTTAAATAGCCACATATGACTGGTGGCCCTGGCATTTGACAGCACAGCTCTAGACCCTTTAACAACCTACCTGCCCCCCCACCCCCCACCAACTTTTGGGGGGAAATAGTGGATTTTTTTTTCCTCTCTTTATTTAGAAAGGAAAATACAATATGGGACAAGACTGTTCTTTAGCCTGAAATGAGACTAAACAAGTCATATAATAAAGTTTGACACTATTTTTTGCATTTATATTTACCTATTTATTTTTATCTAAAAGTTGATTTGCTGTTAAGAAAATAGTAGGATCAGAAAATAAATTTAGATCTGTGTCTTGTAAGGTTTTGTAAACAGCAAGGTAGGTTTTCATGCGAGGCCTTATGACCTTTCATGTCTTTCAGAATGACTGCTGAAGCTTTTTTCTTTCTTACAAAGATTTATTACAGGCAGGTTTTAAGTGCAATGCTTAATTCTCAATATAAAACACTGATATTGATGGTTCTCATTACTTTAGTTAATGGAGATTTTTCCTATGTAAAGTATTTCTGGTTTACCAGCTTTCTTGGAGGATGGTTTTTCAGTTTATAAAGGTATAATCTTTGTCTTTAATAATATTCACCAAACTTCCCTTGAAGGATTGAGCCTTATCTTCTGTCCTCTTTCAATATATTTAAAAGTTGATTGGTTAAAGGAAAGGATTTCTTTTACTCACTCAGGGTTTGTATATGCTTCCCTGCCTCCAGCCCCATCTATTTATACTTCAAATTTTAAATTCCTTAAAATCAAGGATAACGTTGAGGCAAAATATGTTTATTGGTTAACATCCATTGCAGAATTGGAAAGTATTTTGTGATTGACAAGGTGGAAGGAAACATGGCTATAGAGGTAAGTGAAGGGACTTCCCTGGTGGTCCAGTGGCTAAGACTCTGTGCTCCTATTTCAAGGGGCCTGGGTTCAATCCCTGGTCAGGGACCTAGATCCCATGCGCTGCAACTAAAGATCCTGCATGCTGCAGTGAAAATCCAAAATCCCCAGTTCCATAGCTAAGAACAGGGGCAGCCAAATAACTAAGTATTTTTTAAAAAAGTAAATGAAGATTCGCAGGTAGAATTATAGCTTTTTTAAATGTTGTCTAGACATAATAAAATGGATTTTTCTAGGGATATTGTAATTTTCTTAAATTAATTTGCCAGGTTTTAGGTTTTCAAGCAGGAGATTGTTACTCATTCAGCAGTGACTCTTGAAGCATGAGAGACAGTATGATGTTCCATACACTTTTTACACTCATAGATATTAGACTCAGAAGGCTTCTTAAAGATCGTAGGTAGGACTGCAGGCAGAGCAAAGTTGCTGATGCAGCAGTGGCCCTTGCTTTGTTTATGGCCTGAACATGAGTTTTCATTAAAAAGCAGCACTGTTTTCCCTT
The DNA here is from genome assembly GCF_032452875.1 of Bos javanicus. NCBI lineage: Eukaryota > Metazoa > Chordata > Mammalia > Artiodactyla > Bovidae > Bos > Bos javanicus. Next base: position 70,165,022 of record NC_083880.1, on the reverse strand, counting down.
TAATTCTGTTGTAGGAGACAGTCTTATTCTCTCAGAGTGACTTGAGATTTATGGTAGGTTGTCTGGGCAGGGGCTTCTGTTTAGCTGCGACACAAGTTATCACTGATTGGGGGAGCTTAACGTTTTGTAACATGCAGCTTTGAGCTCTTTTGTTGGACTTTCTCCAAAGGATTTCAAGTTCTTGATCCCTAGGCACATATTTGGATTACTGCTTTGGGGTCTTAAGGAATTGGAAAACCCAGCCTGTTGGAATTGAGATCTGGTAGCTGACAGATCCCAAGCCCTGAAGTTTCAGAGGCACCATCGCTGATTTGCAGAGCTATGACTGGAATGTTGTATGAGATGTTACTAAAAAAACTGATTTCATAAGCCGTGCTGAAACACCAGACTCCTCATTTACACATGATAGTCATACTCTGTCCATCCTTATCTGCTCTTCCTTCCACATTTCTCGCTCGCAGGGCTCTCCCTGGGTGCTCTTGACTTTTCTTCCATTGTTCACTCTTGAACTAAGCTTTGTCCCTACCATCGTAGCTGTGATTATGGCAGTTATTTCTAGTTTAAAGTTTTAAGTGTTATCAAGTCTTACATAATTCAGCATCTTCACTAGATTCTTCTAAACCAAAGCTTCTTTCTGGTTTCTCAGGATTGCAGAAGAGTAGAGTTGAAAGGGACTTCAAGGCCATCTAGTCAATATTGTTATCTTATGGATGATGAAGGGGCTTCCCAGCTGGCACTAGTGGTAAGGAATCCACCTGCCGATGCAGGAGACCCAAGAGATGCAGGTTCGATCCTCAGGTAGGGAAGATCCCCGGGAGGAGGAAATGGCAACTTGCTCCAGCATTCTTGCTTGGAAAATCCCATGGACAGAGGAGCCTGGCAGACTGTAGTCCACGGGGCCACAGGCTTCCCTAGTGGCTCAGACGGTAAAGCGTCCGTCTGCAATGCAGGAGACCTGGGTTCGATCCCTGGTTGGGAAGACCCCCTGGAGAAGGAAATGGCAGCCCACTCCAGTATTCTTGCCTGGAAAATCCCATGGACCATGGAGCCTGGTAGGCTACCATCATGGGGTCGCAAAGAGTTGGATACGACTGAGCAACTTCACTTTCCAGCGACTGGACACGCACATGGACGATGGAACAGAGTCCGAGTCATGTCCTAGTCAAAAGATTTGTTAGGCCATAGCACTAGGTTACAGTCAAGCTAGGATTCAGTTCTCATTTCACTAAATAGGACTCTTGCCCTAACTCTGATGGTTACGGTCCTAAAAACACACACAGGAGGATTTCCCTTAAGAACTTGTGGAGAAAGGTGGGGAAAGAGTGCTCGGAGATTAGAAGTGAATTTATGAAAGGCTGCGTAATTTTTCTTATGTTCTCTAAAATAAGGATATCATCAATGAAATTTTGCATGTCCTAAAGGAGTCAGAATGACTGGTCCTATTTTGGTAACTCTTGTTTACTATGTCTTGTTTACTAGAAACAGTCTGGCATGTCCTTCCCTGATACCATGGTAAAAGGCTTGTGATACTATTTTGGTAACTCGTGTTTACTATTCTTTGCTTACTAGAAACTTTTTGGCATGTCCTTCCATTATATCCTGGTGAGATGCTTATAAGTTCACCTTTGCTTTATTGCAATTAATATGTTTGGAGGTGGTTCTCACATCTGCTTATTCCTTCAGCTTTATGCCTTAGGGTTCTTAGAATAAGTTTTCCCCAGAGCCCTCAATAATCATGATAATGGTGATAGCAGCTACTCGGTCATTGGCTGCTTACTGAACACCTAGAACGGTGCAAGGTCCTTTCATGGTTTGCTGGTTGTTAGGGCTGTTCTCCGTGTTTCTTTTGGGTACACGGTAGAGTTGCAGTCCATCATCTTGAAGTTGAGCGTGGCCACGTGACTTGCTTTGGATACTGAAATTTGACTGAAAGTCATGTGAGATACTAGGCAGATGCTTTTTTTTTTTCCCCTGAAAGAAATCTGCAGTGGTTACACAGTATAAGCCAGTTAGCCCATACTTTAGACCACTGCATTTTTTAAACAGGAATTTTAACTGCAGCATAACCAAGCGCATCCTGAGGAATATACATGGATTTCTCCTTCATCCTCCTGGCTAAGGGCTGATAATAGCCCATGTTACAGCTGAGGCAGTGGAGGTAAAGGAGTTAAGTTACTTGTCTGTAATTTCTGAGCTAGTCACCTAGGCAGTTTGAGCCTGACATTCTTTTTATTTATTTTATTTTATTAATTTTTGGGGGCCGTGCTGGGTCTTGGTTGCTGCACAGGTTTTTCTCTCATTGCGGTGAGTGGGGGCTACTCTCTCATTGCAGTGCACTGGCTTCTCCTTGCGATGGCCTCTCTTCTCGCTCAGCATGGGTACTGGAGCGTGCGCGCTTCAGTATGGGCTGGGTTCTTGGGGCTCTGGGGCTCTGGAGCGCAGGCTCAATAATGGGCTTAGTTGCTCTGTGGCATGGGGAGTCTTCCCCGATCAGGGATTGAACTCCTGTCTCCCACATTGGCTGGCGGATTCTTTACCACTGAGCCACCAGGGAAGCTGCCTTTGGTTTTATTCGTGTCTGCTTGTTCATTTTTGGCTGTGCTGGGTCTCCGTTGCTGCGTGTGCGCTTGCTCTAGTTGTGGCGGCGAGTGGGGCCTACCCTCTGGTTGTGGTGCTCAGGCTTCTCGTTGTGACGGTTTCTCTTCTTGGTGAGCACGACCTAGGGTACTTGGACTTAGCTGCCCTTCCTGGAGCAGGGATCAAACCTGTGTCCCCTGCACTGGCAGACGGATTCTTAACTGCCAGACCACCAGGAAGGTCCTGAGCCCGACATTCTTAAGCAGTTGCGGTGTGCTGCCCTGCTGTGGGCTGTGTCATCTTGGTACCAAATGCGTCTAGAATGTGGGCTCTGCCTGTAATTACTTCATGTCAGAACTTCTGCTTACCTCTCTGTTTCGTCCCTTCTTACAGATAGATGCTCCTGCCGTTTCAGGTCCAAGGCTGACTGCACCAGCCAGCATGTATCCTTCCCAGCGTTGGGCTGCACACCCACCACTCCTCTGTCATCTGTTCTCTGCTCTTATTGCCTTCTGAAATTCCATCTTCCACGTGATGAGGATAGTTCCTTGCCGTAAATATCCTCGCATTTCTAATATTTGTGAAGCAAATTTCTCAGAAGGCCACATTTAGCTTATGAATAGGAGACTGCCCGATGTGGTGATTAAAATGCATGGCCTCTGCAGCTGGCCACCGGGTTTGACTTCTTGCTGTGCTACTCACTCTCCATGCCTCAGTTGCCTCATCTGTAAGGAGATAATACCTGTGTCTCATGGTTCTTTCGAGGATTAAATGAGTTAATTTATGTAATGCCTTGGAACAATACTTGGCACACTGTAAGCATGATTTAAGCATTCGATATTATAATTTTATGAAGAATCAGGTATCCAAGGACTAAGATGGAGATAAATCACTACTGATTTTAATCTTTCTGAGGTTAATATTAAGATATCAAAGATTTAATACCACCTTTAATTTTTCCTTTTGTTCAGTAGGAATTACTGAGTAACTTTATACGCTCTGGGGAGGAAATGACCTAGAGCTTGCCCCTAAAGAATTTACAGTATAGAGGGGAGATAAGATATATGTCTACCTGTACAGCAGATACCTGTACACAGATATTTGTGCTATTATGAAGTAGCCCATAAAAAGTGTCCAAGACAAGAAAGATAAAGGGCTTTGGAAGTTCAGAAAAGGAAGGGATGGGGAGTCAGAGAAGGCTTTGAGTCAGACTGGGCATTTTTTCGGGTAGGAAAGATGCAGGATTTGGATATGTGGAGACTGGGTGAGGAAGGGAGCCAGTCTCTGCATGAAAGGAAAGATCAGATCCGAGGGCATAATAAATATATTCATTCATCCATTCAGCAAATATGTGTTGAACCTTGACTTTGTGCTCAGCACAGATATAAGCCCTGGGGCTGCAGTGGTAAACAGAATCAAGTTCCTGCTCTCATGGAGCTTATGTTCCAGTCTTATTTGAATATGCAGAACCATGATGTATCAGGTGGCTGACTAAGAAGAAAAATAAAGCAGGATAAGGAGACAGAATAGATTTACATAACTAAGAAAAGCATGATTAATTTCTAAAGGTCAGTTTTTTTGGGGGGCTGGGAATCTCTTGAGGAAACCCACTGTGTTACTTGCTTAGTTGTTTCCACTCTGTGCGACCCCTTGGGCTGCAGCCCACCAAGCTCCTCTGTCCCTGGAGTTCTCCAGGCGAGAATACTGGAGTGAGTAGCCATTCCCTTCTCCAGGGGATCTTCCCAAGCCAGGGATCAAACCCAGGTTTCCTGCCTTGCTGGCAAATTCTTTACTGTCTGAGCCACCAGGGAGGCACAAAGAATATTGGAGTGGGTTGCACTTCCTTTCTCCAGGGGTTCTTCCCAACCCAGGGATAGAACCTGGGTCTTGTGCCTTGCAGGTGGATTCTTGGTTACTGTCTGAGCCACCAGGGAAGCCCAGGAGACAGCTAAATGGCTTTTCCTGTGCCATGGACTGTATCTGCTGTTTTCTGTGCTCCTAGTTTTCTGTCCCTTGCTCTTGACAAATATCTAGATATTTCCCTTTCTGTGAGATTGAGACTAGTCCCAGTGTCTTCATGGGGCCTTCCCCCTCTGTATCTGCCAGAAGCACTCTCTTTACCCAGTTCTCTTCTGGAGTCAGAGTTTGCCTCTGTAACTGACTTGTCTTTTCTCATACTGTTACTTCTTTATTCCTAGAGAAGAAAATGGCAACCCACTCCAGTATTCTTGCCTGGAGAATCCCATGGCGGAGGAGGGCTACAGTCCACGGGGTCGCAGAGAGTCGGACACGACTGAGCGACTTCACTTTCGCTTTCACTTTCCTCCTTTATTCCACAAGCATATGATGCCTCAATACTTAGTAAACAGTTGTTGAACTTTCGTTTTGTTTCGGCCTTTACCGGGCTTTAGGAACTTGAAGATAAATGCACTTGGCCTCTGCCCTTGAGGAATGCACAGTTCTACTAGAGATAGAAATAAAAACTCCTACTACCAACATCGTGATACATGTCAAATTAGAGCCGTGTCCAGTTTTGTTAGAACTCCCCATGTACCCAGGGAAGTTGGTGAAGGCTTTTCAAAGGAAGGAACTTTTAAATTGGTTCCTGAAAATTGATTTGAAGTGAATAATCAGACTGGGACTGGTGTCTGATTTGAAGAAGCCTTTTATGCATAGGAAGTATCCTCTGAGGGAACAGGCGGAGGCTGGTGGAGCCTGTGGAGCTGAGTGGGAGGTTGGGCTGGAGGAGTAGGTTGGAGACATTGAAAGGCTTTGGAGATTGCAGGAAGGAGTTTAGATTTGTATTGGTAGTGAGGAGTCATCAGATACCTAAACGCAGGAGAGTAAATTGTATTCCATCCTTGGTAGAAGCGATTGGTATAAAACAGTGGCGCTCAAACTTGACTGCGTATTAGAATTGCCTGGAAAGCATTAAGAGAGCCAGTGCCCATTCTGCACGCCGGAAAAGCAGATTTCCCTGGAAGAGAGACTCAGGCGCTGGAATTTTGGTCACTTTTCAGGTGATTCCAGTGTGCATCCAAGTTAAGCACCAGTGGTTGGGAGAGGCTTGACCAGCAGGTTAATGAATGAGGGAGGCCATTGCAATGGCCTGGCTAGGAGATAAGTCTCTGAATTGAGGCATTGGGAGCAGGGATAAGGGAAGACAGAGTCAACCATTATTATTGTTCTTCAGTTTGCTGTATGTTTGTCTTCTCCCGTAAAGTTGTGGCCCCATGAGTGCAAAGTCCAGTCACTGTACTTTGAATTCCTCATGGAGAGCTGTGGGTAGCAGGTTCTCAATAAATATTTGCCATGATTAAAGTCAGTTTTCTTTTGTTCAGATACCCATAGTTGAGTTCTTAGGGCATTTTTATTTCAATTGGTTCTCTCTTTTTTGTTATTAAACAGAAATTCCTTTAGGAATGAGAATGGATGGAGATGAAACTTTTAGGTCAGTTTTACTTCCTCATAATTCTGATGAAAGATTTAGGAAGTTAAAACCCAGTGATTAAAACAATGTCCGCATATGGAGTTGATTTATCTGTACTGTCTTTCATTAGCCCAGATAATTAAATTTGCCCTTAACTTTTGGTATTTGTATAAAATCAACTACTATTCATATACCCTTTAAAATAAAGACTCTACGTAGAGTACCTAGATTCTTAAAGTATTCCTGAGGTTTACCTTCCCCAACAGCACATGAAAGGTAAACCTCAAAAATAATACCCAGATTCTGTTAAGCTGTGTATTGACTCAGGACTTTATCACTATAATATAGAAACAGACATGGTTTGTGCATGTGAAATAATTCCTCTTTGCCAAATAAATTTATCTGTGGGGATAGTATTTTAAAGTGTTGTGAAGCATTTTCATGTCAACCTTTCATACTCTGTTCTAATGGAGGGGAGTTGGAACATATGGAAATTAAGAACTTTAAAAATATTTGACAGCATTTATACCCCTTGCCACTTTGTATTTTGAAAAATAGCAAACCTACAGAAAGTAAGTTAAGAGAATTATACCTTAACACCCATCTCCCCTCTACCTGGATTCATCAATGATTAATGTTTTTCCAAATTTGCTTTATATCTTTTTCCATGTCTGCATGTGTGAAGTGTGAAAGTAAGTCGCTCAGTCATATCTGACTCTTTGCAACGCCATGTTCTATAGCCCTCCAGGCTCCTCTGTCCATGGGATTCTCCAGGCAAGAATACTGGAGTGCGTTGCCATTCCCTTCTTCAGGGGATCTTCCCAACCCAGGAATCAAACCTGGGTCTCCTGCACTGCAGGCAGATTCTTTACCGTCTGAGCCACCAGGGAAGCTATATGTCTAGTTCTTTCTAAAGCCATCCCCTTTGGGAGTTTCTTGCAGACATGGTGACACTTCACTCCTGGAGAAAGGGTGTCCAACTATAATACAGTCATATGACTTGGGATACTTGACATAAAACCAGTATGTAGTCCATATTTAAATTTTACCATTTCCTTGTTCTCTAGCTTTTTTGTTTTTCCTGATCTAGTATTCTGTCAAGGATCATACATCGTATTAAGTGTGTCCTTGCCTTTCAGTGTGGATTAGTGCCATCTGGTAGTCACAGGGTTTCCAGAATGGGAGTGAATACCCGCTTTAAAGGACGTCATGGCCCTGCTTCCCACCCTGCTTACCTGTTTATCCCCTTCCACGGCCCCCGTCACAGACTGGGAATGGACCTTCTTAGACTGATGGCAGGAAGTCTAAGGATGACCGGTTCATCCTAAAGTAGAACCTAGCACTGAGTGTCGACTGGCTTGTGGGCATCATCCTGATGCTCGGAGATGTTTTGTCCTATGCAGAGTCGCTGTCCATTTTATGGCTAAGCCATTCAGGTTGTCTAGGTACCTAAGAGAATGTTAGCACAGGGAACTATGTTCAGTGTCTTATAATAACCTATAACGGAAAGAACCTGGAAAAGAATATATATATATTTACACACACACACACACACAGGGAACTATATTCAGTGTCTTGTAATAACCTATAACGGAAAGAACCTGAAAAAGAATACATATATATTTACACACACACACACACACACACATATATATAACTGAGTTACTTTGCTGTACACCTGAAGCTAACACAAAATTGTGAATTTACTGTACTTTAAAAAATGATAAAAGAAGTGGAGAATGTGGTAATGTTAATGAGACTTTGGGAAGAGCTTTGCATAGTTGTCTCTAAATCACCTGAAACAGTAAGAGTTAGGAGTTGTCTTCTGAGGACATTTCTTGAGGACTGCTGATTATGATGACCTTGTCTTTATACAGTTCATATTAATTAATAGTTTTAATTTTTTGAGAAAACTGTTAAGGACCTCCCTACCCCCACCCCCACTTTAACTATTCTAGTGGTTGTGGCCTTTTGCTCCCTTGCCCTTCTTGTTTTACACTCCTTCCTGGGCAGACTTCTTGCTTGTTTTAGCTCTTGATGACCCTGAAATCTTTGTTTCCATCCCCATTCTCTTCTGAGCTCCAGACCCTCATTTCCAACCATGTAACTCTTTGCAGCTTCTCCTGCATGTTCCACATGCAAAACTGAACTTGCTGTCTTTCTGTGTAAACCTGAGCATTGATCTGAATGTTGGGTGGATGGGGGTGAGAGTGACGTGGTTATTTGACCAGGGGGCTAAGAACACTATACTCAGGTCCCTAACCGGCTCCTGCCATCCCGAACACCCCTCCCTTCCCTAAGCCCCGTCCCTGCACGAGCCCCCCATCCCCCCAGCATACACACTTAATGGGAAGGAGGCAACCGAAGGCAGGGCTTTGCTCATAACATCATTTCTGGCTGAATGTGGAGTCTTGGAAGTTAGACTTTATGAAATGGTTCTCAATCTTTTTTTTTTTTTTCCATTATCACTCCCCTAAGGAGCCTTTTTTAGACAGGCTATTTTTTTTAGTATTATCCTCCCATCCATGAAGATTTAATACCACAAATATGTAGCGTATCTGTTTATGTACTGTGTCTGCTTAATAACGAGTAAGGTATTTTAACCCCCAGGAACCAGTTTTTGCCCCCTTGGAGAGGTACTGTCCCCTTGAGAATGCATGCTTTAAGCTAAGCTGGAGGCAGTCTGTGAAGTCTCGAAACAGCACAAGCCAGAGTGTCTGCTTGCCATCTCTCCTGCCCACAGAGAATTTACCTTAGGCTCACAGCTGATGGCTGAAACCAGAGTTTGGTCATCTTGTTGTGACCGTGGCTCACAGAAATAACACTGTACTGTGCCCAGTGTACACGCAAATATGTTATTCAGATGTTTTAATACTCGGTATTTATTCTTACTGCTTCTCATGTACTCTATTTTTAGTCTGTATTCTTTTAAAGATAGTTTTATTGAGGTAATTTGCATACTGTAAAATTCACCTGTTTTCTATGTATTTTTTTATTTTAAAAGAAATGCTGGTTGTGACCCACTGGTTGGCAACAGCCTGGCTCTCAGCCAGAAGAATAATGCCAAGGCCTCGCTGGTCTGGAGACCACCCGTAGTCCACCAAAGAAGTGAGAAGGAAGTAGTGACAGGGTCCTAACCCTGAACCCCTGGTTCTCACTGTAGTCATGGGACTTTGTTTTAATAAATACCCTTGGACTTGAACAGACTGGTCATTTTACTCCTTGGTAAGAGATGAATGCTGGAGAGCTCCTGGTGGCTCAGACAGTAAAGAATTTCCCGCAGTGCGGGAGACCAGTATTCAGTCCCTGGGTTGGGAAGATCTCCTGAGAAGGGAATGGCTATTCACTCCAGTATTCTTGCCTGGAGAATTCCACGGACAGAGGAGCCTGGTGGGCTATGGTGCATGGGATCACAAAGAGTCAGACACAATTGAATGACTAACACTTTCATAGAGGATGAATGCTGGAGAGCTCATGGCAGGGGCCGTGCGCTTTTCAAACCCACAGGTGAAAACTGCTTTGGTGGCAGCCAAAGGGTTTGCCTCACCAGGAAGGTGAAACGGGCATCTTCATTCTGTGATTTGTGGTGCCCGCACACATGCTCCCCCCACCCCCCCACCAAAAGAAAGTGGAATGGGGATGTGGAGAGGGGAAGATTGGATTTGTCCATAAGAATATTGGAGAGAGTGACTGTAGCAATCTATATATTTGATTAATTTGCTGTCGTTAATCTCTTAAAAGGGGATGAAGCACTGAGGAAATGAAATAGGAAGCTGCTGAGTCTTCATTAGAAGAGCAGAAGAGGCCTAAACAATGGGGTCTGTTGGGGTGCATGCGTGGTCAGAGGGAGGCCACGCCTGCAGCCAGGAGGAATCATCTGTGCAGACAGGGAAGTGAGTGGTCAAAAGGTCTGGAGAGTAGATTTTGCCCGTGTTTACCTTTTTGTCTTTTGGTCATACTGTGCAGCATGTGGGGATCTTAGTTCCCCCACCAAGGATCGAACCCATGCATCCTGCATTGCAAGGCTGGAGTCTCTGGACCAGCAAGGAAGTCCCTGGCCCTGCTTGCTTTTGACCCCAGAACCAGGCAGGGCAGGAATATGATAGGAGCAAAGAAAACTGGCAAAGAAAAAGAAAAAGGGCTTCCCTGATAGCTCAGCTGGTAAAGAATCCGCCTGTAATGCAGCTCAGGAGACCTCAGTTTGATTCCTGGGTTGGGAAGATTCTCTGGAGAAGGGATAGGCTACACCCCAATATTTGTGGGCTTCCCTTGTGGCTCAGCTGGTAAAGAATCTGCCTGCAATGGGGGAGACCTGGGTTGGATCCCTGGGTTGAGAAGATCCCCTGGAAAAGGTAATGGCCACCCACCCAGTATTCTGGCCTGGAGAATCCCATGGACAGGGATATTTAGGAGTTCCTGATAACTCAGGTGGTGAAGAATCCGCCTGCAATGCAGGAGACCCCAGTTCAATTCCTGGGTCAGGAAGATCCCCTAGAGAAGGGAAAGTCTACCCACTCCAGTATTCTGGCCTAGAGAATTCCACGGACCGTATAGTCCATGGGGTTGCAAAGAGTCGGACATGACTCAGCAACTTTCACTTTCAAAGAAAACTGAGACATCCCATCCCAGAGCAGCAGAATAATTAGAGCAAATATTCGTGGAATGCTTAACTATATGCCGAGAACTAAACATTGTATATTCTCACTTTATATTTTATATTTAATCTTTTAAAACTATGGGGTTGTACATTGTTGTAGTGCCCGCCTCCCCAACTCCCCATGTTATGATGAGGAAAACTGAGGTCAGGAAGATAAAGAAACTTGTTCAGAGTCACACAGTTAGTTTTTTGTTCTTACATGTAATGTAGGACACTGAAGACCCTGCCTGGACTAGGTGAACCTGCTGCCTCTGGGACCATGTCTGCTGCACCAGCCTTCTGAGGAGTACAGCTTACCTGGCAGATCCCGTGGTCATCATTTAAGTCACTTAGTCTCCAGGTTGCTACCCTGAAGTTCACTGTTAGAGGCTGGTGACCACAACACTAAAAATAACATTGTCCTAGAGAATATTTATAGTTTTTTCATTCCCTCAAGTACAGACTGTGCCTTATCTGGGAAATACCACTTATTTTAGGGCTCTTGAGTTGGGCATTTAAATGGTAGGGCTTGTTAGGTGGTAGTCATATTTCAAATTAGTTCTGCAGACATTTGCATGCTTCTGAGTTCCCTGTGACATACCTGGTGCCAGGGTAACATGTTACCACAGGTCTGGTAGGGGAAATAGACACAAGCAATATTTAAATTGCAGGGAAACAAAATAAGTAGAACAATAAAAGGAACATTAAGGCATAGGGGAGGTTAGGAAAAACTTCTCAGAAGAGTTAACATTTGAGTTAGGTTTTGATGGATGAGTAGAAGTTAGAAGTGAAGTGAAGTCGCTCAGTCGTGAACTGTAGCCCACCAGGCTCCCCCATCCATGGGATTGTCCAGGCAAGAACACTGGAGTAGGTTACCATTTCCTTCTCCTGGTAGGTAAATAGTTGCAGAATAATTAAGTGAAAATGGCAAGAGAGATGGACAGAGGCCTCCTTCTGATGTTATTGCCAGTGTATTTATAGATTCTTAATGATATAGTAGAAAGAGCTTCCAGTTGTAAAATCTCCCCCTTTTCCCCTAGTGTCCTGAAATGCCATTCGGCTCCTATGCCTCAGCAGTAGGGCAACTGGATGCCCAAGGATTTTGCTGTGGGCCAGTTATAGGAGGGAAAAACTGCTACCCATGTAACACCCACAGGCACACTGCAACTCTGGCAGTTTCCTACTTGTGTGAGGAGATGGGGGTATTCCTTGTAGCCTAGCTCCAAGCTAAGACTTTTTTTTGGCCACACTTTGTGGCATGTGGGATCTTAGTTTCCTGACCAGGGATCGAACCCATACTCCCTGTGTTGGAAGCATGGAGTCTTAACCACTGGACCACCAGGAAGTCCAGAGATTGGGTTTTTGAAGTATAACGTGCATTTGGTTAAGTGTACATATATCAAGGGTACTGCTCACTGGGTTTTAACATGTGTATATTCCTTTGTAGGGCTTCCCCTGTGGCTCACTGGGTAAAGAATCCTCCATCAATGCAGGAGCCACAGGAGGCACGGGTTTGATCCCTGGGCCAGGAAGATCCCCTGGAAAAGGGCATGGCAACCCATTCCAGTATTCTTGCCTGGGAAATCCCATGGACAGAGAAACCTGGTGGGCTGCAGTCCATAGGGTTGCAAAGAGTTGGACACGACTGAAGAGACTGAGCACACACACTCGCATACAGAATGTCTTGTTTTGTATCTGGTTTCTCTTACTCAGCTTTATGATTGTGGGATTCATATAGATGGCTGGAGAGCACTGATAACCCGTCACACTGTCAGGAAGCGATCCAGAATAATCATATGTGGCTTATGCCATTGAGAGTTGGATGGATTTATTGGTGACATGTGTTTGTGCAGAGCATTTGCAGGTGCCAAATTCCAGGTGCTCCGCATGGGCCTGTGAGCACAGGTGAGCAAGTTCCTTCCATCACGGAGCTTGCTGTCCAGTGCAGGAGATAAACGCACACACGTAATTACATATAATACACAGAATTAAAATGAAGATCTGGTCAACCTTTACGGTTTTTGCAGTGATTTTGAAAGATTTTCTTTATGGTTTTTGAAAGACTTTCTATTGGAGGTGAAATGTCTTCTCATTGTCAAAGGATTAGAATTTTTCCAGGTGGTCAAGTTCAAGTGTGGAGATGTGAAGCATCATGGTATCTTTGGAAACTTGCATTAGTAATACTTATAGATTGATTAAGATGTGTAAGAAGACCAAAAATACTACTTTTGGAAGAAATTTTGAGGAAAACCTTAGTGTGCAAGTTTGGCTTCTTAGTTGGAGCTGTGGGTAGGAGATGACCACTCTAGTGACCAGTTGTAAATGCATCATTATGAAGAAGGCAGAGAACAGAAGTCAAATTTGGTAACTGCTGTAGCCAAAGGAAAACTCCCTGCAGTGCTCTTCTGTTGATGTTATGGAAGATTTTTTTTCAGGTTAGATAAAACTACGGAGACGCTTACTATGATTGTGTGTTGTTGTTTTTTTTTTAATAATTGAGATGACTTGAGATGTCCTGTAAGCCATCAAAAATTTCCTAAGGGAGGGTGGATTTTGCTGGAGCATCTCTCCCTTAATCATGAGATTTTGTAGCAAAATGTGTTCCCTGTTCTCTCAGTTTTCTGGCGCTAACATAACAAAATACCACCGGCTGGGTAGCTTACCCAAAGGTGTATTTTCTCATGATTCTGGAGGCTAGAAGTCCAAGGTCAGGGTGGCAGATTTGGTTTCTCTTTGACTGCAGGGCTCCTTCTCGCCCTGTCCTCACCTAGGCTTCTCTCTGTGTTCTGTTTCCTGATCTCCTCTTAAAAGCACACCTGCCATATTGGATTAGGGCCCACTCCAGAGACCCCTATTTTAACTTCATTACTTCTGTAAAGACTTGCTCTCCACATACAGTCACATTCTTAAGTACTGGGGATCAGGGCTTCAACCTGCAAGTTTTGGGGTGTGGGAGGACACGGTTCAGCTCATTTACACCCATGTCCAGAACCTGTCCTGACATTGTTGGGCTGTGTGAAGGCTGTCCCCTGAGAAACACAGGGGTCAGACCGCTCCAAGACCAGCAGGGAGCTGTGAGGTAGCCGAGTCTGCTCAGACCGCTCTGGGGGCTGGGCTTGCTCTTAAAGCACCACTTCTGACTTCCTCACGACTTGTCTGTGCACACACAAACCTGTGAGTCCTGAGTGATGTGTCTAGAACTTAAGACTGGTATTCTGTCAATTAATAGAGATTGAAAATAGGGACTAGGATGAAAAGAATCCAAACTGTATAGGCCAGGTGAATGTCATGAGAAAAGTGATGTCATAACTTTCATAACTCTTAATAATCTGTTCCAATGTTGAGCAAACCATATCCCTCTCCTGCCGTTTCACCCTTTTGATTAGCTGAAGTTAAACAGCCTTGGCATTCTCCTTATCAGAACATTTGAACACCAAAGAGCTGTTCCTAAGTCAGATCACCTTAACCTTCCTCCTGCTTCTGGGCGGAAAGTTGTTTTCTGTAGAAGGATTTTTATTTTGAATTTTCTATTGTGATGGCCACTGAGGGGATTTTTCTTTTAAAGATGTGCTCTTAGACAGTCATCTCCTAAGCTTGTTTCAGTGGAGACAGAAAAATCTTGTTGGGATGAATTTTGTAGGGGCTGCTTCTGTTTCGGTCCACACTGAGATTCTGTGGTGCATATGAGGCTTATTATAGGTACCTGGGAGCTAGAACTCTGGTTTTCAGTGAAGTAGTGTGTATTATTACGGTGTGTGTCCCAGAGTTGCTGTGCTAAGACCCATTTTCAGAATTAGAACTTTGAAACTTCTAGGCCATGAAGAGAACTCATGCAGAGTTGAACGAGATGTGTTAGCTCACATCATATTGTGTGTATGTGCTCAGTCGTATCTGACTCTTCCCAACCCCATGGACTGTAGCCTGCAAGGCGCCTCTGTCCAGGGGATTTCCCAGGCAAGAATACTGGAGTGAGTTGCCATTTCCTCCTCCAGGGGATCTTTCTGACCCAGGGATCGAACCCACTTCTCCTGCATTGGCGGGCAGATTCTTTACCACTGAGCCACGTGGGAAGCCGTCGCATCATATTAAACCCAGCCTAATGTGAAGCAGGGGATTTGAGAAAGTCATGGCATGCCCAGGCGTGTTCATGTTGCATCCCTGTTACTGCCAACATAGTTCTGTTGCCTTTTCTATTCTTTTGCTTAGCTGTGGGCTGATTGACCAGGAGTTTAATTTTTGCCAGTATGGTGTGGGTCACAGTGAGCGTTTAAAGATCTTTGAACAGCATTCAAAGGTACTGTGCATTGTGACTCTAATTTCTGCTTATATTAATATAATACTCATGTTCTCTTTGACTTGCTTGGCTGTTTACTGATGAATGAGGTGTTTTTTTTTTTCTTTTTTTTTAAACAGACATAACTGAGTTACTGTTAATTCTTTTACAGGGAGTAAATTCATTGTTTAAAATGGGTCACAGTTCCAAAGTATACCCAGAATTTTACTTACTTTTTGGAGAAACAAAACTCTTTCAAACCTGTTGAAAACAAAATTCAACTGAAGGGATTTGAAAGACCTTATTAACTTTATTAGATGATTCATGAACTGGGCAGCGTCCCATCCAGCACACAGATGGGAGCTCTAAAGAGCTGTGTCAGATGGAAGATCTATAGGCAGAAGGGAATGGGATGAAGAAGTTACTTGCAAAGTGTGGATTATTTGTGGCAAGGTCACCTTCCTTTAGGGGACTGCAGAAGTCTGTCAAGCAGATTACCTCACTAGTGCTGACCAGGTAACTCCAGATTGACTGGTTTAAAATTCCCCTCCTGGGAGAAGTTGAAACTGTAAATTACGTATTAAGTTGCTGTTTGGTGACCCAGGCTTAGCCCAAGTGACTCCATTTTGGTTTGGTTGTGTCTTTCTTTTAAAAAAAAAAACAAAAAACCTTTCTCTGTTTAGTCAACAGTATTTCCTGTACCTTCAACAAATCAAATGTTTTCATTTTCCACATTTGTCTATTTAGTTTCCTACCATTTTGTTCTTCTGTACTCTTAGATTTGACTCTACTGACTTTTTTTTTTTGGTCTGTGATTTTTTTTCTCTTTTACAAACTAGGTAGGTAATACTATTCTTGAAAAGTGTTTTTTAGCCACAAAGGTGCTAACAGTACTCATTTACTTTGGCTGTTGGGAGCCTGCGACCCACAGCAGACTGATTTGAGATTCAGAGGAACGTGGTAGAGTGGTGTGTTTTATTGGAACCTTCCATCTTTAGAAATCCTTGAGCATTTGCTGCCGTATTTTCTAGATACGTCTCCTGACTTTTAAAGTCCCCTCACCCTTTTAAAATTAGAAATAGTTCAACAAAATAATTCAGATGATATCCTCCCTCTTAAGAGGAGGAGGAGATAGGGTCCGTAGGTAACATTGCACTGGGGAGTGGATGCTCCCTGTGTTTTGTATCCCTGAGTCTTTGACCCCAATTCTTCAGTTCTTTGTAGTAGTGTTTTACATTCATTCTCTTGCCATAGCCTCGTGGTGGATGGGATTGTGTCCCTATCCCTTGATTTTGGGCTTGGCTGTATGATTTGCTTTAGGTCGGTGGGATGTTAGTAAACATGATGAAAGTAGAAGTCTGCGCTGTGCTTGTGCGGGTGGGCTCGTGTCCTTTTGTGCCCTTGTCATCACCGTGAGAAGACCCCTGAGTAGCTGCAGCCTCTTCAGCGTGGGCCTCAGAGTGAGACCAAAGAGCAGAGCCCCCACAGATTATCTGTAACTTAAAGCAGAGCCAACACAGCTCAGACACCTGAGGGAAAATTAAATGCTTCTGCCAGTAAGATTTTGTGGTTTGCTGTTGTACGCATCATTGTGGCAATAGATGACCAGTACGGTCATCCTGCTGCATCCAGGACAGGCAGGCTTTCTTGGGTGGTCTCTCTTCCTGCCTGGCCATTACAGGATTCCCATTTGGCCCACTCCACCCTTTTCTTTCCACCCAGTGTTTTCCTCATTCTTCCTTATTGTTCTCCTCTACCTTATAGCTTCTATTACTTGTATGTTGTGTTCTCTCCTAACTTTTCCACGTCCAAAGCCCTTTCTGACTCTAGTTTCTCTTGAACTCATGACTTATCAGCTCCCACTCCTGTTGCCTATGCCTTACTTGGTACCTTCCATTTCAGATTTCTGAGAGACAATCAACTTTGCCTGGCAGGTTTTCTCCCAGCCCAGAAATGTCACGTCCTCAGTTGTTGGCCTGCTTGGTCATTGATTCATGTTAGGTTAGGGGCCCACCTCTGGTCCAGTTAAATGTGTAGGGATGTGTTGGGAAGGGGACATGTCTTGAAATACACGAGTGCCTAATACTGCCTTGTTTAAGAGAGGCTGTTAATGTGTGGAAATCACAGTTATAAGACAGGTCTTCTACACAGGGTTGTACGTCATCTGGGGGTTTTAGTGAATATTCACGCTTTTCATTTTCTGGACTCATCAGTTCCCCAGAGGGGAAGCTTTTAACTTGGCTTTTGCAAGTTTAAAATGTTCTGAGGCTGCATTCCAGTTTTAAGTTTCCTAGTTCTAAGATAACTAACCTTACAGTGTGAGTTCTCAGGATGAACCTCTTTCAAGGAAAAATGTGAGAGAAGAGACCATCTACTGGAAAGATTGTTACTTGGCAAAACCTTCCAACGAGTTGAGAAGAAAATAAGTTGGCCTGTTCTAAAGTTCTAGACTATTTAGGCGGTTCCATAGCTTTTCTGTATAGGGGAAGAGATTGATCAAATTAAAGCTGGTTTATAGCATTTAAAAGGTTGTGCTTTTAATTTCAATTTATCTCTTTAAGTATTTATGTTTTGGGATACTCTTATAAATGATACTTTAAAAATGTTAATTTACATTTGTTCCTTGCTAGTATATAGAAATACAGTTGGCTTTTGTATATCGACCTTATATCCTATGATCTTAGCAAACCAATTTACTGATTTTAGAAATGTTATTCTAGATTCTTTGGGATTTACTATATTAATAGGTATTTTGAGTGCAAGTAAAGACAGTTGTATTTCTTCCTGTTTAATCTGTTTGCTTTCTATTTCTTTTTCTTGTCTTATTGCACTGGCTAGGACCCCAGTATGATGTTGAAGTGATATGATGGTAAGATTAGACACTCTTGCCTTGTTCTTGAGTTTAGGGAAAAATTATGCAGTCCCATTAATGGTAGGTTTTTCGTCCTTGCTTTTTATCAGATTGAGGAAGATTGCTTTTATTTCTGGTTTCTGGAGGGTTTTCATCACAAATGTTGGAGTTTGTTAGATACTTGTAGCTGCTGAGATGATCATGTGGGTTTTTTCTTTAGTCTGTTGATACAGTGAATTACATTAATTGATTTTTGATGTTGAATGCCTCTTGCATACCCAGGATAAATCCCACTTGGTCTTGATGTAGTACCCTTTTTATTTATTGCCATATTCAATATGATAGTATTCTGTTAAGATTTTAGTGTCTTTGTTTTCATCTTTGTCTTAAATGTGTGGCTTCTTATATTGCTGTTGCAGGACTTGTCGGCTTAATGCTGGCCGACATTAGATGGAAGTATTCCCTCTTCTATTTTCTGGAAGAGTATATGTAATATATTGCTATACAGGAGATACTGCAGATTCAGTTCCAGACCACTGCAATAAAGTGAATATTGTAATAAAGTGAGTTGCATGAATTTTTTGGTTTGCTACTGCATATAAAAATTATGTTTATACTATAGTTCGTCTAGTCAAGGCTATGGTTTTTCCTGTGGTCATGTATGGATGTGAGAGTTGGACTGTGAAGAAGGCTGAGCGCCAAAGAATTGATGCTTTTGAACTGTGGTGTTGGAGAAGACTCTTGAGAGTCCCTTGGACTGCAAGGAGATCCAACCAGTCTATTCTAAAGGAGATCAGCCCTGGGATTTCTTTGGAAGAAATGATGCTAAAGCTGAAACTCCAGTACTTTGGCCACCTCATGCGAAGAGTTGACTCACTGGAAAAGACTCTGATGCTGGGAGGGACTGGGGGCGAGAGGAGAAGGGGACGACAGAGGATGAGATGGCTGGATGGCATCACTGACTTGATGGACATGAGTCTGAGTGAATTCCGGGAGTTGGTGATGGACAGGGAGGCCTGGCGTGCTGCGATTCATGGGGTCACAAAGAGTCGGACACGACTGAGCTTCTGATCTGATCTGATCTGATCTGATACTATAGTCTGTTAAGTGTGCAACCACTAGCATTATGTCTAAAAAGCAATTTATATAACTTAATTAAAAATAAGTTTTATTGCTAAGACATGCTGACTCTCATCTTTTAAAACAGGGTTGCCTCAGACCTTCAATTTGTAAAAAATGTAGTGTCTGTAAAGCACATAAAATGAAGTACAATAACTATTTGGTGAGATTCTCCGCTGAAGCTACCTGGGCCTTTGTTGAAAGGTTATTATCTACAAATTCACTGTCTTTAATAGATGAAGGGCTGTTCAGGTTCTTTTGTTTAAGTGAGCTTGTCTAGTTTGTGTCTTTGAGGAACTCATACATTCATCTAAGTTGTCCAAATTTAGAGGCACGTTCTACCTTCACATACTATTATACCGTTTCACATTTCACATGCAGTGTAACATGCTAACAATACAGTATGCTTCTAGTTCTTCCCTTCTATCCTACGTGATTATTGGTGTCATACATTTTCCTTTTAGATATTTTATAAATTCTACAATATACTGTTATTATTTTTGCTTTAGATTGTTCTTTTGGAATAAGTAATAATTTGTGGAAAAGATTTTTTATACTTACATTTTGATAACTTTTGGAACTATTTTGTGTGGATCCTCATTTTTTGTCTGGTTATCATATGCCTTTTACTTGAAAGACGTCTTTACCTTTTCTTGTAGGGCAGGTGTGCTGACATTGAATTACTTCATCTTTTGTCTGAAAAGCCATTATTTTGCCTCCATTTTTGAAAGGTATTTTTGCTGACTAGAATTCTGGGTCATGAAGTCTTTTTTTTTTTCTTTCTTCCCCTTTTCAGTGGTTAAGAGGTGCCTCACCATTATCTTCTGGATTGCAAGTAGTGTGCTGAATTTTTTTCCCCCCCCCTCAGAAGGTAATGCCTTTTTCTTCCAGCTGTATTTCAGATTTTCTCTTTAACCTTGGTTTTTAGCAATTAAACTGTGAAGTGTCCAGGTATGTGTTCTCTGTTGTATTTATTTGTTTGTTTACTTGTTTATATTCATCCTGTAGGATTTTCTTAGATCTATGGTTTGATGACTTTATTTTTGGAAAATCTCAAGCCATCTTTCTTTCAAATGTTATTTCTGCCTTGCTCGCCCCTCTCCAGTTGCATGCTTGTGGTATTTGGTCATACCTCACAGCTCTTGGACGTTCTGTCTGTTGTGTCCTCCCTGCCCCTCTCCCCCTTTTGTGTTTCAGTTTAGGTAATTTTGTAGTGATCTGTCTTCAAGCTCGTTGATTCCTTCCTTAATTTTATTGAGGGTTTGGTGGGCTCGTCAAAGGAACTTTTCATCTCTGATACCATTACAAAAAAGCGTTTCTCTTTGGCTCTTTCTTACATATTCTAGCTTTCTGTTGAAATTTGCCATCTATTCATGCATATGGTCTACTAAACTGTTTAACGTGTTAAGCATTGGGGTTTTTTTTAATAGTTTTTAAAATTTCTTACTTTATTTATTGGCTGCTCTGGGTCTTCATTGCTGCACATGGGCTTTCTCTGGTTGTGGTGAGCAGGGGCTGCTCTTGAGTTGCCGTGTGAGGCCTTCTCATTGCAGTGGCTTCTCTTGTGTGGAGCGTGGGCTCTAGTGAGTGGACCTCAGTAGTTTGGTGCATGAACTCAGTTGCCCCTTGGCATGTGGGATCTCCCCACACTGGGAATCGAACCCATGTTCCCTGCCTTGGCAAGTGAATTCTTAACCACTGTACCACATTATAGCTGTCTTAAACACTGTTAAATTCCCTATCTGGGTCATCTCTGATTGATTCTCTTTAGAGGTTTGTCTCCATTTCATACCCACTTTGCTTTTTTGTATACCTTGTAATTTTTGATCAGCTGCTGGACTGAGACCGAGTTGGACATTAAATATTGATGTTGAGATTAGTGTTACATTAGGGGTAGGTTTTTGGGAGGAGGAAAAATGTCACATTTGTGTATATAGAATATTCAGGACCTGTTATAGGACTGGGGACGTAATTTTCTTTGTTCAGTTGTAAAATTTTAGATTTCTCTAACTTGCTCTTTTTTACAGCATTCCTAAGGGTCACCTTATCAGAGCTTGACCCTTGTAGTTGCTTTTTCCTTTCCTTCTGCTCCCACTGGACCTAAAACTCTTCCTTAGTTCCATTGGCATGCACACCAAATACGTTTGTTAGCAGATTTGTCTTCTCTCTCTGGACTAAAGTAGGTAATGTCTTATTCCTATATTTGGATCTCTGTGATCTTTTATATATATATATATACACACACACACATATTTATATATATATATATATATATATATAAAATCTTTTAGTTGCATTTTGAAAGTGAAGTCTCCGACTCTTTGTGACCCCATGGACCGTAGCCCACCAGGCTTCTCCGTCCATGGGCTTTTCCAGGCAAGAACACTGGAGTGGGTTGCCATTTCCTTCTCCAGGGGATCTTCCCATCCCAGGGATCGAACCCAGGTCTCCCACATTGCAGGCAGACGCTTTACCCTCTGAGCCACGAGGGAAATACACACACACACACACACACACACACACACACACTCCAGTGTTCTTGTGCTTGCGCTCACACACACACCCCCACTCCAGTATTCTTGCCCAGAGACTCCGCATGCACAGAGGAGTCTGGTGGGCTATAGTCCGTGGGATCGCAAAGAGTTGGATACAACTGAGCGACTAAGCATAGCACATACATATATGTATACACACACAGAGATGGGCACACTGTGTTAAGTTGAATTGAGATTGTGAAATAATTTTTATTCCTTAGCCAAAAATCCACACTGCTGCTCCCACTCGTGCCCACCACTGATTAGTGGGAATATTGTCTCTGATTTTCCACAGTGAACTGTGATGTATCTAAAAAATGCACTGAGGTGAGAGTGAGGTCTAGAATGATTGAATTTATGAAAAGGTAGCTCTTCCTTTATATTTTCCTTACTAGTTTTATATGTGTATTTTGCCTCCCTACCTTGGCAGTATGATTTTGAGAGGAAATAACTGTCTTCAGCTTCTCCTCTGGTGTCTTGTTAGTAAGCAGCACAATGTTGATCACACAGTAGATGCTCCACAAATTATTGAAAATTTCTGAGACTTAATGATACTAATGAATTTTAGAATGAGTTGCCAGTAGCTTTTCTTTTTCTGTTTATCCCAAAAGACTTTGAGTTATGGCGAGGATGAAATTATTCCATTCTTTACCGGCTCTGTTTTCTTTGGCAAGTTGCTTAACATCCTGTGTTTTGGTTTCTTTATCTATACAATGGGAATAATAACAGTACCTAACTCATAAGATTATTACGATGACTCAGAAAAATAATGTAATAAGTGTTGCTTGCTGCATTCTAGTTCCTCAGTTATTATTAACAGTGCATGTGAGAAGGGCAAGTTTTTAACAGTAAGGTTTTAGATGCTAAGGTCTTTCAGTAGGAAGGTGTTTACTATCTGAAAACCATCTATCTGAGGATGGATAAATATAACTACTTCTGTATTAAATAAGGAAGTAACCTTTACTCAGAATATTAACAACAGAATGGGAGCAGAGCTAATTAATTTCTGCCTTGTTGGCAGTAATGCAGTGTTGGATGCTTGCTCTGTTCCCAGGGGCATAGTGATCAATACAGAAGCAGATTTCCCAGATCAGCCTTCCCCAGGACCAAAGGCGCTTCATCTTACAGATCATTGTTAGTTACAGTTGACCCTTGAACAACATGGGTTTCAACAGCACAGGTCCACTTACATGTGGATTTTTTTTCTTTGACTGAATATGTGCTACAGTATACAGTCCATGGGTGCAGAACCTTGGCTGTGGAAGGTCGACTGTAAACTTATACATAATTTTCGTCCGCACATGGAGCAGCAACACCCCTCACCCCCACATTGTTCAAAGGTTAACTGCATGTTTTAAAACTATATTCATCCTACCTTTAGGCATCATTTATTGTTGTTTATTTTTACAGTCTCTTCCTTTTTACCACTGTTATTGACCAAATCATGTTCAACAGAGAAATAAAGCCCAGAGAGAATTATGGAAAGGGGCGATAGCCTGATGAGAGTTATTAAAAATTGTTGGCAGACAGCTGTTAGGAAAACATTGTGAAAACTGGTCAGGTGCGGTTTTCTAGATTCACTGTTTTATTTACTGAACAAGAAGGGGGATGGAGCACACGGTTACAGATGAAAGAGGATTCTCCTGTGCACAGCACTGGTGCTTGTATTACTGAACCCCTTTATTAAATTAGTGGTTTTGATATTTGAACAGTGCACTCTCCTCTCAATGCAGTACACTACCATTATATGTGGAATAATGATAATTATTCATATAGTTTTCTAAGTTTTGGAAGGAAATAGGTGATACATTTGACCTGCAAATCTGTGGCATAATCAAGCTTTAACTGCTGTGATACCAAGTACGGGGTGAGAATAGCACAGCATGAACTATGTTAGGAGCAGTGGGAATGGATGAGGGATTGAAAGGAGGGAAGTTATTTAACTATTTTTTTTAACAACAATGGGATTTTTTATTACACTAAAGAGTATTTCTTCAGCTTGTAGAAAAATATTTATTTTATATGAGTGTTGGAAAAAACTGAAAAGTGCAGATAAACTGCTGAAGACTTAGAGACATGCCATTAAAAAATACATATTTTGATAGTCAGTTTCCTCAGATAACTTTTCTCAGGGGAAAGAGGCGTGAAGAGCTCAGCTTGGTATCAGGACACCCTGTCTGCACCTTGGTAACAGTACATGGCCTGATGGAAAGCACACCTCCAGAGGAATGCTGTAGAGAGGATTTCTGCTGACAAAAGAAAGCTGCCCGGAGTCTCTCACATACAGTCTTCAGAGGCCACTACCGTCAGCTTTTTTCGTGTTTATTTTACATAAAGGCTTTCTGCAGTTTTTCATGTCTTGTGGATGGTGGCCAAACTTAGGTTTGGTTATGAATTCCTGTCTCTTCTTTCCTTTAACCTTAAAAAAAATGTTTTTATTACGGGAAATTTCAAACATACACATAACTGGAGAGAACAGTACAGTGAATCCTCATGCCGTTCTTGTTTTATCTCTCCCTTCTCACTTTCTTTTTGACCTAGAGTATTTTGAAGAAAGTCCTGACAGCCTGTCCTTTAACCTATAAATATTGTAGTGTGTATCTGTTGGATAGAAAAGGGCATTATCATATACATTAACACCTTCCCTACAACCTAATTCCTTAATTTACCTGATTCTGAATCTCTTCCCTTGATTTTTCTCAAAAATGGCTTTTTTACAATTAATTCTTTGAATCAGGTCCAGATAAAGTTCACCTAGTACATTTGATTGATGCATATCTTTAATTTCTTTTAATCTAAAATAAATCTCTTTTGTTGTTGTTGTTACTGTTATGCCATTTTTTGTGTGGAAAAAGCTAGGTTGATGCCCCTTCTCCACATTGTGGAGTTTGCTGACTGTATCTTTGTATCATATCACATGTTACTCTTTTTCCATATTACCTGTAAGCTGGTAATTAGATTTGGAGGCTTAACAATTCTGGTAATCATTCAGATTTTTTTATTATTATTCATAGGTAGTATATCGTGCTTCCTGTTCACATTTGGAGAGATGTTTGATTTTCCTACTGTGTATTCCTGCACTGTTTGATCGTCCTCCTGTATATACTCAGAGTAATTGACGGGGTCATGTTGGCATAGCCTTTTGTGGTCAAGTTGTATTCCCCCAGTAGAAGTCCATGGGGTGACTTCGGACAGCCTGCAGATTTCCAGTTCTGTCCACCTTTCATCTAATGGTCCTAATTTAACCCTAACTGATGAATGTTGCCCGAATCATTTATTTCACTATTGTTAACCCTTTAAGAAGACTGAGAGACTTGTAGAAGATGAAATGAAAATTTTTGATTAAGAACTTAAAAAAAAAACAGTAAAATGAGGTGTCTGAAAAATTTGTTTATGCAAAGTGCTTTTTTTGGTCTGATTATGTTTAGTGAAAGAAGTGTTGTGTAGAAAGGGACGTTTAAAAGTTTTATGTTTAGGAATTCCCTGGCGGTCCAGTGGTTAGGACTCATTGCTTCCACTGAATGGTTGTTTGTTTTGTCTTAGTCTGTTAAGTTAATCTGTGTGGATCAGAAAATGACTAGATTCTCAAGAATCTGAACATTGTTGTAACAGTGTGATGTTTTAAACAGTTGGGTATCACTGATAGGGATGAGTTAATACAGAACTATGAGGAAGCATCCTCAGGTCATTCTTTCCTTTGTAGTAAGTTTCTCCTGAAGGAAAAAATGAATTTATTATTACCCTTCTGTATTTTAAAAAATCCAGCTTTCTTATTCACCTGGAGAGCAGAGAACTCGGTAAAATAGCAGATATCTTACTGTTTTTGCAGGATTCTTTTCCCATAGGTTTTTTTTTTTTTTCCTCTCTCTCTTTCCCTTTCTCTCTTCGTGTGTGGTTTTTATATATACTGGGTCATAGAAAATTTTAAGACATAGGATCCTTGGAAAAGGGTTTTTCAACATCTGAGGTCAACACCCTCATTTTAAAGTTGAAGAAGCAGAGTCGATTCCTTTGTTTCATTGGTGACTTTCCTGTATATCTGCTCTTGTTTGTTACTGAGTGAGGTGGCTAGCTCCTCAGAGATACTATAAACCATACAATGAAAGGGAGAAGTATGAGAAACGGTTGAATCTGGTGAAATATAAACTCAAGATAAATATTGTATGGAGCGCATGCTAACACAGTTCTTGGCTAGAATTGAGTTAATAAAGACAAGCCACACGTGAGTTGCCCTCGTGTGACTGAGTCAGTTCCAGTATGGTACCAAACTCTACAGTGGGAGGTTGGCCTCTCACATCTGGCCTTTGAAGGGGGGCCTTTGCCTTGGCACTGGCCCCTTGAGTAGGTGATGACAGGCAGAGCAGTGGGGTTGGTCTCGCTTGGTGTGCATGGTGTGAGCAGCACCACCTGTGCTCTAGAGGAAAATTTGAGGTTTCTTTCAACAAAGTTAGTGATGTTTCCGGAGGAGCCTGGTAGGCTACAGTCCATGGGGTCTCGAAGAGTTGGACATGGCTGAGCGACTTCACTTTCACTGTTCACTTTCATGCATTGGAGAAGGAAATGGCAACCCACTCCAGTGTTCTTGCCTGGAGAATCCCAGGGACGGGGGAGCCTGGTGGGCTGCTGTCTATGGGGTTGCACAGAGTCGGACACGACTGAAGCGACTTAGCAGCAGCAGCAGCAGTGATGTTTGTACAGATGTTTTTTTTTTTTTTTTTTTTTACTGACCATCTTATAAACTCTTTCTTCATTCTTATAGTTTTGAAGTTGTTTCTTCATGGCTTACAAGAACAGTCACATCATATATAAATAATAGTTTTGTATCTTTCTTCCTAGGGGCTTCCCTGGTGACTCCGTGGTAGTAAAGGATCTGCCTGCCAATGCAGGAGATGCGGGTTCAATCCCTGGGTCAGGAAGATCCTCTGGAGAAGGAAATGGCAACCCACTCCAGTATTCTTGTCTGGGAAATCCCATGCACAGAGGAGTCTGGCTGGGTACAATCCATGGGGCCAGTCAGGCACAATTTAGCTACTCAACAACAATCTTTCTTCCTAGTTTATACATCTCATAATTCTCCCATATATTCTCTAGAATGTCCAGTGCAATACTCGATGGATGGTGTCATCGTCTTTTTCCAGACTACTTAATAGGAGTGCCTTTAACATTTCATCATGAGATTTGATTTGGTTTCAGATGGATGTTTATGAGGCTCAATACTGCTCTAACTAGATAAAGTATCTTAATTCAGCCTTTGATTTTGCAAATTAAGGAAGAAGCAACATAGAAAGTTCAGGAGCAAGCTGAAAATATGTGGAGTATTATAACATTAAAGTGAAAGTCGCTCAGTCGTGTCTGACTCTTTGCAACCCTGTGGACTATACAGTCCATGGAATTCTCCAGGTCAGAATGCTGGAGTGGGTAACTATTCCCTTTTCCAGGGTATCTTTCCAATTCAGGGGTCAAACCCAGGTCTCCTGCATTGGAGGCTGATTCTTCACCAGCTGAGCCACCAGGAAAGCCCATATAATGTAAAATGCATGGGAATATTTATCCTAGAGAAGAAAAAAACTGTGGGATAATTTCATTATCCTTAAGTGTAGGTAGGACCTGTGCTGGTAGATTAAAGCTTCTAGATGATGTCTGAGTATGGGAGAATAGGCTAATGCTCTGGGGATGCTGTCGGGGCAGAGTACCACCAGATGTCCCTACATACCTTTCACTGGGCAAAGACACTACACCCTTGAACCCAAAAGACACGCTTCCTTCCTCCTGCAGTGCCCCCTCGAGCGCCCTCTGCTGACCAAGCTTAACATCACACTTTCTGTAAAGGGAAAATTCTTCCAGAGTCCAGAGTATCATCACAGAGCAGGTACTGAAGGGTGAATTTGAAGTTGAGAGGCTTACTCCTTGGAAGGAAAGTTATGACCCACCTAGATAGCATATTAAAAAGCAGAGGCATTACTTTGCCAGCAAAGATCCGTCTAGTCAAGGCTATGGTTTTTCCAGTGGTCATGTATGGATGTGAGAGTTGGACTATAAAGAAAGCTGAGCACCAAAGCATTGATGCTTTTGAACTGTGGTGTTGGAGAAGACTCTTGAGAGTCCCTTGGACTGCAAAGAGATCCAACCAGTCCATCCTAAAGGAGATCAGTCCTGGGTGTTCATTGGAAGGACTGATGCTAAAACTGAAACTCCAATATTTTGGCCACCTCATGCGAAGAGTTGACTCATTGGAAAAGACCCTGATGCTGGGAGGGATTGGGGGCAGGAGGAGAGGGGACGACAGAGGATGAGATGGCTGGATGGCATCACCGACTCGATGGACGTGAGTCTGAATGAACTCCGGGAGTTGGTGATGGACAGGGAGGCCTGGCGTGCTGCAATTCATGGGGTCGCAAAGAGTTGGACACGACTGAGCGACTGAACTGAACGGAACTGAAATTGATAACTGACACTGAAGCCAGACCCAAGAGTACATACTCTGTGATTCTACTTTTATAAGGTATGGAAACAAGCAAAACTATTCTGTACTGTTGGAAGTCAGGCTAGTGGTTACCCTTGAAGAGAAGTAGTTGTGACCAAAAAGGAGTGCGGAGGGGGCTTTTTAAAAAAATGTCTATTTGCTGCTCCATGTGTTAGTTACAGTACGCAGAATCTAGTTCCCTGACAGAAATTGAACCCAGACCCTCTGCATTGGGAGTGTGGAGTCTTAGCCACCAGATCACCAGGAAAGTCCCTGGCTGAGGCTTTTGTAAGTGCTAAGAGTGTTCTGTTTCTGTTCATCGATGCTGGTTACATGTGTGTTCCATATGTGAAATGTGTTCGTATGTGAAGAGCTATACTTTTTTTAACGTATATTATACTTCAATAAAAGTTAAGGGGTGGTACAGTCTGATTTCAAAAGGATAAACTTAAAAATAAGATCCAGTCTCGAATGGGAGAAATACAAAATAATCCAGGCTATCTCAACCTTTTTTTATTTTTGAAAGCCTGTTTGAGGGCTGTTTAACTTAATGTCAAACAACAGTATCTAATTCAGTCAGCAAAAAATATTAACTGCCAGACCACCTTTTTTTATTTTTCCTTTTTAAATTTGGGACCAAAGTGTTAGTACTGAAGTCTTCTGTAAAGCAATATACTTCTCATGTTGTTGACCTTCTTACCAAGTCTTAGAACAACAGCTTCTAAGTGTTTTTTTTTTTTTTTAATGGCTTTTCAGATACCTCTTTGTTCTTAGTCTAAATATCACTGCTCTCCTCTGTGAGCATTATCTTTGCTTTTATCTTTGTCATCACATTCCTTTCTTTCAAAGCAGGTAAATCACCATTTGGCCTGACTAAGAAATTGGGGGCCCCCAGTGCAACTCTCATGTAAGGGTTAGTGGGCGTGGGAATTATAGATCTTTGATTCAGGAATTTATGGTTCAGGAGAGGCTCAGTGTATGGCTTTGCTACAAACAGAAGCAGTTCAGTGCTACGGTTTGTTTTGGGCTAGATAACTCTGGGTGCAAAATCCTAAGGAATTCACCAGGTTGGAAAGTTGGCCTTGGATCCAAGAAATGGATAGGGAATCTCAAGGGGGGTCATATTTCCCAGAAAGCATAGGTTGCTAAGAAAGTCTGACCTTATACTGTGGATAGAATTTAGGGTGAATTTTAAAGAAGAGTTGGCTGTGTAAAGCCCAGTTGTTACTAAATCAAGGTGAATAACAAAAATAGGTTTTGTGTACAGAGCTTGATATCTCCACATTAGGTTATGGTTGTGTTCATGCTTTGAATTGCTGGTGGTAACACTTTGGCCAGGCAGAGAGTTACCACAAACATACAACAGAGCAGGCTGAAAAGCAAGAATGATTGCCTTGCAAAAATAGTTTCCTTGTATTTTTTAACCCTTAAGTCATTTGAGGGAAGAGGGAAGAAAATAGTGTGGGTGGTGAAACTAGCCAGTGAGCCTTTCATTTATAAATTCAATCCGGAAGATCGAGAGTTTTCTGACTTGTATTTATCTCATTTTCTTACTGGCCTGATCTTATACTTCGTTGCTGTTTGGTCCCTAGGTTGTGTCCGACTCTTTTCCAGCCCCATTGACTGTAGCCCACCAGGCTTCTCTGTCCATGGGATCTCCCAGACAAGAATACTGGAGTGGGTTGCCATTTCCTTCTCTAGGGGATCATCCTGATAAGGGATTGAACTCACATCTCCTGCACTGGCAGGCACATTCTCTACCATTGCTTATACTACACGGATTGGATGGGTGCCGACTATGTCACAGGCCCTGTCTTAGGCGTCGGGGACTGATGCAGTCCCTCGGCCCACTGGAGAGGTACTGTTTTGTATTCTTCTGTTTGAAGGTGGCCTTTAGTATACTTGGCTGTGACATGCAGCTTTGTCACCAACTCCTGTAGGATCTATGGAGGCTTTAAAAACTGTTATTTGGACTTCACCTCCAGGCTAATGAGAGTTTCCCGACTTGTATTTATTTCATTTGATCACTAGCCTGAGCTTATACTCTGTTGTTGTTTAGTCCGTAGGTCATGTCTGACTCTGTTGCGACCTCCATGGACTGTAGCCCGCCAGGCTCCTCTGTCCATGGGATCGCCCAGGCAGGAATACTGGAGTGGGTTGCCATTTCCTTCACCAGGGGATCCTCCTGATCAGGGATCGAACTCACATCTCCTGCATGGGCAGGCAGATTCTCTACCGTTGCTTATACTGTGCCACCAACAAAGGGGCTTCATTTGCAAATATAGCGTCTTAAGGAAAGGATACGGGTGATGGAAGGTATGATTCTCATTCTGCACATGTACTCCAGAGCGGCAGTTTGGAAATTTGCGGTCCTCCAAAACTGCTCGTCTGCATCTAGAACAGTCCTGAATCACATCCCTATGTCTGGTTTTCAGTGCTCATGCTGATGATGGATGGGAGCATTGGAATGGGAGGTATAAATACAGGGTAGGAATATGAATGGGAGATTATGGGTATTAAGGAGATACATTTATATTTCAAAATGGTTGTCTTTTGATCTGCGAATGGATGCTATTTATCAGGTAAACTAACAGGCCCCTGTCTGTGGTTCTCTCAGCTCAACCTGGGCATGAATTCTGTCGTCTCCCAGACCAGTACTCCTTAAATAGTACCATGTGCCAATCTGAAAACTTGCTGAGTTTTACTTCTGGTCAAGCAATTATCTAGGTATTAGAAGTCAGTGCTTGTAACTATATGTTGTTTGCTCATACATTAAAGTAGGTGACTACATCTATACTGTGATTAGGCAGATTAGATGGACCACACATAACATAGACAGTGTTAACAGCTTTTCGTCAGTTGGCTTACATTTGCCGCGGGTGGCCTCTTGAGGATTCTGCTTATTGCTTGAGGTTTCTGCTCTTAGCATCGTCGCACAACCAGAGTTGTATCACCAGGGCGTTTTATTGGCAGGAGATTCTGGTTGCCAGCCACCCGCCTCACCCTTCAGCCAGTGCTTGTCAGAGCTTGCTTTTGCAAGGACAGGTTTCTCTCTCATCAGTCCCATCAGTCCCATTAGGCAGGGCCTTGTTACATGCGTTCCCCCACAGTCTGGTTCTGCATTTACCATAATACTTTTCTTCTTTTTAGATTTCAGGGAAGGGGGAATTGAGGGCGGAAGAGGATTAAGAACAATTTAATCTTTTAAAACTCCAGAGCTTTTTTTTTTTTTTTAAAAAAAAAAAAAAAAAACCCTCCTCAGATTCTGTTAAAGAAAAAAATTTAGCCCCTAAAGAAAGTGCAGGAGGTGTCAGAGTTGAGCAGCTTTTAGGAGGTGAAACGACTGTGGGATGCATCAGGGTGCAGCATCCTTCTGGGTTTGCGGCGGGTGATTTAATATACGATGTGGAAGTTCAGTTTCAGGGTTTCACCTTAAAACTGGAACAGAAGGAAATCTGTGTGAGATTCAGAATCCATTTGTTTTGTCTTGTTTTTAAACAATAGAAAAAGAAAGTCCACCTGGAAAAATCTTGGGTTTTTATTTTATTTGAACACAGCAGAGTTGTAGAAGTCGGGGAAAGAGCCTGTCTTTTTAGTACAACTGCTAAGTCGCTTCAGTCGTGTCCGACTCTGTGCGACCCCATAGACGGCAGCCCACCAGACTCCCCCGTCCCTGGGATTCTCCAGGCAAGAACACTGGAGTGGGTTGCCATTTCCTTCTCCAATGCATGAAAGTGAAACGTGAAACTGAAGTCGCTCAGTCGTGTCCGACTCTTAGCGACCCCATGGGCTGCAGCCCACCAGGCTCCTCTGTCCATGGGATTTTCCAGGCAAGAGTATTGGAGTGGGGTGCCATTGCCTTCTCTGTTTTAGTACAAGGAATCCCACAAATGTATTTGATGTCCTCAGATTGTAGACTGGTTTGCACTTGGACTGGCTCTTCTGTTTCCTGTAGCATGAAGAGTGCTGAGCCTGGATGGCCATAAGTACATGATTTTTCTTGTCTTATTTACCCCAAAGTCAAAGCTCTGCTGAGTACTGTCTGTGTTATGGTTTTGCTAATGTGTGTTTACTGTGTTTCCTGCTGTCTTGGATAGCCATCAGATAGTTTGTCCCTTACTGTAAATTGCTCCAAAACAATTTTGTTGAACAATTTCAGGATTCAAATGGGAGGTTTTAGGAAAGTAGATAAAGAATTTAAACAATTACTTGGCAGTTATATCCCTAAAGATTTTTTTTTAATCTCTGTTTATCTTATGAGTTATTTGTATGAGTTATTTTTTCCCTTATATGTAATATAATATTATCTGAAGGGTCCATCTTACTTAAAATGTGCTTAAAAGGTCTTCTTGAATGATCGTTTTATCAAGCTGTTTTAATTGCTTCCTCTTCACCCCAAGGATGAATCAAAACCATCCACTATAGCCTGCTTTCTTTCTATTTTTCCTCGTGAATGTAGTGATTTGTCTATAGGATATCTTTCTAATCTCTGTCCGCTCTCCAGTAGAACATCTCCAAGCCTCACCTCCTGGTGGCTCAGACAATAAAGAGTCTGCCTGCAGTGTGGGAGACCCAGGTTTGATCCCTGGGTCAGGAACATCCCCTGAAGAAGGAAATGGCAACCCACTCCCACTCCAGTATTCTTGCGTGGCAAGTCCTGTGGATGGAGGAGCCTGGCAGGCTACAGTCCATAGGGCTGCAAATAGACACAGTGATTTCGCTTTCCTCACTTTCCTTTCCTTTCGGGGGGGGGGGAGGTGTGGGGGTGGGCACGGCCTTCCTGCATCTCTAATCTCAGGTTTGCATGCCTCAGTTTCCCTTAGTCACTCCTCAGCCCTTCTAACAACTGACAACAATCCTCACCTCTCCTGCTATTTTCATACAAGGCAGTTTGGTGTAGTGCTCAGAGGTCTGAATTGGAACCTCGGAAATCTAATCCTGGTACTTTTGCATAATTGTGGCCCTTGGGCAGTTAGGCTACTCTGACCCTTAAGTTTCATTATCTTAAGATAAAAAGATTGCATTGCCTGACCTTAAGGTTCTCTCCCTTCACCTTGCATATCTTTACTGTTTCTTCAAATTTAGCCTGCCCAAAAGAGAACTCATCCATCTCCTCTTGCAAAAGATAGTTTTTGCCCCTATTCTATAAATGAAAGACTAAGACCTAGGAAGACTGAATAAATTGTACAACTCATATTGCAGTTGTGTCCAGAACCTAGATATCTTCGCTCAAACTGTGAAAGTGTAGTCGCTCAGTCGTGTCCAACTCTTTGCAACCCCTGCCAGGGTCCTCTGTCCATGGGATTCTCTAGGCAATAATACTGGAGTGGATTGCCATGCCCTTCTCCAGGGGATCTTCCTGACCCAGGGATTGAACCTGGGTCTCCCACATTGCAGGCAGGTTCTTTACCATTTGAGCTTCAAGAGAAGCCCCTACAGGTATTATTCTTCCTCCACAAATGGCATTAAAAGTGCCACGAATCAAAAAGGTCTTGTGTTACTGGTGAAGTCTCTTGAGACTGAATATGGAAAGTCATCTGTAAAAACCCTGTCTTCTCACATAAGGTTATAGCTTGAATCTTTAGAGCTCTAAACTTTGAATGGGCTTGGCTGTTAGGAGGTTGGTTTCTTCAGTTCTGTGTTCACAGATGAGATCATTCCTCATCTGGGTCAGTTGACATTATAGTGTAGGGTTTAATGACAGAAAGGAAGGGCAGTCAGGTTTTACGTTACAACGTGTTATTTGATAACCCTGGTAATGCCTGGCCGCTTGCTTCTACTGCTGCCCTTAATAGTGATTCTTATCAAGCAAATTGATTTTTATCACTAGATTAGGAGTTGACATGATTGAAGAGATGAACTGGGATTTGGAGTTGATTTTTCTCCTTTTGTATTACGAAAATATGTCTCATTCATCATGAAGATCAGAGTGTTTGACTTTGTAATCTCAGAGGTCCCATTCAGTTCTGATTTGGTGAACGCGGCATTGTTGAAATGTTGCTAGTCACTTCTAGAGAGCTTCCTTAGTTTACACCTTTATACTATCTAGAAGGCTTATTTATACCTTTATACACCTTTATACCATTAGGGCTGCCCAGTGCTTACACCTGTATACCATTGGGGCTTCCCAGGTGACTCTAGTGGTAAAGAACCCACCTGCCAATGCAGGAGATGTAAGAGGCATGAGTTTGATCCCTGGAGGAGGGCATGGCAAACCCCTCCATTATTCCTGCCTGGAGAATCCCAGACAGAGAAACCCGGTGTGTTACAGTCCAGAGGGTCCACAGAGTTGGACATGATTGAAATTACTTAGCACACTTAGCACATACCATCTAGATGGGCTTTCCTAGTGGCTCAGTGGTTAAGAATCTGCTTGCAATGTAGGAAACTCGGGTTCGATCCCTGGGTTGGGGAAGATCCCCTGGAGAAGGAAATGGCAATCCATTCTAGTATTCTTACCTGGGAAATCCCACAGACAGGAGCCTGGTGGGCTACAGTCCATGGGATCGCAAAAGAGTCAGACACGACTTGGTGACTAAACAACAGCAACCATCCGTTAGATACAGCAGATTATAATAAGGAATATGGCAGTGGTTGATCAGGTGGTGGCTCAGATGGTAAAGCGTCTGCCTATAATGCGGGTAACCCAGGTTCAATCCCTGGGTCAGGAACATCTCCTAGAGAAGGAAATGGCAACCCACTCCAGTATTCTTGTCTGGAAAATCCCATGGAGGGAGGAGCCTGGTAGGCCACAGTCCATGGGGTGGTAAAGAGTCGGACACGACTGAAGTGACTTCACTTTCACTTTCATGGCAGTTGAAGTCAATAGTAATGAGTTTAAAGCCTTGTTATTTTGTAGTTGACCAACAGGAAGCCTCTCAAAATGGACATTTCTAATACTCTTGATCCAGTAACAAGAGTTTTCTAGAAGATTGTTGCTCTTACTGCTGATTATGGCTTCTCTCACAGACAAAGATTAAAGTCAGTACTCTTCATTTGCTTTTTGGCTTGCATCACCCACGTGGAGGGTAACAAAGCTTTCAGTATAATGCATTGAGTGTTTAAAACAATTTTTGAGGGGCAAAGCATCTCAGTTAGTATTGGAGGCGGTAATTGTATTTTCAAGCCAGCAAAACAAAGAGCTACCTCAGTTTGGAAATTGTGGCAGTGCTAAGGCCTTCTCCCTAGTATTGTGGACAGATATTTCAAGTTAGGCATCTGCATTTTTGGAGAGAAGGTTTTTTTTAGTCTGTGCCTGGTTTATTTCCCTTACATAGGTATGATCCTTCTTTTTTGACCCACCATTGATAAATCCTGTGTAATATTCACATATTCACTCATTCACAAAATACTGTACTAGGAATTAGATATATAGTAGTATTCATTAGATAGTGTCCCTGTCCTCGCGGTCCTCCTGTAACCTGGAGGGATGTGAATGCTTCTGACTTGTAGGCATGAGATGCTTTATTCTTTCCAGCCTGTTGTGGAGAGCATCACAGATCACCCCTTAGAGATTAGCTCTAGCCTAAACTGTATGTGCGTGTGCGAGCTCAGTCATATTCAACTCTTTGCAACTGTAGCCTGCCAGGATCCTCTGTCCATGGGTTTTCCCAGCAAGGATACTGGAGCGGGTTGCCATTTCCTCCTCCAGGGGATCTTCCCAACCCAGGGATCAAACTCACATCTCCTACGTCTCCTGAATTGACAGATGAATTTCTTTACCACTGAGCCACCTGGAAAGCCCTAAACTACATACAAAAGGTAACAGAAATAAATCTAATTTGTAAATTTTGTGTGTTCCCCCCCAAAAAAGATCTAATTTATAAATTCTCTATGTTAAAAAAAAAAACTTTCAGGTATCAAAAAATTTATATATATGAATCAAAACCCTAATTTTGTGTGTGTGTGTGTATGTGTGCTGTGACATCTTTGATGGAGGAAAACTCATTCAGAGCCTTGAAAATATAGAAAATACTTAAAGTTGGTCCAGAAGCATTTTCTCAGTCCAGGTTGAGTTTTCTGGTCATGTGGAAGTCTTCTAGATCTTGGGGTCTTTGAAAGGAAACGCCACTGTTTCTCATTGAATGGCCTTCCATTGTGGGTTACTGGAAGAAAAAAAAAAG
The DNA here is from genome assembly GCF_032452875.1 of Bos javanicus. Classification (NCBI taxonomy): domain Eukaryota; kingdom Metazoa; phylum Chordata; class Mammalia; order Artiodactyla; family Bovidae; genus Bos; species Bos javanicus. The sequence goes on along the minus strand of NC_083880.1, from coordinate 70,129,016 downwards.
AATTATTGAATGGTAAACTTGTTAGCTATTTAAAAATAAATAAATAAGAAGAAAGGTGGGGAAACCTCCTAGAAAGCAGATCACAAAGAGACAAAAAAAAATTTTTAATGAGAAAATTAGAGGTGTAGCCTAGAAGGTCTATCATTCAAATACAGTAATAGTTCTATTACAAGAAAACAATAGGGAGGAAATTATGAGGAAGTAATTCAAGAGTATTTCTCAGAACTGAGACAGGAGTTTCTAGCATGTGAAAGAATTCACCAGGTGCCCAACCTGGTGGATAAAAATAGCCCCAAGGTGCATCATTATGAAAAGATGCTCCCTTGGGCTAAAAGCTTTCTGTGAAGGAAGAGAGATTTCAGATAAGGGATTAGCCATCTCAGTGGTTCAGATTCCTTAACAGGCGTTGGAAGGAACAGGACTGTGTGAAATGTTCTTGAAATTCTGAGAAGAATTCCATCTCCAACTTTTGATTTGCTGCCCTCCAAGCTGTCAAGGTGGACTATGAGCATAGTCAGACACGAAGGTCTCAGAACTTACATTTCCTACTGAGTTAGTGGACATTGTGATTCACCAGAATGAGAGAGTAAATCCTCAGAGAGAAGAAAGAAACGTGGGCGTCCACTCTTAAGAGTGACACAGAGAACACGTCCCCAGGAGGAAGGAGGTGAGAGGCCCTAGTAAGGTGAGGTGCCTGTGAAGCAGACTGAGGAGTGCTCTGAGACTTCAGATAGAATGGTACAGGGGGAAGAAATGAACCTAGGCTGAGAGGAATCCTGCTTCTCAAGTTTTGGGGGAGCATTTTTAGGTAAGTTAGTGACTCAGAGAACAAAGCACATTTTTAAATTTAAAGGTACTTGCTGTCTTTAGGGGGAAAGATTACACAAAAAAAGAAAACTTTAGCACAGTATAGTAGTAAGTAGTAGTAGTAAAGTCGCCAAGTCGTGTCCAACTCTTGCGACCCCATGGACTGTAGCCGCCAGGCTCCTCTGTCCATGGGATTCTCCAGGCAAGAATACTGGAGTGGGTTGCCATTTCCTTCTCCAGGGGATCTTCCCGACCTAGGAATTGAACCCAGGTCTCCTGCATTGCAGGCAGATTCTTTACTGACTGAGCTATTCGGGAAGCCCTAGCACAGTATAGTTCATATCTTAGCTGTGAAATGAATATTGATTTAATAATAACTGTACCAGGAAGATACAGTTCATCTTCTGTGGCAAGGGGGCTACGTGCTTTTGTCGCTTCTTTGAAATACAGACAAACCCATACGTTTGCATGTTGTCTGTGGCTGTTTTTATGCTGCAGTGGCAAAATTGAATAGTTGCAACAGAGACTGTGTGGTCTGCAAAACCTAAAATATTTATTATCTGGTATTTTATAAAAATATTTGCCATCTCCTGTTTTATAGGAAGAAACTGATAGAGTAATGTTTAAAATCATTAAAAAGGTCTGATAGCAGTATTAGTATACTTTTTAGAAGTCTCATTTGTTCATTGATACTGAAGTATAAATTTAGTGATACTGAAGTACAGTTGACGGGCAGTATTGTGTCAGTTTCCGGTGTATGCTTCAAAATCAGGGAGTGTGACGCTTTCATCTTTCTTCTTCTTTCTCAGGATAGCTTTGGATATTTGGGGTCTTTTTTGGTTCCACACAAATTTTAGGATTATTTCTTCTATCTAGCTCTGTGAAAAATGCCATTGGTATTTTGATAGGGATTGCATTGACTCTGTAGGTTGCTTTGGGTAGTGTGATCATTTTAGCAGTTTTAATTCTTCCAACTTGTGAACACAGTGTATCTTTCCATCCATTTGTGTTGTTTTCAGTTTCTTTTATCAGTGTCTGATAGCCTCAAACTACAGGTCTTTCAGCTTCTTTGTTCAGTTTATTCCTAGGTATTCTACTCTTTTTGATGGGAGTTGCAAATGTTTTCTTAATTTCTTTTTCTGAGAGATCATTATTAGAGTATAGAAATGCTACAGATTCCTATTATTAATTTTATATCCTGCAACTTCACTGAATTCATTTACTAGTTCTGATGGGTTTTTGTTGGAGTTGACAATGTTTTCTTTATAAAGCATCAGGTTGTCTTCAGATAGTGATGGTTCTACTTTCCAATTGCTGCTGCTGCTGCTAAGTCGCTTCAGTCGTGTCCGACTCTGTGCGACCCCATAGACGGCAGCCCACCAGGCTCCCCCGTCCCTGGGATTCTCCAGGCAAGAACACCAGAGTGGGTTGCCATTTCTTTCTCCAATGCATGAAAGTAAAAAGTGAAATTGAAGTCGCACAGTCGTGTCCGACTATTAGTGACCCTATGGACTACAGCCCACCAGGCTCCTCCATCCATGGGATTTTCCAGGCAAGAGTACTGGAGTGGGGTGCCATTGCCTTCTCAGACTTTCCAGTTAGATGCCTTTTATTTCTTTTCTAGTCTGATTGCCCTGGCTAGGACTTCCAGTACTGAAGTGGTGAGAGTGGGCATTCTTGTCTTGTTCATGATCGAAGAAGAAAAGCTTTTCACTGTTGAGGATGGTATTAGCTGTGGGTTTGTCATTGCACTCAGTTAATCAGTCCTGTCTGGCTCTTTGTGACCCTTTGGACTGCAGCCTGCCAGACTCCTCAGTCCATGGGATTTTTCAGGCAAGAATACTGGAGTGGATTGCCATTTACTCCTCCTCCAAGGGATCCTCCCGACTCAGGGATTGAACCCGCATCTCCTGTGTCTCCTGCACTGCAGGCGGATTCTTTACCGCTGAGCCATTGAGGAAGCCCCGTGGCTGTCATATATGACCTTCATTACATTGAGGTATGTTCCCTCTGGGCCCACTTTGTTGAGAGCTTTTTTATCATGAATGGATGTTGAATTTTGTCGAAAGCTTTCTCTGCATCTATTGAGATTACCCTAATGATTTTTATCCTTAATTTTGTATCACTGTTTTTAAGAAATATTTTGAAACATAGCAGAAGGAAGAGCTATAGATCAAAAGATTACCCCTGGGAAGAGTGAGTCAGGAATGGGGAGGAGTAGACTCAGGGGAATATTTTTTGTTTTAAGCTGCGTATTATTGAATTCTTAAGCTATTACTTTGAAAAAGCATGAATGATGAATGCTAAGAAATTTGATTGGACATAAAAGAACAGTAAACAGGAAACAAAAAAGAAAGGCCACCAGTTATGATAAAGAAGGTAGGAGCTCAAAGCCTTTTCTGTAAACATCGCTTTCCCATTTATTCACCCCCTTACTCCACAGATAATCCTTTATGAGCCCAGATGTCAGGCACTGAGCCTGATGCTGCAGGACACAGTCCCTTCCTGGAGGGCGCAGAGGCACGGAGCTGGTGGCACGCAGATACGGGGAAAAGATGATACCATGGTGGCATAGCTGCTGTGGCTTAGCGCTCCTCAGAGGTGTTTTCAGGGCTTAGGGAAGTCAGGTAAAACATCCCGGAGAACATGACACACAGCGTTGAATTTTGAAGGATAAGAGAATGAAGTGGAAGGAGGCATAGCCTGAACTTTAAGTGTTCAGAACAGTTGGTTGAATGGTGGAAGGTAAAGTCGAGCAGCAGACACGGACTAGAGGCTGGATCCCTTATGCAGGGCTCTGTGCTGGGAAGAATGTTTTCTTTTCTGAAGACACTGCAGAGATAATGATCTGATTTGGCAGATACTTGAGGAAAACACACGCTTGGTGCAATGAGGGTAATGGTATGAGGGTGGAAGGCACTTAAGAACAGAGACACTTAGGAGGCTGGGTCAGGTGAAAAACACCCCCTACCCAAAGTGGACTGGGGAGGATCCTCGGGATTCAGGAAAGAGGAAGGAGATAAGGGAAGGGGAAGGATTTTAGGATAACTGGACTCTGGGCTGGGTGGCAGGTTGTGGGACTCTGACCTCCAGTGGGAGACATAGGAGCAGGGGTGGGTGTGTGGGGGTGTGTGTGTGTGTGTGTAAAGGCAGCATTGAGTTTGATTTTGGAAGAGTTGTGGGATTTGGGGGGGTATCTGTGGGATCCCTGATTGGAACTGGCCAGGATATGGATGGATAAGTCCACTTAGAGGTCAGGAGGACTTGAATTTGGAAACGTTACCCCACTCCAGTATTCTTGCCTGGAGAACCCCATGAACAGAGAAGCCTGGCAGTCTCTAGGCCACGGAGTTGCAGAGTCCGACACGACTGAGTGGTTGAGCACGCACCTGATGTAGAGGTGAAGCCTGGAAGTTGAGTGGCGCTCAGAGCCCATGTGGAATTTATTAACACATCATTGACTCTGCCCCGTTTTAGAGTGATGTGATTGACATTGCCACGTAAAGTTGTTAGAACTTAAAGAGTATTTAGCCGTGGGGACACTGACATTTAAGAGTTGGGCCTTATCATGCGAGGAGCCTATGGAGGAAGCTAAGCTTTGGAAGCCTGCAGTCAGAGGGAAAGCTGGAGAGAATGGCCTCCAGGAGACCAGTGAGATGAGAATTTTAAGAGGAGAAAATGGTCTGTAGCTTACATTGCTGCAAGAAACTCAGGATAAGGCCTTGGACTTGTTAACTAGGGAGTCATTGCCAAGAGGAGCTTTAGGGAAGTAATACGGAAGGAAGTGATGATTCAGGTGTGGGATTTGTTAGTATGGTTACTGTTCTGAGGTAGAGTTGAGCCTGTCTGCGGAGAGAAGGAAGTGATTCTTCGTGGAACACATGTTTATTGAGTCCCTGTTATGAGCCCATTGCTTTTTCAGACTCAGGAAGTACAGCATGAACAAAACAGAGCTTACACTCGTGTGTGTACATCTCACAGGTAATAAGTTCGTAATCAACTAGACGTAATACAACGTCAGGTAGTAACAAGTGCCAGGAAAAAAAGCTAAATTAGGGTGAGAGAAGAGAGGGTGGGGACAGGGGTTGGCGGGAGTAGGGGGTCAAGGAAGACTTTGGTGGCAGGTGACATCTGAGGGGAAACCCGGAACGAAACGAGGAGAGACTAGCTGCAAAGTGATCCGGTGGCTGAGAGGCAGGAGAGGATGGACCCCAAGTACTGATGGAAGGCTTAGTTGTCCTCCGGAGAGGGGGCCACCTTGCTTCCCCTGCCCTGGAGGGAAGCCCAGGACAGGTGACACCAGAGGCTGCCAGAAGGCTTGTGTGCGTCCTGTGTCCTGATACTCTCTGAGGTTGGCACTGTGGGGAGACAAAGGCTGACCGCACGGAGGAACTTGGGAGATGGCGCTGGGGCAGAAGTGTTGAACTGGAGAGAGAAAAAGTCATACATTTCAGAATGTTCTTAATGAACCTGCACCCATTTTTCTTAATGTAAGCTTTGCTGTGAGTGTTAAGAAGGAATGGGAATATTTATATTGTTTACTTTTTATATTATTAACAGCTAACCTTCTTGTGAAGGTAATTAAATACTGCTTTCATAAGTGAGCAGTGAAATGCATTGAGGAGTTCTCCCAGTTTTCTTGTCATTCAAAAGTTAACATACTTTTTCATCTTTATTGTTTTTGGCTGTGCTGCAAGGCATGTAGAATCTAGGCCCCCAGCCAGAGAATGAACCCGTGCCCTCCAACAGTGGAAGCGCGAAATCTCCACCACTGGGCCACCAGGGAAGCCCCAGTTACACACTTTTTTTTTAATATACTTTTTTAATACACTCTCAAGTTTCCTGGTTTGTCCACACAGGAGTTTCAGAATATATTTGTATTATGCTTCTAATTAAATTGTGGGATTCTGAAATTACTGTTTTAATTTGCACTTTATTGAACCTAAAGGATCTATCTAATCACAACTTTTGGGTGATGTCAGCACAGCAGCAGAGGCTGTGAAACCATTTCCAGTGTTGTGCAGAAGGACCTGCTTTAGCGTATATCTCGTTCGCTATTCCTGCTGCATAAAATACAGCTACACAAAAAGATTAGGTAGTTTTGTGTTTTTTAAACACGTGCCATCAAAGAGGAAAAAGGTAGAGAAAACCTCAGAGAGAAAATACTAGATGGTATTTGGAGAAATAAAAGTCAATACATGCTTACTGAACACAAATCCATGCTGTTGATGCCAGCTGCTACCTTGTGAAGTGCCCACGTGCTGGTGTGTGGCAGTCCATCCAGGTACTAGAAATGATTTCACGATCACAACGCAAGGGCGGCCAAAGACCTGCTTTCAGTGAACGCGAGCAATTCTTCTTTCCTTGGCATATGGGATCTTAGTTCCCCGACCAGGGATGCAGCCTGCACCTCCTGCATTGAAAGGTGAAATCTTAACCCCTCGACCACCAGGGAGGTCCCTGAAGCAGTTACTCTCATAGCAGCCTCACTGGGACGCACTTGGATTTCACACACATTGTCTCTTTCAGGGAATGGAGTGGGTTTATCTGCATGGCGTGAAAATCCCTGAGGGTGCGGGTGTCTCGCGTGTGAACACCTGGTGAGGAATGGTGGTGAGATTTGGTTTAGGATCTTTCACCCAGCTCTTTTCCTCCAAGCCTTCTGTCTGCTGAGTAACCACAGTCAAGCCTTACTTGGGTCAGACCCACACCTTCCCAGTCTTTCTAGCTTGTGCTCATCGGCCGCCTCTGATCTTCCCAGGCCCTGTGATGACGGGGACCCAGGGAACAGTGACCCTCTGCAGTGGCCAAGCTCTGCTGTGACAGCATTTCCACACTGTCTCCCACCCCATCCCTGAGCTTCCTCTCAGCTTGACTTCCTACTGGCTGATTGCCTCGGGGTGGATTCCTGAAAGCGGAACCTCCGCAGTCCATAGATCTAGGTGACACATTGCCTGAGTGCTCTCAGAACGCTGGAGACGATGGACGAGCCAACAGTGACGATCAGTTGGACCTGTTCTCCCCACTTTGCAGGCAGCGCTGGGCCCTGATCATTTGCATGCTGGTTTGTGGACCTTAATCAGAAATTGTGTTTTTTGATGTCTCTACTGCATTATACTTAATTTTTTTTCGATATATTAAAAGACTGGTTCCAAATAGGAAAAGGAGTACGTCAAGGCTGTATATTGTCACCCTGCTTATTTAACTTATATGCAGAGTACATCATGAGAAACGCTGGACTGGAAGAAATACAAGCTGGAATCAAGATTGCCGGGAGAAATATCAATAACCTCAGATATGCAGATGACACCACCCTTATGGCAGAAAGTGAAGAGGAACTCAAAAGCCTCTTGATGAAAGTGAAAGAGGAGAGTGAAAAAGTTGGCTTAAAGCTCAACATTCAGAAAACGAAGATCATGGCATCCGGTCCCATCACTTCATGGGAAATACATGGGGAAACAGTGGAAACAGTGTCAGACTTTATTTTTCTGGGCTCCAAAATCAATGCAGATGGTGACTGCAGCCATGAAATTAAAAGACACTTACTCCTTGGAAGGAAAGTTATGACCAACCTAGATAGCATATTCAAAAGCAGAGACATTACTTTGCCAACAAAGGTCCGTCTAGTCAAGGCTATGGTTTTTCCTGTGGTCATGTATGGATGTGAGAGTTGCACTGTGAAGAAAGCTGAGAGCCGAAGAATTGATGCTTTTGACCTGTGGTGTTGGAGAAGACTCTTGAGAGTCCCTTGGACTGCAAGGAGATCCAACCAGTCCATTCTGAAGGAGATCAGCCCTGGGATTTCTTTGGAAGGAATGATGCTAAAGCTGAAACTCCAGTACTTTGGCCACCTCATGTGAAGAGTTGGCTCATTGGAAAAGACTCTGATGCTGGGAGGGATTGGGGGCAGGAGGAGAAGGGGACGACAGAGGATGAGATGGCTGGATGGCATCACTGACTCGATGGACGTGAGTCTGAGTGAACTCCGGGAGTTGGTGATGGACAGGGAGGCCTGGTGTGCTGTGATTCATGGGGTCGCAAAGAGTTGGACACGACTGAGCGACTGAACTGAACTGAAGGTGATTTTTCTTGGCACTAGACTTTTTCTGCATTTTGTAAGCAGTTGATTTCATTTTGTTGGGTAGAATTTTAGTTGAGTTACATGTCTGGTTATTGATAATACCCTTTTTATTAGCTAGAGTTTATTTCGCAAACTTCCTTCTTCATTGCAGAATTTGTGGCAGTTTGTGGTGGTTGAGAATGTTGGTTTTCTGGGGTCTGATAACTCAAAACTGAAAGATAAAGGAGACGGAGTTTTGTGCTAACATATTTGACCTAGAGTCAGCTCCACTGTATTGAAGTCCAGAGGGTAAGATTCTCTGAACTGCCCTGATTTCAGAGCCCTTACCTTGCCATTTCTCAGGAATTATGGTTTTCTTGAGGAAAGTTCGTTGTTTCATCAGATGTTAGTCCTCACACTGAACCTTCAGAGCACTGTTTACTGACTTGGTTTTCCCTTTTCCTGGCTTGGCCGGTTCTTCTCTGCCGCCCTCTCTTTCCCCCTTGTCTAGGGCCTGCCTGTGCCCACTTTGCCACTTGTTGCTTCCATGGATGCTGTGCTCTTTGCAAGCAGCAGTATCCTGGTAACATGGTATGCTCCTTTGAATAGAAAATGCTTCTGACTCTTGGAGGAAAAGAAGACCCTAAATTGACAGACTTTAAACTGTAGTTGTGGTTCCCACGGATGATTGAAATCCCAAGGCCTTCATTTTTCTCAGTTGCATCAAACACACCATGAGCCCACTTAGGTGAGACTGCCTTGGATTAATCTAAAAGCTCTCTGACGCCTGCACATACCGCATTCACTTGCATGTGAGAAATAAGTGTATCATAGGGATAATCGTGCGCCTCTGGGATGGGCTCCTAGCTCTGTGGGATGTCCAGGAAATCAAGGTAAACAATGAATATGAATTGGTGTCTACATCCAGACTAGAACCGGAAGCCAAGATATATATACTATGATCTTTCCATTGTTTGTCTTTGGGGGAGGTGAGAGTGGGTGATTCAGGCAGCCCTCCATTTGGGTTTCCTAGAACAGAGGTCCTTCTGTCCCTTGGATGCCCCACAGCACTTCTGGACCTCTCAAGCCAGTGGCTGTGCTGCTCAAAAGACATTTATGAGAAGCTCAGTGGCATCGTGGCTTTGTGCTTGGAGCCTGGGAATGGGTATAATAAAATGGGTATAATAAAATCATTAGGAAAAAATTATGGGATATTGAAATAGAATTTATTTTGTCAGTTTAAAATGCACATGGTTTGAAACATCAAGTAATGTAGGACAGCATATGATGAAGCGCAAGAGTGCCCTGTCCTGTCTCATACCAGCTCCTTTCTCCTTCAGAAAAACCAGTTTTAACTCTTTCAGCTCTTTCTCTTTTAAAAATATTTATTTATTTATTTGGCTGCACTAGGTTTTAATTGTGGCACATGGAGTCTAGTTCCTTGACTAGGAATCGAACCTGGGCCCCCTGCACTGGAAGCATGGAGTCTTAACCTTTGGACCGCCAGGGAAGTCCTTTAACTCTTTTTTATTGTGCATATTTCTGTTTCCTGATATATCAGTTATAGATATTATTTACTAATTCCCCCCCCCAAATGAGGGCTTTGCTTATTAGTTCTAGCCCCTCTCCACCCCTCCACACCCCCCAGATATACTCATGGCATCATTTTCAGTTCCTCTTTCAGTTCCCTTTGTGATTTAATGCGCCAGCATCTCTTATAGCTTGTTTTATCTATGAAGACAGTATTTTTTTGACTCTGCTGCATCTAGAGCAAAAAATGAGGGCTCATGATAGGAGTAAGTAGGCTTAGGCCAGTGCACAGGGCTCTCAGGAGTGTCAGGCTGGAAGATTGCTAATCGTAAATGTTCTGGGGAAGTAATCCTCCATTCTCTGTTTTCCTCATGGGCCACAGCTAATCTTGAGATAATCTGAAATGTTTTATTATGGATTTTAACATAATTTTTGCCTTTTTTATGTTTTACAGAAATAAAATAATTGCCTTTAATAGATGATAATGAAAATACAGAAGAAAGAGAAGCAGGTAAGAGATCACCTGTCTTTTAAGTGAGTGAATCCAGCTCACACTGGTGCTTTGCTTTTTTTTTAAACGAGGAGATGCCAGCAGTTGTGGCTTCTCTCTCAGCCTCTGGTGGTTACCCTGATTCCTGTGTTTTCCATTCTCCACATGGTAACTGAGAGCTCTGTCCTGAAGGACTTAATATATAGATTTGTACTGTGCTCAGGTCAGCTCCATATAGGAATAAATGTAATGAAGACTGTAAATCAGAATATGACTCAAAATTGGTTATGTGAAAAAGAGATGTTTCCCCCCCTTTCCCGCCCCCAGGAATAGCTTACCAAGTTTTTATAAAGAGAGAAGTGCTCACTTCTTTATAGTTTACATATTTATTATTTTCGACGTTCAGTTAAACTGAAAGCATTTTCTCACAGACCTCCTGTTTATCACAATCTGCAGAAGTTTTCTCCTGCAGAAAATAGTGAACCTCTCAACTATTCAGCCCCGTTTGGTTTCCTGGAGGGGAGGGGTGTTGATAAAACATGTGGCCTGTGTTTCCCATCCTGCTAAGATCTTTTTCCTCAGTTGGTATTATAGTTCTGTGTTCTAGGTGGTTCCCTATTCAGAGCAACCCACAGACCTAAACCAGTGAGGCCCAGGGAGGTGAGATGAGGGGACCAGGCTTGATCTCCTGGAATTGGGCTGGTTTTCCTTGTACAGAATTGATGACAACCTGGTAACCGGGGAGGTCTGAGTCTCTGCTCTTCAGCTGGAACCCGTGCACAGAGGTTGAGTGGGACCACCTACTTCCCTCTCCGCTTCTACAGAGCACTCAGTAGTCAAATACAGGGTGGTCTAGGGATGCGGTTCCAAGGACGACCCTCTGTTCTGTCTCCAGCAGATAGGTCCTTGTGAAACCAAACTAAAACAGCCTGTTCTAGGAAATAATTGACTCATCTGCTGTCTAACGGCTGTCTACACTCCCGATTTCTTCCTGTCCTAGCTCTTTAGAGTCAAAAGTTAGCAGACAAACACTGCAGAACATGCAGTTCCATCTGCCAGAATTTTCTGCTATGGATATACTCAGACAAGTGTGCAAAACTGCATGTACGGCTTCATGGCTGCTTTGTTTATAAGAGCAAAAATGGAAAAGAACTTACGCGTTCATTAAAAAGGGGACTACAGGAAGGCTTCATTTTACTGTCACAGATACTACTTTTTTTTTTTTTTTTTTTAATGGAAGGTTTGTGGCACCCCTGCCTTGAGCAAGTCTAACAGAGCCATTTTCCCAATAGCATGTGCTCATTTCACGTCTCGGTGTCACCTTTTGGTAATTCTGTCAATATTTCAGACCTTTTCATTGCTATTTTATTTGTTACGGTGATCTGAGATCCGTGATTTCTGGTGTTACTGTTGTAATGGTTTTGGGGTGCCAGGAACTGCACCCCTGTGAGACACAGAACTTCATGGATAAATGTGTGTGTGCTCACTGCTCCACTGACTGGCTGTTCCTCCACCGTTCACCTTCTCTGGCTTCTGAGCCCAAGAAACAGCCATTCCTCAAGACACAGCAATATGGAAATTAGGCCACGTAATAACCCTACAATGGCCTCTAGGTGTTCGGGTGAAAGGAAGAGTTGCTTGGCTTTCATTTTCAATCAAAAGCTAAAGGTGATTAAGTTTAGTGAAGAAGGCACATGGGAAGTAGAGACAGGCTAAAGTCAAGGCCTCTTGTGCTTAAGTTAGCCAAGCTGTGAATGTAAAGGAAGAGTTCTTGAAGGAAATTAAAGGTACCACTCCAGTGAACACATCAATGATGAGAGCACACAGCAGGCTTATAGCTGATGTGGAGGAAGTTTTAGTGGTCTAGGTGGAAGGTCAAGCAAACCACAGCATTCCCCTGAGTCAGAGCCTCGTCCACAGCAAAGCCCTAACTCTCTTCAATTCTGTGAAGGCTGACAGAGGTGAGGCAAGTGCCCAAGAAAAGTATAAAGCTAGCAGAGGTTGGCTCATGAGGTTTAAGGAGAAAAGCCATCTCCATAAATAAGAATGCAAGGTGAAGCAGCAAGTGCAGATGTAGAAGCTGCAGCAGGTTATGCAGAAGATCTAGCGCATGTGATCCGTGAAGGTGACTACGCTACACAACAGATTTTCAGTTTAGACAAAACAGCCTTCATTGGAAGAAGATGCCATTTAGGACTTTGATTGCTAGAGAGGAGAAGTCAGTGCCTGTCTTCAAAGCTTCAAAAGACAGGCTGACCCTCTTGTTAGGGGCTAATTGAGCTGGTGACTTGAAGTTGAACCAGTGCTCATGTGCCATCCTGAAACTACTAGGGCCCTTAAAAATTGAGCTAAATCTCCTCTGCCTGTAGTCTCTAAACGAAAATTAGAGCCTGGATGATAGCACGTGTTTACAGCATCATTTACTGTTGAGTCCTGCTGCTCAGAAAAAAATGACTGCTCGTTGACAGCGCCCATGGTCACTCAAGAGCTCTGATGGAGTTGTACTGCAAGATTAATTGTGTTTTCATGTCTGCTAACACAGCATCCATTCTGCAGCCTTTGGATCAAGAAGTAATTTGACTTTCAAATCTTACTATTTAGGACATGTATTTTGTAAGGCCATAGCTTCTATCTATAGTGATTCCTCTGATGGATCTGGACAAAGAAAATTGAAAGCCTTCTGGAAAGGATTCACCATTCTAGATGCTGTGAAGAACATTTGTGATTCACAGGAAGAGGTCAAAATGTCAACATTAACAGGGATTTAGGAGAACTTGATTCCAACCTTCATGGGTGACTTTGAGGGGTTCAAGACTTCAGTGGAAGAAATAACTGTAACTGGTGGAGAACTAGAAGTGGAGCCTGAAGATGGGACTAAATTGCTGCAATCTCACGATAAAACTGAACAAATCAGGAGTTGCTTCTTATGATGAGCAAAGAAAGTGATTTCTTGAGGTGGAAACTGGTCCTGGTGAAGAAGGTTTGACGATTGTTGAAATGGCAACAAAGGATTTAGAATATTGCACGAACTTAGTTGATAAAACAGCAGCAGGGCTTGAGAGGATTGATTCCAATTTTAAAAGTTGTACTGTGGGTAAAACACTGCCAGACAGCACTGCAGGTACAGAAGACTGTGAAGGGAAGACTCCATCGACGTGGTAAGCCTCACTGTTGCCTTATATTAGTAAACTGCCACAGCCACCCCAGTCAGTCAACAGCATCAACATCGAGGCAAGACCCTTTATCAGCAAAAAGAACATGACTTGCTGAAGGCTCAGGTGATGGTTAGCACTTTTTTTAGCAATAAAATGTTTTTAAATTAATGCTATTGCATATTATTTTAATAGACTTCAGTATACTGTTAACATAACTTTTATATGCACTAGGAAGCCAAAAACTCTGTGTGATTCACTTCACTATGATACTTGTTTTATGTGGTGGTCTGGAACTGATCCTGCAGTATCTGTGAGGTAGGTCTGTGTTTACATTATAGCCAGGGCCAGTGGAATATTATGCTGCTGTTCAAAAGAACATATTACTTGAAGAGAACCCCAAACCCTCAAACTATTGTCATTTATGATACATGGACAGATTTATAATTCTTTTATAAAACAATCTGCATATTTAATTTTTTAAACACTATTTAAAGTAAGCTTTCATGTCAGTAAAAAACAGTTCAGTTCAGTCGCTCAGTGTTTGCGACCCTGTGGACTGCAGCACGCCAAGTTTCCTTGTCTGTCACCAGCTCCTGGAGCTTGCTTAGTCTCATGTCCGTCAAGTCGGTGATGCCATCCAACCATCTCATCCTCTGTCGTCCCCTTCTCCTCCTGCCGTCAATCTTCCCGAGCATCACGGTCTTTCCAGTGAGTCAGTTCTTCACATCAGGTGGCCAAAACAAACAAAAAAAACGTTCTTTATCAAAATTATTCCAACATGAATTTTCAAAGTCACATTAATACCTTTGATATGTCAGCTGGCTATTACGTAGCTTCAGTGAGATGGGTTTTCATTTAGACCTCATAGTCAGTGTTGAGGCATAGTGCAGGGTTCTTACTTAGAAGTTAGGTGGGGTAGAGAAGAAAGTTAATTAAGTGGAGCAGTTGCTGCTGCTTCTCTTCCAGGTACTGGTGATAGTCCATACAGATGCCTGAACTGCAAGATGCTGCCAAGCATGAAAATAAAAAAAACCTTCCCACCAAAGCAATCCACAGGCTCGCAAACTGGTCTTTGGACATACCTTAGCATATTTTTACTTTTGTTACTGCCCTAATTCATTTTGTGCTCTGAAACATATACTTGAGAGGTCAGAGCAAAGTGACTGTACAGGAACACTGCGTGAGGTATGATAGGCGAGACTAAGATGATGGAGCCTGAAGAAGGGATGATTTAGAAGGATCTTGTGGAGAAGAGGTTAACTGTATCTGTCTGTCTCGTCTGAGGATGAGTATGGACACATGTGGAGAGTTACAGGTGAGCAGGGGATAGCTCCAGCTGAAGAAGACCGTCCTGAGAAGTTGAGCTGCTCAGCCGTGTCCTGTGCCTTGTGGGCAGTAAGCTCCCTGCCTCTGGAGAGGCTGGAGAGCCGTTTACTTGGGTGTCAGGCCAGGAGATGGGAGCCTGGGCTAGATGGCCTCCGAGGTCCATCCTCACTAGAATCCTAGGGTTTACCGTGTATGGCATTTATCTGTTGGTACCAAAATAAAAAGTATTTTAAACAGATACAATTTTTAATTAAAATATATAATTATATATTACATAGTGGTTCTTTCAGCTCATGTTACCAATGTCACTCAGTATGTCACTAGCTGAGACAGACACAAAGGAACTTTTTAAAAACAGAAATAAGCTGCTGAGTTTTAAATTCTACGAATAAGTGACGCTGAACCTATTTACATGTAGGAAACCCTGGAAGAAAGACTACCACGTTTCAACAGCGAATAGCATTGCCTCGTCTCCTTTCCTGGCCAGAGGAGTCTGGGGAGCTCTGGTAACGAGGCCTTGGGCCAACATCAAAGTGGTGACAAAAGATCTAGGATCTGTGACATTTGACAAGTGTGGATATAGCTGCAGAGAATTGCCTTCCTCTGTTTAACTGGGATCCACTCTCGGGAAAAACTAGCCCAAAGCTGGTATTCTAAGCATTATGAAGGGAAGCAGAAGTAACAGCAGTGAACTTCTTTCCACTGTTGATACAGTTTATAGTCTTCTCATTAACTCACTGTCTGGTTTCTTAATTAGCTCATCCTTTTACCACTGATACAGTTTTGGAGAAATCTTGGAAGTTTGGAGAAACTATATAACACTTAGTGACCAAAGATCAAAAGTTCTCATTTGTGGAGGGAAAAGGAAATGCAGTACCCAGTGCTAACAAGATACATCCTTAGGATGGTGGTTGCAGGCCTTCTGGTAGCTGTCAACCCTTATCTTGGGGTCCTTCTGGGTAGTTTTGAAAAGTCTGAGGTCACTTATTTAATCTTCAGCGTTCTGCTAGATTGATTGATTCTTCGTGTATTCTCCCATTCTGTTCTGGGAAACAAATGGATTTGTAGAGAGATGGATAGAAGAGGAAAGGGTTAATGGTTTTCTGGGGAAAGGTTAGGGAGATACAGTGGTGCTGGGCAGTGGATGATGGAGATAAAGTAGAGGTGCTTAGAAAGTGAAAGTGAAGTCGCTCAGTCGTGTCCGACTCTTTGCGACCCCATGGACTGTAGCCTACCATGCTCCTCCATCCATGGGATTTTCCAGGCAAGAGTACTGGAGTGGGGTGCCATTTCCTTCTCCAGAGAATCTTCCCAACCCAGGGATCGAACCTGGGTCTCCCGCATTGTAGTCAGATGTTTTACCATCTGAGCCACCAGGGAAGGCTGAGGTGCTTAGAGAGTCTTGCTAATTCTGATTCTAAGTTTGGTGTATCCACAGCATGAGGCAGCATCGTGAAGGAGTCAAGAGCAGTGGCTCTTAAAACCAAGCATCAAATCTGATCTCAAATGGCAAGTCTACTGCTCACGAGCTGTGTGACTTTGGGCGAGTTATTAACCTCTCTGAGCTTCTCTAGAAAATGAAGTTGTAGTTGGAACCATAATATACTTCCTCTTAGAGCTGTTTAAAGACATAATCTGTTCAAGAATACTCAGTCCTTAGTAAAATCAGGTATTATTATGATCATTGCTGGCGTCTATTTTGTCCTTCAGATATCAAAACAGTGCTGAATACTCGGAGTAGCTGTGACTAGGGTGTATGAAAAGCACCATTCCTGTCCGCACATGCAGTGTTCCTGACTCTAGGCCCTGCTCTTTCTGGGCTTTGGTGTGTGGCAGTGCAGTTGGCCAGGGTTTGCTGAAGTTCTGGGCTCAGAGGCCCTGGTAGCCCAAGCCTACAGTGAAATTCCAGATGGGCCAGGAAGAAAAATGAAGGAAATTAGTCTTATTTTTCTGTATTTGTTGACCTACTTAGTTTAGAAGATGCCGCAGAAACATTCTAGAAGAGGCCTCCCCTAGCCTTGGATGAAGCAAACATCATTCTTCTTTGACAGATTTAGAGAATTGAATCACTTTGAACTTTTGGTTTTTCCATTAGGGCCATAGTTGTTTGAAAATAAAACTCGTAGTTTCTAGAAACAACACTTGTTAACAAATAGGCACTTATCAAATAATTTCCCTCTCTCTTGCTCTTTTCTTCTTAGCATCTACATTTGATAATCTGCCTGCTCCCTCGCCCCATTTTTGTTACTGCCTGGAATTGACAAGGTTTAGGTTGACTTCGCCTAAAGATATATTTAGAGATGTTGACTTTCTAAGATTCCTGAAACATTGTAAGATAAAAACCCAACATCACCCTGTACCCTGTTTTAATGTGGAAATAGAGATGGGGACCGGGAATGACCAGGTTCAAGGGTTTTGGGGTGGATGTGTTTTGTAGAAATGACATCACCAGATGTGTTGATCACTCTTCAGTTCTTAGCTTACCTGCTCCTCAGCAGCATTTGACACCTGTGAGCATCTGTCATAAAATGCGCTCATCCTTGGGTATCTGTGAAGCCGCACTTTCTTGCCCTTTTCCCCGCTACATCACTGACCTGATGATGCTCCTTCCCACATGATGTGTAGGTTCTTCCCCCTCTGGGAACCGTAAGCATTGGTGTTCCTCAGGTTAGGCCCTGTTCCCTCTTCTCTCTCTACCCATTCTTCCTGGGCAGTCCAATGTACTCTTCTGGACATTTCCCTTGGAAAGTATATCCAAGAGCCTCCTGGACACCTTCGTCTACCTTACATACCTAAGGTTTCCACCTTAGATCCCTGAAACTGAGCTCTTCCCCTGGCGCTGACCAGCTGTGACTGTGGTAGAAGAGACACAGGATTGGAATGGCTGCTTTACCGCCCAGAGCACAGGACTCTTAGGTGCAGAAGGATTGAACATGCTGAATGCAGGGGTAAAACACAGAACACAAAGGGGACACACACACACACACACTCTCTCTCTCTCTCTCTCTCTGTGACACGTACACACCCACTCACTCACTCTGTTTCTCTGATACTCTCTCTCCTCAGATGAATATGCTAAATGCAGGGAAAAAACTCAACACAGAGGGGACACACACACACACACACACTCACTGACATTCTCCCTCCTCAGATGAGTCTTGCCATCTCAGCACAAATCTTTGTGCTGAATGATGAGCGTCCCAGTGCAACTGCAGTATAAAAAGGCAAGGATATGTGGGGTTTTCTGTCTTTACTGTATTCCACAGTCAGGTAACTATGAGAAATACTCTTTCAGATGAAAGAGAAGGCAAAAATATAAGACAATTCTAATTTTAATTGGGAAGTAGGTTTGCCACCTGAAATGTCCACAGACCCTTTGTTATTTGGACTTAAAAAAGACAGGTCTCAAACTTACTTAAGCTTTTCTGCTTAATTTTATATTTAACTGATTTCTTTAGATTAAGTAAGTCTGCACATAGAGCATGGGCTTCCCTGGTGGCTTGGTGGTAAAGACTCCGACCTGCCAGTGCAGGAGACGCGGGTTCGATCCCTGGGTGGGGAAGATCTCCTGGAGAAGGAAATGGCAACCCACTCCAGTATTCTTGCCTGGAAAATCCTGTGGACGGAGCAGCCTGGTACACTGCAGTCCATGGGGTTGCAAAAGAGTCGGCTAAACAGCACCACACAGAACACCTTCTTCTCTCTGAGGAATGTGGGCGGCCCTGAAGCAGACTGACAGCAGGGCCCCACGGGGCCGCTCAGCACCGGGTGGAAGCCGGAGGAAGTGCTTTTGGGTGAAGGGTGTGCGGGGGCCTGCCCGGCCCCAGTGAAGAGGGCACCATGCCCTGCGCCCAGTCACATGTCATCGTGAGCTGGCACCTCTCGTAGTCTCCCTTCGATTGCTGAAGCGTGATGACTTGGAGGAGCATGAATTGTCTGGCAAACAGTTTTTCCTGTTTAGCATTCAAGTCTTTAAAATTTTTCTGCTAAACATCCATGTGAAAAGTTGATCTGTGCAAATATCATGAAAGTATTATTCTCATTATTGAAAATCTAGATGTCTATGTATTAAAAAAGAAAAAAAATTTACACAGCCTCAAATGACTGTTCACATTTTGTTTATTTTCTTTCTTCTGTACACAGGTATTGTCATTTTTGCTTTCATGTACAATTTTGTAGACTTTTTTCTTTTTCTCAAATTGAAAATACTCATTTCACCCAATAACCACATGACTGAGTTTTACTATAAGCCACAAAAATATTGGGGAACACCACAAAGTCACTGTCTTATAAAGCTTCTAATCATGGGAAACAATTAAAGACAAACAGGTAATAACTTGGAGAAAGTTTTGGGAAAAAGAAGTGAAACTTGCCCACAGTCTTATCTCCCAAACATAATGATGGTATGTATCCTAAAATGTATTTTAAAAAGCTAGTGGTGATGTCTTATTTTAAAAAATTAGATTTTATGTATATATATATATATGTTATTTTCCCACATGTTGTCAGCTAAAACTTTAAATGTCAGCTAAAAAACTTTAACTTTTAAACTTTAAATTTTTAAATGTCAGCTAAAACTTTGTTTAATAATGGCTGTGTAGTGTTATTCTATGTGGATGTGCTATTAATTTAAGCGTTTTCCTAAAGATTGACAAATAAGATATTTATGTTCTGTGTATTCACTTGGCCATGCTGCGTGGTGTGTGAGGGCTTGATCCCCTACCAGGGACTGAACCCAAGCAGTCTGGCAGTGACAGCGCTGAGTTCCAGCCACTGGACTACCAGGGAGTTCCCTGTGTTTACTTTTAAATAGGATATTTATTTTTACTCTATTAAAAAACAATTCTGTATCAGGTGTTCTTACATATAAACTTTGGAGTTTCTAAATGTTTCCCTTAGTTTATGTTCTCAAAGAGAAATCGCTCACTTAAAAGCATATCCATGATTAAAATTTTAGTGTTTTTGCTACTCTCCCCTGCAAAAAGGCTTTCACTAGTTAACACTGGGGACTTCCTTGGTGATGCAGTGGTTAAGACTCCATGCTGCCACTGTAAGGGAGCATGGGTTCAATCCCTGGTCAGGAAACTAAGATCCCACATGCTATGTGTTGCAGCCAAAAAAAAAA
Organism: Bos javanicus; assembly: GCF_032452875.1. Lineage (NCBI taxonomy): Eukaryota > Metazoa > Chordata > Mammalia > Artiodactyla > Bovidae > Bos > Bos javanicus. Next base: position 70,109,523 of record NC_083880.1, on the reverse strand, counting down.
AAAACTGATACTCCTGTTAGCAACGTAAGAGAGAGGACCCTTGTCAGTATATTCTTATATTGAATTTTTTTTAAGTGAGATATAATTCACATTCTATAAATTCCATATTTAAAATATGTAATTCAGTGGTTTTAGTCTATTCACAGGATTGTGTAAAGCTCACCATTATCTGATTCTAGAACATTTTCATCACCCCCAAAAGAACCTTAAGCCTATCGCAGACACTACTTTTTCTTTCCTCAACCCCTGGCAACTCCATATACCTCCCTTTATGTCTCTATGGACTTGCCTGTGTTGGGCGTGTGATGTAAGTGAAATGAGACAATATATGGTCTTCAAGGTGCCTGACTTCTTTCACTTAGCACAGTTTTTTCAGGGTCTCTCCATTGTGTAACATGGATGATTTTCTTAGAGTCTGTTTTGACTTTCAAGGACTTGCCTGATTCTTCAGGGGAACAACCCAGATTTGTCCTTGGATGTCTGTCTGGGAACCTGTTTATCTAGATTCAGATCTTTTAAGTGTCTTTTCCAGGAATATTGTAGATTGTTCATTTTGAGCCCAAGAAATATGTTTTATTACTATCAGTGTGGTTTAGGAGTTAACATTGATGTGTGTTTTATCCATCTCTCTCAGCTTCATTCTGGCCTCCCTAGATGCATGATTCTGGTTAAGCTGTCAGTGTAATATAAAATGATACTATTCCTGCAGTCGGTCATCTGCCGTCTGTCCCTTTTAAGGCCATTTTCAAAAGGGGTAATTTAGTGCCCTTCTTGGTGGAAGCTGAAACAGAGACTTCATTTATACTCTTTTGCCTCCCTCCCCTCCCCACCCCCAGCTGACCTTGAGATACATGGAAGAAATATTTTTTGTCTTATATTTTTAATCCTCAGCAGATATCTTTTCCAGGCTCCCAACAAGGTCTCTTGAAAAAAAAATTTTTTTTTTCTGAGGAATTATTGACTTGCAAGATTAAAATTTTATATTTTTGCTTACTAATACCTGCCTTTGGGGATACTTCTGCCTTTTAAACACTGGTTGATTGTGCTCATGTCTTGCTTGGGTTTCCCTTCTCCCTCCAGGATGTCCCAGCTGTGCCACTTCCTAGGAAAATATCTTGACAAACTGCCTTTTCTCTCTGGTAGCTCAGCGGTAAAGAATTAGTAAGAATTCACCTGCCAGTACAGGAGACACAGGTTCAGTTCTTGGGTTGGGAAGATCTGGAGGAGGAAATGGCAACCCGCTCCAGTATTCTTGCCTGCGAAATCCCATGGACAAAGAAGTCTGGAGGGCTATAGTCCATGGGGTCACAAAAGAGTCGGACACAGACTTAGCAACTAAATAACAACTCTAAATCTCAAGACAGAGTATTTTATCTGTAAAGTGAGAGGTGGACTAGACAACTCTGTAGGATTCCTGGGAATGGGATTGCTAGGACATCAGGTAAGTATGTGTTTAGTTTTATAAAGAACCTGATCTTCTCCCAAAGCGATTGAGTACACTGTCACATTTAGGGTTTCTGACCGAGTGTAGTTAATGCTTGACTGGTGGTCTGTTTCCCTGGGGTGTCGTCAAATGCTCAGTGAAACCAACATTAGCTTTTGGCTAGAGAGTTCCAATCCCGGCTCCTTTGGCCATTAGTTGTATGGCCTTGGGCACGTTACTTAGCATCAATTAGTAATCCTCCCTTTCCCCTTATACAAAATAGACATCATTGTGCTAAGAAGCCTGCAGGGTTGTTGAAAAAGATTGGCGATGTCATGAAACATGCTTTGCGTAGTTCTGAATGTCTCCATTTGATGTGTGTTCAGTAGCTCTGGCTGCTGTTACTGTTACAGCCTAGTGATTGAATACCTAGGTACCACCACACCTGCCTGAGCTACCTGCTCAGCTTTCTGGAGAGCCCCCAAAAGAGAGACCTTAACATGAGGTATGAACTGAGGAGAGGGTCTCACTTTGAGCTTCAGAGAACTGCCTTGGTAGAATTAGGTCTTCAATGTGTTGTCTTTTAGTCTCTTTGAATAAACACCTGGGTGTCTCTGCCTTTTTCAGTGTGTCCACCCTTGCGTGCTAAGCAAAAGCTTGTTCCCTGAGGGCCGAGTGTCCCGGGCACAGAATTTAGTAACATCCCAGGGATGGTAAGGTGCTCACAGGATCCCAGCCTTAACTGGGTGTGTTACCCATTGAGTTTCTTGCTGTCTTTTCTTTCTTTCTTTCACTTTCTCCCTCCCTCCCTACTTTTTTTTGTCTTTTTATTGTGATGGAAAACACATAAAATTTACCATCTAAATCACTTTCTTACAGTTGATTGATTTAAATTTCTTTGAAGTTTACTTAGCTCTTCTTTTTCCTAAACCATCTTAAATACTGAATCAGCAGTGAGGTAGTGACACTGAATTGTCCCCCCAGCCTCACCCCCCAAGTAGTGAGTCCTGCCAGAATGACCAGTTCCCTCCAGATTTAGGCTTGTTTATGACCCTGAACTGTGTTTATGATAAAAATCCAGAAGAATCCTCCTTTGCTTTCATCATCATCTCCTGGGATTCTCAGTGTTGTGTTTGGGAATATCAGGCTAAGAAAGGGAGTTGGGAAGAACGAAAGGGAAATAAGCAGCTGGGCTTTGCACCCCATCACTCCCAGGGTGGGCCAGGAAGTCTGAGCAGAGGCGGGGTGACCAGAAGGCCAGAGGGAAACCGCACCACCTGGCAAGTGTCTGTGCCCTCGGCACAGGCCAGGCCTCCTGTTAAGAGAGCAGGCGACTCACAAGTGGGGCCGATGCTAAGCCATCATCCAGTGGTGTAACCGTCCTAGAAGGCCTGCTGGTCTCTTCCAGGTCCTCCGTAAGTTACTTCTTTATTTCCGGAAACTAGCACCCGTGTATTGTCAGATTACTGGCAACCTTAGCGTGGTTATGAAATGACAGATGTTCTCTGTGACACCACTCCTGAAAATATGAGACATAACTTCTGCTTCCAAAGGGATGTCTCCTTAAAAGCAGTGTTAGGAGGCTGCACGTTTATTTGGCAGTGCTCCAAATCGGCTTTGAAATGTCCCTTTTAGGGCTGCCTTCAGCACCTGTGACACTTACTTTCTAAAGGCATCTGTTACAGTAAAGCACGCTCCTGTACAGTTACTGGCTTTTTTGTGAGTGGCCAAAGGTTATCTTTGGCGGGCTTCCCTGGTGGGTCAGAATCTGCCTGCAATGCGGGAGACCTGGGTTCGATTCCTGGGTCTGGAAGATCCCCTGGAGAAGGGATAGGCTACTCCCTTGTGGCTCAGCTGGTAAAGAATCCGCCTGCAGTGCTGGAGACCTGGGTTCGATCTCTGGGTTGGGAAGATTGTCTGGAGAAGGGAAAGGTTACTCACTCCAGTATTCTGGCCTGGAGAATTACATGGACTGTATAGTCCATGGGGTCACAAAGAGTCGGACATGACTGTGTGACTTTCAGAGGTTATCTGGTGCTGAGTCTGGTGACAAGGTTAGATGATCATACAGAACACTGTTTTTAGTGAAAAAGAAAAGGTGCAGTTTTGAGTGACCAGGTGTTCTTGTTTGAAAGTCAAACCAGCTGAATGTTGATGCTGCTTGATGATACGTGAGAGCGAAGACTGGGGGAAATAAATCTCACACATTGAGCTTGACCCTATATCCTTATCACCCTGCTGACATCAGCTTTATCGTGGAGCACACTTGGCCAGTAACTTTGTGTGTTAGCATGATAAATGCCACTCTGGGTTGGAGCAGTGTGCCCAGGTTTTGCGTCCGCTAGTGGCTTCTATGGCTTCCCTGGTGACTCAGACGATAAAGAATCCGCCTGCAGTGTGGGAGACCTGAGTTTGATCCCTGGGTTGGGAAGATCCCCTGGAGGAGGGCATGGCAACCCTCTCCAATATTCTGGCCTGGAGAATCCCCATGGGATAGTGGAGCCTGGTGGGTTTCAGTCCGTAGGGTCACAAAGAGTCAGACACAACTGAGCGAATAAGCACAGTGGCATCTACAGGTATTTTGTGGGAGACCACTGTTGTTGGCGGTTCTAGACTTGGAGTTGAAAAAGGTGTTTCAGATTTCTGTAAAACATGGAAAGCCTTCAGATCTTGGCATACACATTTCCTACATAATATACTAACACCAACTTGGTCCACCAGGACCTTGCTCCACACAAGCAGAGGCAGATATTTTCAATAAAGCGTCCTGTTTGCCGCTATATGCCCATGGCTAAGCAGAGGAGGAACTGCCACGTTTTAGGCACTCAGGAGATGCCGAACAGATCCATGCATTCACAGTTGACGTCACTGTTTGTGTGAAGCTTGCAGTGGAAGAATAACATGCTTGTCTCTTTCTCTGTTTCTTGCAGTTGTCAAGTCTAAAAGTTCCGAATCACTCCCCAATGTCTGATGCCTCTGTCAATTTTGACTATACATCCCCCTCCCCATTTGACCACAGCACTGACCAGGAGGAGAAAATCGAAGATGTTGCCAGTCACTGTCCAGCCCCAAAGGAGCTGTACGACGTTGAAGAGGAGGCCGGGCCCCTTTTCCCCAGGAAAACGGCGTCCCATAACGGTATGGAGGACAGTGGTGGAGGAGGCACGGGCGTGAAGAAGAAACGCAAGAAAAAGGATCCAGGGGAGCACGAAGGGGCAGCAAAGGGAAGCAAGGACAGGGAGCCTAAGCCAAAGAGGAAGCGTGAGCCCAGAGAGCTGAAGGAGCCCAGGAAGGCCAAGGAGCCCAGGAAGGCCAAGGAGCCCAGGGAGCCCAAGCAGAAGGACGGCACCAAGAAGACGCGGAAGCCCCGCGAGGCCTCGGGCCCCAGGGAGGCCAAAGAGAAGAGGGGCGGCCCTGACGCTGCAGCCAGGACCAAGTCCAGGAAGGCCAGGTGCGTCCCCTTCTTCCCGCCCCCAGCCCTGGGCTCTGCGTCCACAGCCCAGCTGGCCATGGCCAGGCTGTAGCCCCTGGACAGAGCTTCCCCACTTTGAGCCAAAGTAAACCCACCTCCTCACCTCCTGAGGAGAGAAAGATAGCCTTAATTAATACCGTGCCTGCCATTTCTTGCCATTCCTTTTGGATTAAGAAGAATTAAAGTATGTGAGCACACGCAGGGTGTTGGGGAAGGGACGTCACAGGTGTGTATGGGGTGGGCAGTGATTCGGGAAGCAGCAGCCATGTAGACAGCAGAGGGGCAGCTGTCGGGGGTGAGGCGTGCACAGACCCCGGGTCGGTGCTGGGGGTCTGGGAGAGCCAGGGATGTGTGCAGAGCTCCAGACAGAGGACTGCCTAGACCCCCTGGCTGCCAGCCGTCTAGTGCTGGCGCCTCCCTGGTCCGCGTCTCTCATTCGGCATCTAACGCAGTGCCTGACATGTCAGCAGGTGCTCAGAAAATGGTGAGTCAGGGAGACCAGAGGAGACAGACCACAGGGACCCATGTAGAGACCCGTCTAGAGAAAAGAGGGCGTGGGGACACATTGGCTGTTGGAGGTGACCGCAGGGGGCCCTGGCTAGAGATCCTGTCAGGATCCAAACATACTCTTTATTCAGGGAGCTAAATATTTGTCATCGCTGTACAAAAGTGTGCTTCCCAGGGGGCTCACTGGGTAAAGAATCCTCCTGCAGTGCAGGAGACATGACTTTGATTCCTGGGTCAGGAAGGTCTCCTAGAGGAGGGCATGGCAACCCATTCCAGTATTCTTGCCTGGAGAATCCCATGGACAGAGGAGCCTGGTAGGCTGCAGTCCCTGGAGTCACAAAGAGTCAGACACAATTGAGCGACTGAGCACACGTGCATGCAAATGTGATGTCTTTTGTTCTCTTTCTAAATTCTTGGTAGAAAACATTTAAACTTTCTGAGGTCATACAAAACTCCTCTATATTTAAGGGGAATTTAAGTTCTAAGTGCCGAGGCAGAGTATAGACGGGGAGCACCCATTAAAGGTGCAGCAATTGATTCAGTTGCTAACAGGATGTAAGCTAATGGGGGCATCAGTCCTGTATAGGGTCAGGCAGAGAGGACGTTAGTTTTAAAGAGAGAAAGCATTTTAGAATGCCTTGTACCACAACTCAGAATTTATTTTATGGTTCGGTTCATTTTCAGAAGGACAGTCTGTTGGGACCAGATGGGTAATTGTCTAATCCAAGTTAAAGCTGCCTTATAATATGTACTGTCTTCTCCCTGGCAGGGGATTTTACCTTTTGTTTATCACAGAGGCTTGGGTGGGATCCCAGGAATGTAGTTCACAGCAAATGGACATAAACTAACTTCCTCAGAAGGTCAAGAGAAGTCAGTAAAATCAGGAGTCTGACTAATGAGCAACTTGTGTGTGTGCGCAGTTATGTCTGACTCTTTGCGACCTTGTGTACTGCAGCCCATCAGGTTCCTCTGTCCATGGGATTTCCCAGGCAAGAATACTAAAATGGGTTGCCATTTCCTCCTCCAAGGAATCTTCCCAATCCCGGGATCAAACCCGAGTCTCCTGCATCGGCAGGCGGATTTTTTACCACTGAGCTACCTCAGAAGTCCATTGAGCCACTTTCTCAGTGAACCTAGGCTCATCTCTGATGTGGGTGGAGTGGCTTGTGGCGGGGGTATCCGAGTTGAGTTTCTATCTTCTGCCAGTAACTTCCAGATTATTTTGGAGAAGCTGAAATGGTTCTGCAGGGTAGCTACTTGTGAAGAGGGAGACTCAGACATGAGCCAGTGGTGTGACTGAGTTTGGTTATTAGAGGAAGCAGCAAAGAATCCTCCAGGGTGATGTTTTAGAATTAAGGCCATCAGGGTGGGAGGGTCTGAGAGCTCTAATAAGGAGTTTGGTTTGTGTTTAGAAGGTAATAGAAAGTCAGAGGCATCAGGCTCACTTTAGTCACTGGTCTCTGGTGCTTGTAATTTTATCAACTTCTTAAAGGAATTCATGTTTACTCTTTGTGAGACAAGGCAACAAGTATATAGACATTGTCATAGATTCCGTTTGGGGCAACGAGGGGGAGGCATTTCACAAAGCAGGATGTGTGATAAGTCATGTCCTACTCTTTGGGACTCTTTGAACCATAAGTCCGCCAGGCTCTTCTGTCCATGGGATTTCCCAGGCCAGAATACTGGAGTGGGCTGCCATTTCCTCTTCCGGGGAATCTTCCCGCCCCAGGGATCAAACCTGCATCTCCTACGTTGCAGGAAGATTGTTTACCACTGAGCCATCAGGGAAGACAAAGCAAGGTTGGGTGTCAGATGTATGCATAGCAATGTTAAGGGAATTGATTTTTACCTAATGAGGCTATATAAAATATACATGAGTTGGATAAGTGCTTGTGAGTTTGCTAACTGAGAAAACAGCAGATGCTCTTGAGGTTTAGAAATCCAGGAGATACCTTCTGAGAAAATGCTGACAAGTTGGGCTGGTTATCCCTTTAGAAATGTACACAAGATCCAGGAGGCTTTCCACCTCCCTTGGTACGGGAGCAGTGGAAGATTGACCAGTGGATATCACGGAACTCCTCCATGTAGCCCAGGTCCGGTTCAGGACTGTTGAGCCTTTCTGTCTTTTTTATATTTATAAAGCTGCTTCGGCTCCTTTTACTCACGATGCCACTAGTCAGCAGAGGCAGCTCTAGTTCTGAAAGGACATTAATTGATTTAAAAAAAAATGTTGATAATTAAGTCGTATGTTTTGTGTTCTCTGATTTACTCTCTGGCAGATTGGCTTAAGTACATGTTTTGATTTGAGCCTTTATTGATTAGCCCCTGGATCGCACTCCTCAGTTACAGATGATTCAAGGGACATTTGGATTGTTGGAGGAGCTTCACAGCTGATTTAAGGGCTTCCGGTCTTTTCTTCCTTCAGTCCATCTTGCCAGCTGCCGCCTAGCTCATCTTTCTGAAGCCCCGCTGTTACCTCATTTTTTATGTTTGTAGCTGGTGGTGGTGGTCAGTCAAGCCCCCTCTTCCCTCTCTCCATTCCAGATCAGCTGGGAACCGGTCCACCGAGATGGAGGTGGAGTTAGCAGCTCTACGACTGATGGGCCGACTTGAAACACTTGCAATGGCTTGCGGCCAGAATCGGGCTTCCTGTTACGCCCTCGGTTGAGTTCACCCACCAGCACTGCAGGCGCGGCCCTGCAGAGGGAGGCCTCTGGGCAGTGGATGCTTTATTCCTCCTCTCAGTCTCTCCAGTCCCTTAGGTGCCCATCAGAGAAGGTCAGGCAAGTGAGAGGAATTATAAGAAGGGATAAAGTATGTTTCCAGTATCGTGCCCTCCTCGGGAACAGGGAAGCCTGAAGACATGGGGACAGGGAAGTGGGATTCCGTCTAAGTTACACCTACTCAGACATTTCTGATTGTTCCCTCTGCCTCCAGCATAGAATCAGGCTCCTTTTTCTGTTCCCCAGACCCTTTGGGGGTCTCACCTCTCCTTGCTGCCTGGTCTCCGACAACAGACCTTTCCAGCTAGATTGACCTCATTAGGCCTTTATGAAATTTTTTAAATTTTATTTCTGACTGTGCTGGATCTTCATCGCTCTGCACGTGGGCTTTCTCTGCTTTTGGTGAGTGGGCCACCGTTTGTTGCATTTGGGGCTTCTCACTGCAGCGCACCGGCTCGGTAGTTGTGGTGCGCGGGCCTTGACACTCTGAGGCATGTGGAGTTTTCTCGGGCCAGGGATGGAACCTGTGTTCCCTGCGTTGGCGGGTGGATTCTTAACCACGGGACACCAGGGAAGTCCTCCTCAGGCCTTAAATGAAGTACTTGGTTCCTTCCGCTCTGGATCACTCTTCAACATTATGCCCTTGGTCCCCCTCTCAGTATCCCAAAGTCCTTCCCGTTCTTCAGCTCCAAGCTCACATCCCGCCCAGTTCCTGCACAGAACGCCCACACCTGGTGCTAGAGCATCCCATCCCACAGCTCTCGGGGCCTCACTGGCATCACAAATCAAGAGTTTTGGACCTTGAATAAAAGACATCTAGTGCAGCCCTGCCGCGTTGCGACCAGGGAAACAGAGACCTGCAGAGAAGTGACTTGTTTGCAAGGGTGTGTCATAGACTCAGATGTCCTGACTCCCAGTCCTGTACACTAAGCTCTGCTGTAGGCTGTCTCTCAGTCATAACGCGGGGTTTTCATGTATGTATTTGTCTCCTCAGTAGAAGTGAAGTGCCCAAGGTCAGGACCACCATGCTCTGTGTCTTCTGTGTCCCCGAGGTTGTCAGTTCAGTTCAGTTGCTCAGTCCTGTCCTACTCTCTGTGACCCGTAGACCTCAGCACACTAGGCCTCCTTGTCCATCACCACCTCCTGGACTTTACTCAAACTCATGTCCGTTGAGTCAGTGATGCCATCTAACCATCTCATCCTCTGTCATCCCCTTCTTCTCCTGCCCTCAGTCTTTCCCAGCATAAGGGTCTTTTCCAATGTTCTTCGCATCAAATGGCCAAGACATTGGAATTTCAGCTTCAGCGTCAATCCTTCCAATGAATATTCAGGACTGATTTCCTTTAGGATGGACTGGTTGGATCTCCTTGCAGTCCAAGGGACTCTCAAGAGTCTTCTCTAACACCACAGTTCAAAATAATCAATTCTTCAGCTCTCAGCTTTCTTCATAGTCCAGCTCTCACATCCATACATGACTACTGGAAAAATCATAGCTTTGACTAGATGGACCTTTGTTGGCAAGGTAATGTCTCTGCTTTTTAATATGCTGTCTATGTTGGTCATAACTTTTCTTCCAAGGAATAAGCATCTTTTAATTTCATGGCTGCAGTCACCATCTGCGGTGATTTTGGAGCCCCCCAAAATAAAGTCTGTCACTGTTTCCACTGTTTCCCCATCTATTTGCCATGTAGTGATGGGACCAGATGCCACGAATTAGTTTTCTGAATGTTGAGTTTTAAGCCAACTTTTTCACTCCTCTTTCACTTTCATCAAGAGGCTCTTTAGTTCCTCTTCGCTTTCTGCCATAAGGGTGGTGTCATCTGCATATCTGAGGATACCTCTCTCGCCAATCTAGATTCCAGCTTGTGCTTCTTCCAGCCCAGCGTTTCTCATGATGTACTCTGCATATAAGTTAAATAAGCAGGGTGACAGTACACAGCCTTGATGTACAGCCGAGGTTGTCAGCAGAGAGGTTTGTCAGGTTGTTGGACACGTAGAAGGGGGTATGTGTGTGTTTGTGTAGTTTATATATCATTTTAAAGTATTACATATATATATAATATAATTGTGTTCTTAGAACCAATGGTTAGAGCTCTTCTCCCAAAAACAGGAGCCATACAAGTTACTGTACAGTCACTCCCATTGTTAAATAACAGTAGGGAGTTATGATTAAATATTTTAATCCCATAAATTTTATTATTTTAGGAATGAAAACTTCAAGGTAACTTGTCCAAGATGCCAAACTAATGGGCAGCACTGTCAGGATTTGGCACCAGGCTCCCCTGACCACAAAACCCACTTTGTTCTCTGCAGCTTTGCACCTCTTTTCGCCTTGCTAGGGAAGATGGCAATGGATAAAAGTGGGGAGAGCCTAGTGTTAAGAGAAACTGGTTTTTATCTGTAGGAGACGGCCCCTCTTCTACAGAATTTCAGTTCGCACACTCGATAGGATCCTCTCAGGGACAAAGATGACCCCAACCTTTTCCTGTTCTATTTCTCTTTGCATTTGAGGCAGCAGCTAATTGAACACAGTTTCTCTCCTTAACAGATGATAGGGTCTAGCGAATTTTCCTTTTCAAGGATAATAATTAATAGTGACTAATATTCATTTATTGCTTAGGGGATAAAAACAACTCAGGTAGCAGGAGCCTTTAAAAAACAAAAACTACCCTCTCCCTTTACCTGCAAGTTACCCTGGAGTGTGAGCCTAGTTCACTCCTTTATTATATAAAACTTAAGCAGGAAAGCTCCTCCAGGAAGCTGATTTAGGTTTTCTGTCATTTCCCTGACTGTGAAATTTAAATTTCACCAGTACAGTTTGCTTTTCTTAAAATTATAGTACCTTTCCTAAGGAGAATGGGGCCACTGGCATTCTCACAGAAGACACCCAGAGACACAGACACACAGAGATACAAATCCTCTTAGAAACACACACACAAACCTGTGCATACATGGACACCATGGCCCACACAGCTGCAGCGTGGGACCTAGGGGTAGGCAGGTTTGCGGGGTCAGGTAATGTTGATAAGGGCTTTGGGAAAACGCTTTGAGATTAGAAAAGCACCGGGCCAGCTCGTCAAGCAGGTCAGATTTTTACCAGTTGAGAAAGAAATTTCTTACTGGGCAGCACCACATGATGTAATGGATACTGTCCTCAATGGTTTTTTTGCATCAAACAGTTCTGAGTGCCTATGAATTTTGTATTTCTTTCTTAAAAACGGCCTTTAGTAAAAGTCAGATTCATGGCATTAAAGCACGGCTTGGTGAGCAGGAAAGATGAGCGGTTCCAGTGTATACGAAGCCATCGGGCCCTACTCAATATCCAGGGAAAATCTGAGGGGTAGGTTTATGGCTCTTTGAGTTACTCTTGCAAACCAGGAGCCAAGCGCTTTGACAGAGAGGGAGGTCGCATTTGTAAGCCAGGGTCTTGAGTGTCGGTGTCCATGTTGCTGGTTAAGGGCAGAGCATATACGTTTTGGAATTTCCACATATGTCAGAGCTGGGGCTGGTTTATATTGTCTCTCAAAAGTCAAGAAATGAATCCATGTGCTGGCATAAGTGAAGGGTTATGTGATATCTGCTAGGAATGAAAAAGCCAAAATGAAAAGAAATGAATACTCTGATTAGCCCCAATTTCTGTGCTCAGCTTTTTACCCCCATTTGTTTGGATCTGTCAACCCACAGCAGATTTTTATCCCAAATCCAATAAATTTGATAACGTCCTAGGAGAAAGATTTTACATTTTTTGATTTTTTTCTTTGATGCTCGCTTCAAAAAAGGTAAGCCCCAAACCTTCTGATTATGTAACTGTTTGAGCTGTGAGTCAGCTAAGAACTATGAAGCAGGAGAGGTAATAAAATTCAACCAGGTCAGCTCTGCCTCACTGCTCGAAGGTGAATCACCTGTCTTTGTTTAGAGTGCAGATCTTTATGGAGGCTGAACTTAGGTTCATGAGAGTCCATTGACAGGATTCTTTCTGTTGGGAGACTTGTTTTTACATTCTGATCATTTTATTAGGAGAAAGAAGCAAATATAAAGACATAAATGAGTTCTGAGTAGAGACCCTCTGCTTAGAAGCTACTGGGCTTTCTGTTAAGTAGGGAAGAAAACTAAATGATAATGTCAGAGACCTACCTCTGAAGCTTTGGACTAAATCTCTGTTCCTATTTTTGTAAGAGCTCCTGTAGTTCTTATTCTGTAATTCTTAGGATTTTCTTTTTATATATACTTTTTAAAATTAATCAATTGGGCTGCACTGGGTCTTCGTTTCTGCACACGGGCTTTCTCTAGTTGTGACAAGCCGGGCCTGCTCTCCAGCTGCAGTGCACGGGCTTCTCACTGCGGTGGCTTCTCCTGTTGCAGAGCGCGGGCTCCAGGGGGTGTGGGCCTACTAGTTGAAGCACGTGGGCTCAGATGTTGTGGGGCGTGGGCTTAATGGCTCCACAGCTCGTGACATCTTAGTTCCTGGACCAGGGATCGAACCCGTTGCCCCTGCAATGACAGGTGGATTCTTAACCACTGGACCACCAGAGAAGTCCCCTCAGAGCTTTCTGAATTAGGGTCTGGGGTATAGGAAACCTTTACTCGGTCCATAAGGAAACAGTAATGCTAGGTGAATACCTGCTCCTTTATTTATCCAGTATGTATGTATTACCTCCTGCGTACCTTGCTTCGTTAATGAGCACTTCTGTTGGGAATGGGACAGTGGAGGAAGGAAGATGCCTCAGAGGTATCTCTGAGCCTTGCCATCGAGGGACTTTCACAAGTTAGAGAAACAGCCTGGCACGTGTTCCCAAAACAGGCAAAAATATAAACAAGTGAAAGAACCTAATATACAGAATAGCTGAAAGGATTTAGAGAATTAAGAGTATTTCAGGGAGTTCCCTGGTGGCATGGTGGTTAGAATTCTGTGCTTTCACTTCCATGGCCTCAGTTCAGTCCCCAGTGAGGGAATTGAGATCCCACGAGCCCAAAAAAAAAGTGTTTCAGTTCTGATCTAGGGAGTCCCTTGAAAGAGTACTGCGTTATTAAAGCAATTGAGTCAGTTATTAAAGGAATTAATAGATGAGAAAAGACTTAATAGCAATGTGATGTTTGGGGGGTTTCCAGTTTTAAAATGGTAGATCAAGCATGCTGTTATTTTCCCTTCTTCACCAGATTTTCACTTAATGAAATGACAGGAAGAACAGAAGGGAATAAATTCTTCAAAGATGGGAGGTGTTACAAAGTTCCAGATGTGGGGGGCCCCTGGTCAAGTATTGATGGGTGAATGCTGTGGAGGACGTCCCCGCTCAGAGCACATGCAGGAGCCATGTCTGCAGCAGAGGCGGAAGTACTTCCCCCTGGTGGTGGCCCCCGCAGCCCTGGAGAGGGGCCGGGGCTGGAGGTGGCAGGTCGGGGACCATCTGCAGAGCAGCTGCGTGATCTGGCAGCTCCAGGCTGAAGTCAGACAGTAATTCTAAAGATGCGGAGCAGCTTGTTCTGGAAGAGGGTCTAGGCTCCAGTTGGGCAGGCTGACATCCACCAGAAGGGGGCACAGGCTTCTTTGCCTTTCCCTGCCCAAACCCCTTAAAGGGGAGAGAGGGGCAGCCCCTTGTGTATGCAGAGTCCCAGGTCAGGCCTCCCATTCAGGGGTGAGGCTTGCTGGAGCAAGTGACTTAACTCAGCAGCAGGGAGCCTCACCAGCCCCTGTGTTATCAGCCTCCTTCACGCTAAATATTAATCGGCCGCCAGAGATCGGCAGACCATGAGGAGAAGCAGTAGAGCAGCAGGAAGAAGAGGACTGACTGACCAGGACAGCTGTCCTCAGAAAAAGCAGTTCAAGGCAAAGAAGCCATAAAGATTTCAAATTAATGTCCTCATATCCAAGATGATCAATACCATGTCTGCAAAACAAGAAATGTGTAATCAGGAAAAAGACATAGTCAGAAAACAAAAAGAATGAATGAAAATTTAAAACATGGTTGCTCTCATTCATCAAAAATTTTGAGCAGAGAAAGGAATAGGGGAGATATATAAGATCTAAGCTGATCGACTTTAGGATGTGGGTAGCAGTTGCTTAATGTTGATGAATAAAGAACTAGAGGCAAGAATGTATTTGGAGTGAGAGAGGTATCTGTCAAGAGCAGATCTTTCTGGCAAGTGGGATTTGGTGCAAGTAGGGATGGCTTGTATGTTTCATTTGAAGCCCTTCTATGTTAAAAAAAAAGTATTTTCATTTGCTGTGATCACTTTTAATAAGTTTGTTAACTCTGCCTTGTCATCTTATAAGTATGTAATTTTTTTAAAAAAAATTGTTTATTTGGCAGCGTCAGGTCTCAGTTGTGGCATGCGGGGCTCCTCAGGGTGGCGCCCATTTTCTCTCTACTTGTGGTCTTCACGCTCCAGAGCACTTGGCCTCTGTTAGTTTGAGGCACGCAGGCTTAGCTGCTCCACGGCATGTGGGATCCTAGTTCCTGGACCAGGGATTGAACTCACATCCCCTGCATTGACAGGCAGATTCTTAACCACTGAACCACCAGGGAAGTCCCTGTAATGTTTTTGTTTCTTTCTTTTTTTTTTTTTTAAAGCTAGAATGTCACAAACTTGCATAATCTTTGTTTTGATGATGCTAATGATGTGATTAGAGGTTCTGAGAACAGGGAGATACAATTCACATCATGTCTGCAGATAACTCCATCTACACCAAAACCAATAGTTTCAGGGGGGTGTTTTTCTTTGAACCAATATCTTGAAAAAATCCGTGCTAAAGTCAGCCCTGTGTGTATAGATGGGATGAATATGGGTAGCAAGTAAAAGCTGGATTAAGTGTGCAAATGAGCTCCCTGGAGTAACGCCCAGGGTTTCAGTACTGTCCTTCCTGGAACAGGCTCCGAGCCTGTGGCGAGGCCTGGATAGAAGCTATTCTGGAGAGTCGTTCCCCGAGTGGGGCAGTGGCTCCCAGGCTGGGCTCCCAGGGGCATGCACATTTGTGGAAGCAATGATTGACCTCATGTGCTGTTTTCAGTTGTCCTGAATTTGGGGATTATGGCAACTCACTGTGGAAGTAACTGATTGTTTCCTGCTAAAACCTTCATGAGCATTTTGCCAAGTTTAATGTTAAAATGAGGAGATGAGTCATTTGAAATAATGCAGTTTGTCCGGTAGATAAAAATTTTTCAATACCTGGAATCCATGGGGAAAAGCTAATAATAAGACTCATAGCCATGAATCTCAGTGTTCTGACGCGCACCCAGACTTTTCTTCTAGTACTCAGATCCAGCACTCAATTTCTAACTCTCAATTCAAGCAAACAAAGCTAGAGGTAGGGAACTGGAGATGGAGCTGGGAGAATTTGAGGAAGTCTGTCTTGTGATTAATACTATAATTTTCTACATGGAAGGCAAAAAGGGTACTTATTTTTCTTCTCTTTTTTTTAACTGTTCATTTTGTATTGCAGGATAGCTGATTAACAATGTTGTGATAGTTTCAGATGAATATCAGATAGATTTATGCATTCTCCCCAGACTCACATCCCATCCAGGCTGCCACATAACACTGAGCAGAGTGACACTTTGGTTATCCATTTTAAATATAGCAGTGTGCACATGTCCTTTCCAGACTCCCTAAACGATCCATTCCCCTCAAAAAAAGCGTACTTATTTTTCTAATGCAAACTGTGAAGAGTCAAGGTGTATAAAATCTTGGCTGATGAGACTGTGTAGTAGACAGGATGTGAGAGCGTTTTGGGGCTGAGGGCTGCTAATGAACTGCTGTTGGTCATACCTGATCCTTGTCCTGCATGGATGATACAGTTTATATGTTGGAAGTTTCTTGCATGTCATAAATACCTGATAGATGCTTTCTTTAAAGTGGACATATGGATATATGTTATAAACTCAAGTTGAATTTTACTACTAAAAATAGGTACTTTGAGCCTCTAAAATCTTGTTTGCCATTTTTTTTTCCTGTCCTGTAATGTAATTTGTTCTAACTCTGAAAGCTGGAAAAGCAAGGATTATAAAAATTAGATGGCTTTGATGTGGCCTCAAGTGTTGTTAAACGATGAGAATAGTAGGCCTTTGTATTATGAGAACTGCACTGGTTGCAAGGGACATAAACCCAACGTGAACGAACGTAAGAAAAAGGGGAACAAGTGGTTCCCTGGTTTAGGGAGTCAGAACCCAGGGCTCTAGTCAGGAACTCCACAGAAGTCTTTGTCCCCCAGCCTTCCTGAGCCTCTTTGGGTGTTGGCTCCATCTTTGACGACTGCCTTCCTTCTCCAGATTGAACTGTGCCTGCCCATATCTCTGGGCTCATAGCTTAACAGACCTAGGACCTAGGAGGAAAGAGATTATTCATTTTCCTGCCCACTCCTGCCAGAAATTAGTCCTTTTTTTTTAAAGGAAGGAGCCTTTATGCAGAGTATAAAGAGAAACACTGGGCTGGAGGAAGCACAAGCTGGAATCAAGATTGCCGGGAGAAATATCAATAACCTCAGATATGCAGATGACACCATCCTTATGGCAGAAAGTGAAGAAGAGCTAAAGAGCCTCTTGATGAAAGTGAAAGTGATGAAAGTGAAAGAAGAGAGTGAAAAAGTTGGCTCAGCATTCAGAAAACTAAGATCATGACATCTGGTCCCATCACTTCATGGGAAATAGATGGGGAAACAGTGGCAGACTTTATTTTGGGGGCTCCAAAATCACTGCAGATGGTGATTGCAGCCATGAAAATAAAAGATGCTTATTCCTTGGAAGGAAAGTTATGACCAACCTAGTCAGCATATTAAAAAGCAGAGACATTACTTTGCCAACAAAGATCTGTCTAGTCAAGGCTATGGTTTTTCCAGTGGTCATGTATGGATGTGAGAGTTGGACTATAAAAAAAGCTGAGCGCCGAAGAATTGATGCTTTTAAACTGTGGTGTTGGAGAAGACTCTTGAGAGACCCTTGGACTGCATGGAGATCCAACCAGTCCATCCTAAAGGAGATCAGTCCTGGGTGTTCATTGGAAGGACTGATGTTGAAGCTGGAACTCCAGTACTTTGGCCACCCGATGCGAAGAGCTGACTTATTGGAAAAGACCCTGATGCTGAGAAAGATTGAGGGCAGGAGAAGGGGACGACAGAGGATGAGATAAGGTTGGATGGCATCACTGCCTCAACGGACATGAGTTTGAGTAAACTCCAGGAGTTGTTGATGGACAGGGAGACCTAGCATGCTGCTGTTCATGGGGTCGCAAAGAGTCTGGCACAACTGAGCGACTGAACTGAACTGAGTCCCACATTGGCCTTGCTAGGTCGCGTGTCCATATCTGGACCAATTCCTGCAGTAAAAGGACTAGGACACCATAGCCCAGCCTGACTCTCTGCTTACTCTTGTGGTTTGGGCGTCAGTACTGGTTATCAGCAAAAAGGTGCTGGGCAGTAAATGTCCACTTCAGCAGTGGTACAGGTATATATGCCTTTTACGTTTGTGTGTGTGTGTAATTTATATGGTTTTTCTTCAACCATTGTGAGAATGAGTTGCAGATATCATGCCTTTTTATCCCTAAATGCTCCAGTGTATCTTTTTAAGAGTTATGCCATTTTCATAACCATTTGTTTAGTTATTGCTTTTGTTTCCGTACAGTCTGTGGAAAGACACGCTTTAAATCATGCAAATATCCTGTGTCTCTTCAGGTTGTTCTCCCCCAGATTTAGCATTCCTTGATGGTTCTGGACTATACTTATCTTGATTGCAGTGGTTACAAAATGATTTTCCAACTCCACCACTCTGTCTACATTTACTGTTTGGATTGTATAATAAGCAGGAGCTTTCCTTTCCCCCTCATTTATTCATTATTTGTCTGTCTGTCTATCATTGGTACGGATTCTTACCATTTTCAATGGCTTATAATTCATTACTGACCTTAATTACTTTCGTGCTCACATGGCCCCAGTTTTGACCAAGGAGAGTTCTTCCAGCTGACTCCTGTGCCCTTTTGACGTGCTGCCTTCGCTTTTTTGGGCATTCCCTTTACTTTACGACACAGAATGTTTCAGGCTGATATTACAACTTCCTTCTCTTGGAACCAGCCATTTTTGTGCGGAACTTTGGAATTCGAAACCAAAATCTGAGAGTTGTGTGTGCAGATTGAGTTTGGAGTGTCTTTGCTTGTTGGCTTTCTCAGTTGTCAAAGCTAGGGGGAAATACACAAGACAAACACGTGTACATACCTGTGCGTGCACATGGATACACATCTACATGCACACACAGTATACTCGTAATGCACATGCACACGTTGGTATGCATGTGTTCATACATATACTTACCTTAGAAAGCATGTGTCACACGGAGGCCTCCAGTTTAGAGGCCTCCCACAATCTCTTCCTTGCCTTACATTTCGTGTTTATGTCTTCCTGGTGAGAACCACAGCTCCTCACATCAACACATTTACTAATTTGTTTAATCCTATTACCACAGCTAAAATGGCTTCAGAACTGCTTCCCTTATACGCCTACCAAAGAGAGTTCACCTTTTGTTTGCTGTTTTCCTCACTTCTCCCCAAAACTGAAAGTATATAGTCGGATACTGTGTTTATAAATTAATGAGATTTTTTTTTCCATCTGTTGAGTCTGGTTGTGTTTTTCATTTGAAAAACACCTAGATTTATTTATTTCAACTTGTTTTCATCTTTCATTAAAAAAATTTTTTTGTGTATGTAACATGCTTCCAAAACGCAAATCTGTATAAAAAGATACTTACCCCTTGCTTTATTTGGTTTATCCTCTTTGTGTCTCTTTTTGTAAAATAAGTAGATATATGCAAGGTTTCTTATTTTCTCTTTATTCTTTCATAAAAAGTAGCATGTTAGTATATTCTTGCACTTTTTTTTCTGTTAACAATATATCTTAGAAATCATTCCATGGTGGTTAATAGAATTCTTTCTTAATTGTTTTTACAGCTGCATAGTTCTCCTTTCTATGTATCCTCATTTATTCATCACTTATGTTTGGACATTTAGGTTGTTTTTTGTTATTTTTAAATTATCAAACAATGTTGAATAACCACATGCATATGTGTTTCATACTGATGGAGGTGTATCTTTAGAATATATTCCTATAAATGGAATTGTTAGATCAAAGGGTACATACATAGGTAATTTTGTCACATATTATTTGACTACTATGTTTGAAGAACCTAGAACCCAAAGGAGAAAACAGTACATTCATGGTCCAAATCCATCTGTAACAAAGTGGGGGTTAAAATGTCTTCATTTGATAAAACTCTCAAGTGTAAGTTTTTTAAAACTCATTTCGAAGATGGGGAAAACACATTTTACCTAGTCTTCCTAGAGGATGAATTCAGGTGGTATTTTCTTGATATCCTATTTGAAAGTCCCATTTATAAGCTCACAAGGAATCTTTTCTTCCTGATACTTGTCTTTATCAAAAGAGCTCCAGCAAAAAGTTTTGAAAATCAAAATTGATTCTTCTGTCAAAGGTAATATTCAGAATATCACTATGAAGATTTCTCGATAGAGTATCTTCTTGCTGCTGCTGCTAAGTTGCTTCAGTCGTGTCCAACTCTGTGCGACCCCAGAGACGGCAGCCCACCAGGCTTCCCCATCCCTGGGATTCTCCAGGCAAGAACACTGGAGTGGGTTGCCATTTCCTTCTCCAATGCATGAAAGTGAAAAGTGAAAGTGAAGTCGCTCAGTCGTGCCCGACTCTTAGCGACCCCATGGACTGCAGCCCACCAGGCTCCTCAGTCCATGGGATTTTCCAGGCAAGAGTACTGAGTAGGGGTGCCATTGCCTTCTCCAATAGGTAAGCAAGTATCACTAGACTTGTTCCTGTTTTACTCATGTATATTTAAGAAGTTGTTCCCTCCACCCCACCCCACACCCAACTTCTGGCTAGGAAACCCATGGTGCCCCAGGCTTGACTTTGGAGGGGCCTCACTACAGCTCCTCCTTGTCATCATTTAATGTGTTTCTGAAAACATGGAAGGCAAATATATACACGTCTTATAGTAAGGTTGAGTATTTTGAGGAGGTTCTATTCCTTAATTCTGTCTTAAGCTTAATTTAGTTTTGAGCAGGATATTTTCACAATGAAGCACATGTTTCTAGCCCATCCATATAATGAATATTTAAAATGGAGATTAAACATATATAGATAAAGTTTTCCAAAATGAAATTATGTTTCGTAGAAAGATAAGATTGATTTCAAATGTTGGAAGGATTTAAGATTTTACAGAAGATTAAATGGGATTCCAAGCATGTGATTATTATGGTGACTATATTTATATTACTATTTCTAAATGTGTGTCCAAAAAATGAAGCACATACCTTCTTCTGTTGAGACAATCATCTATGGAGTTAGGAATTTTTCTTTTTCTTTTTTTGGTATATCTGAGTTATTGGAGTGTTTTGTAACCAATTCTTTTGCTGATTATTTTGAAATTCCAAGAAGATTAAGAGAAATTTGAAGTTTTTGCATTTGTTGAAAGGGAGACTGGGGATTTAAAAAGAAAAAAGGAGGCAGGAAACATGATACAGTGTAAACAGTGAGGGGATTGTGAGTCAGCTGAGCTGAGCACCGGCTTCTGCTTGGCTGCTGGCTTTGGGGCCTTTGTGCTTCTTAAACCTGTTTGTACATCTGGAACATGAGGCTCACCTGCCCTGGCTCCCTCGCAGAATTGCTGTTGCTACAGTTAAACGAGACAGGAAACACTTAAGTGCTTTGTAGAATATAAATTGTAATTTTCTATGTAATTTTCTTAGTGAGAGCCACGTTACATGAGATAAATATTCCAGTGAAAATTGGACGGACATCTTTTTAAAAACTCTTTTCACTGGAGTCTTCTGTCCTGAAACTGGTAGGAAGTGGTCTTTCTCCCCTGATCCCCACCCCCAGCCCCCGAGTTTCATTTCCTAAGTTTGGGTCAAAACAAGTTCATAAAGAACTTTGCTGATAGGTAGGCAAGCCAGTCTTCAGCCTACGGAATCTAGGGTAAGACTGGGTTTTTGCCCACCTGGTGAGTGACCCACGTGCGAAAGGGTGAAGGGTGTTGGGAGAAGCAGACTGACCCCACGGGTGCCTCCCACTGGGTCTTCCGTCCCTGTCCCTGTCTTCCCCCACACCTTGCAGTGACTCACCGGATGGGAAGTACCAGTAACTGTGGCTCTTTCCTCATCTCCACCTTCTGCCAAGACTTACTGGTTCTGCTTCTGTCGGATCTTTCACATCATTTATACCCTTGCGTTTTCTCTGATCACATGTCGCTTGAGTCTTCTTTCTCCCTTGCCCAGTCTTGCCATTGTGCCCTTTTCATGCAGCATGAGTCTAAGCTCTCCAGCCTCACGTACCCCGGGATCTTTCCAGCTGCATCAGCTTAGTGCTGCTTTTCACCTGTCCCGTCATCCAGCCGCACAGACTGTCTTTTAGCACTCTTCCGTTCCCCAAGAACGTCATGGTGACTATGCGCCTGCCTGGTTTAAATACTTTCTCTTCCATTTACTAGCGTGTTACCCTGGAAATCTTAACCTCACTGTTTTTCTTGATAAAATTAGGATACTAATGCTATCTGCCTTAAATGGTTGCTTTGAGGAATAAAGGAGATAATCCATGTAAAAGTTTAGAGAACTGTGTCTGCATGTAGTAGGTGTTACATACAAATTAGCTGCAATTATTATTATTATTGTCTTCTGTCAAAATTCTGTATCTTTGCTCAAGTGTGTTTTTCCCAAATCTCCCCAGTTGTATGCATCCATTAGTGCATCCATCTATCCAATGAACATTTTATCGAATCCTTGGTATGCTTTAGGCATAACACTACTACTCGCTGTGAAGAATACAGAACTTAAGCGCATACTGCCCTCTGGGAACTTAGTGTCTGATGGGAGAGCACAGAGAAGTGTAAACTGTTCATCCATTCAGCACATGTTGATCAAGTCACAGCAGAGGATCCAAGGTCCTGTTTAGTTCTGAGCCTGGTGTCACTCTGGTGAAAGATCAAAGTTTGAATGCCTTAGGCAAAGCACAGTTGAGGTGCTTGAAGGAAAGTAAAAGTTGCTCAGTCGTGTCCGACTCCTTGGGACTCCATGGACTATACAGTCCATGGACTTCTGACCGGAATACTAGAGCGGGTAGCCTTTCCCTTCTCTAGAGGATCTTCCCAGCCCAGGGATTGAACCCAGATCTCCTGCATTGCAGGTGGATTCTTTACCAGCTGAGCCACAAAGGAAGCCGTTGTGGTGCTTGGGAGTGTAGAAAAGGGATTTTATCAGCCAGGAGGGGCCAAAAAGGCTTATTGGAGATGCTGCCGTCTTAGCAGGGCCTTGCACAGTGAATTTTGCCCATCTCCACCTCTCTCAAGGAGCATCCATCTCCTGCCGTGGGCGATGGCTCTGGGTGGTCAGAATTTTATCCATGTGACCTCCTCAAGGGCTGTGGCAGTGTTGTCTTCAGTTTTGAACGTTTATTTGAAAGTGGGGTTTTTTGGGGGGTGGGGAGATGTTTGTATCATTTTACTTCGTATCACATTAATCCTATCTATAGTAGTCATGATAGGGGTGTAAAAAAAAAGTGAATTTTACATCAACCCATGTAGATGTTTCTTCCCTTTTTCCTGCAAATTTCTGACAGGAAACTCTTGCTGCTTTCCCATTAAAGCCTCTCCTGGCCCCAGAATTACAGGATGTACCCTCGTAACTTGAATCATATGAGAAATCTTAGCTTAAGAACTGCCCAACAGTTTTAATTCTGAATTTCTCCTTGTAGCAAGGAGCAAGGACCAACCCCAGTGGAGAAAAAGAAGAAAGGAAAAAGGAAAAGTGAAACCGCAGTGGAGAGTTTAGAGCTGGACCAGGGCCTGCCGAACCCATCCCTGCGGAGCCCCGAGGAGTCCACTGAGTCTGCAGACAGCCAGGTACCACTGTGCCGGGAGCCCGAGCGGGCACTGCGGCTGCGGGGTGGGGTCTCGCTGACGCTCATCCTGGTACTCCTCTCTCCCTGTCTCCAGCCCGCTTCCCTCGCACCCAGACCTAGGCTGGGCTTTCCCTATGTTAGTGGGTGACCACAAGGCTCTTTATCTAGCATCCTGGTCCTTAGACTAACAATCTCCCAGCGGTTTAGCAGTGTTGGCTTCCTTCCAGGAGAGTCGCATGGTATCAGGCTGCAGTGAGAGGGAACGTGGAGAGGGGAAGTGTGATCCAAAGTAGATGAGGCTCCGAGGGCCTCTCTCGCCTTGTAGGTGATGCGTTGATGGCTCGGGGTGCTAATAAGCCAGTCTGCATGAGGACACGTTCATAATCCCAGATGCTGGGAAAGCCAGGGATGGATTTCTTTTGCCAAGATGGGAAGGAAAATTTGGGGAGATGAGTGGCCCACCCAAATGAGATTTCTGAAGATGCACCAAAATGGGCGTGAGACATTGGTAGGAGTTTTCTCCCTTGAGTTGAGGCAGCGTCTCTTGGACTTGAATTCTGATATTTCAAAGTGCTGTTTCCTCTGACAACCGCAGCAGTTTATCTGGGCTCTGCTCCCACAAGGGGCCATTTAGGATAAGATCAACTTACTATACCTTAAGTCCTGTGATCTTCACTGTAGGAAAGTGTCGGCTCCTAACATCACAGTGGTGAATAAGTTGTGACGTCTGGGGAGTCAGATCCGAGACCCCCTTTCACTGCCTATATACTTGGGTTAGTGACTCCCAAGTATCCTGACTGGCAGAGGAGCAAGTACGTCCGGTCCATGAGGGTCAGCAGGTAGTTCGATGTTTCTGGGATGGTAATCTGCACGTGGGATTGAGGGAGAGCTTTTTATGTGAAATCTCTCCTGTAAAATTAAATGTAATTGAGGTGATGCAGTAAAGAAACAACACAGAGAGAGGCCCAGGAGGCATCTTTTAGATAATAAGGGCGGGGGGGGGTGGGGGCTAGGGTGGGGGTGAGGTGTGGCTTTTCGTTTTGTTTTGTAGGGTTTAAGTGTTGAAGACTCAGCTGGCTGAGTGGATAGTTCCCGGAAGTGTTTCTGCTGCTTGGATGTGATGGGTAGAGATGAACCGTGTGTTTTTCTGCTTGAGGAAAGCCACTGGGTTGCTTTGCTGTAGGATGTTATCTCTCTTAAAGGTCATAAGCTATTTAATTATAGTCAAGTCCTTACATGGTGAGTCACGAATCTCGTTTTGTCACACTCAAGACGTCAGCTTGAATTTCAAAGGGTGGTGTTAGGAGATTCTCAAAGTAAGTCCGAATAAAATTGGTATTATTTAGTTGTTTGGAAGTACATGAAAAATCTGGTGAACTTGGAAAATTGAAAATAAACAAAAAAAAACCTGTTAAATCATTGTCATAAACCTGGAGCTTCAGGCTATGCTTGGAGATGATGAAGTTACTTCCCATCCCTGTTTCACTGCAATGGAAACCAATTCCAGAAAGGAGGGGGAAAACACAGGTAGAGATAATAAAACACATCTCCCTGGATCCTGAGACTACACCTCCTACTCTGTGGATCCAGGAAGGTGGCTCCCTCTCCTTACCTGGGCCCCGTTTTGAGTGAATTTAGCTCTGAAAAGAGTTGTGCTCAGGGCAGATCCTTCTGGGAAAGTCGGAGAGTGTGAGCGAGTGTAGTAAGGCGAGGGTGTCCTTGTGCGTGCTTTTCCCTCCGACTCACTGAGCGTCTCTGGCGGGTGTGTTTGTCCTGCAGAAACGACGTTCAGGACGGCAAGTGAAGCGCAGAAAATACAACGAAGACCTGGACTTCAAGGTGGTGGACGATGACGGGGAGACCATTGCCGTGCTTGGGGCCGGCCGGACGTCCGCCCTCTCAGCTTCGACCCTGGCCTGGCAGGCGGAGGTACGGCCTTTAGGCTGGACTGCTGGCCTCCACCGGACAGTCACTTCGACTTTCTGATGGAGTTGTACTGTGGCTCTTTTTCAAAGCATAAGCTCGATCACTTTAACTGCAGGTTCTGTCCTTCAGGTGGCTTCCTGCTGAACTGAAAGTTCAGGCTCTTTGTCTGGGCCTCGCAGGTCCCTCTGTCATCATACTCTCCTGAATTCACCTAAGTTCATTTTCCAGATACACGACTTTGTGCCATCTCTCTCATTATTCTCCAGCCAAAAGACTTGACTCTTTTAAAGCCATGTATCAGCCATTCTTTCCCACCTGCTGCCCTTGGCCTGCGTGGTCCCTTTTGGTTGGAATGCTCTTTGCCACATGCTTCACTTGAATCTTATTTAAAGTAGACTCTTGCCCCTTGTCCTAATGATTCTTTTTTTTTTCCCAATTAATTATTATGTATCTGACTGCACTGGGTCTTTAGTTGTGGCACACAGGATCTTTAGTTGAAGCCTGTGGGAGCTAGTTCTCTGACCAGGAATCGGACCCTGGGCCTTCTGTGTTGGAAGGACAGGGTCTTAACTACTGGACCACCAGGGAAATCCTCTGATGATTCTTTATTTCACTCCTGTTTGTTTATTTCATAGCACTTATTACAATTTATAATTGTGCTCTGATTTCATTTTATTTGTCTCTCCCATTAGAATGTAGAAGTCTGATATGGAGTAAATAGCTACTCAATGAACGGAATCGCGTAAAGCAGTCATTACAGTTGGGACTGGGGTTACAAATGTGTATGGAGAGCCCACAGCAGGGCCAGGTCCTAGGACACAAGGATGAGTATCACGGCTTGGTCCCTGCCTCCAGGGAGTTTAATCTGGGAGAAGGAGCGTATGGCTACACTGGTATTGTGAGTTAAGTGCGGTCTTGGAAGTGTGTGCTGGATATGGTGACTGGAGGAGGAATGGACAGGAAAGGGAGGTCAGGGTTTTAGGGGAGGCGTTTCCGACCTGAACCACAGCCCCATAGCCTGCTGAGTACCAGAGGTTGTGATATGACAGTTTAATGAGCTAGGTCAGACGTTGGGGTGTGATTTGAGGAGTGATGGGAGATGATCCTGGGGTAGTAGGGAGAGCCACATTATGCAAGGCCTTGGCTCTCAGCTAAAGTATTTGGCCTTCCTCCTGAAGGTTGTACAAGGGGCCTGGGGCAGTCAGAGACGCACGATGCCCATCTGTGCAGTTTAGGAATTTCCACTGGCAACAGTGTCAGGGAAGACGAGGATAGCATTTAGTCGTGGTACCCCCAGATGCTACCAGGGAAGAGGGGGTGGGAATACATGTTGAAAAGGAGGAGGTCTGAGCCAAGGAGTTTGCAGAGCAGAAAGCAGAAGCAAAAGAAGCAGCAGGCTGTGCATGTGGGATGCGCCTGATGGCCGGCAGCTCATTCTGGGACACAGGCTGTCTGTTGTTATGGAGTCCCTGTTGCTGACTTGGCAGGATTCACGTTCTGCCTGTGCAGCTACAGCACAAATGCCTGTCCTTCCTCCTGGACTCCAGTGTGGCTCCTGGAGCCGAGGATGCTTTTATCCGTGCCATCCACCTTGACTCCCACATCAAGCTTTTTCATGTAATTTCTCACAGCCTTTTGCTCTGTGTCTGCATAGAAAGTAGCTAGGAGCAGGGGCCCTTGTGCCTATGTTAACAATCAGGAAATAAGCACAGAACAATCCAGGTCATAGCATTACATCGCAGCAGTGGATCAGTGATGAGCGTGTAAGAACTGATTTCGTGTCTCTCTCTGGGTCAGGGTTATCCAGCTAATGAATAGAACACCTAATAGGAATAATAATTTGAAGTAGTACAAGCAAGTAGTTAAAAGTAGTCCTTGCAAAACTTCTTTGACGTGATAGGATTACATTGCTTTACAGTGGGTCTCCTGGGACTGCCCTGTGGTCCAGTAGCTAAGACTTGACGCTCCCAGTGCAGGGGTGCAGGTTCCATCCCTGGTCACGGAACTAAATCCCGCGTGTCACAGCTAGAAAGCCCACATTTTACAATGAAAATCGAAGATCTCGTGTGCTGCAACTAAGACCCAGTGTGGTCAAATGAATATTTACAGTGGGTTTCCCTTCCTTGGCGATTTTATGGTTGCTTTGGTAGTTAAAGCACTCTAAGGGGTTTTATTTACTCCTAGTAGCCATTCAGCCCAGGTCACTAACTGTATTTCGGTTGTTGTTCTGACTTCTACCTGGTACCTAAAGGGCAGTAGTTTTTATCTTCACAAGGCTCTTTTTATCCTCATGAAGGGTACATTCAAGAAAGAGTTTATATGTGGTGAAACATAAGCTAGAATCTGAATCTGCATTAATTACACTTCAAAGATTGTGACTAAATTTAAAAAAGAAAGCGGCCCCAAATGTGGTTTTGGTGTTGATGTTCAGAAAAGGTAGCCATGTGGCTCTGGCCTTCACACCACAGGACAGACCCGACCACCTGCCGGGGACTGAGCGACTGACCTGAGTCGGTGCTCCATGGAGCCCTCTATTCGTGTCTATTTTACATAGTGGGGTCTCTGGGGAGGTCTGAACAAAGATTTCCCAGACTAACACAAAGCCCAAAAGTCAGGGATCTCATCTAGGATTCCAGGCAATCCTCAGAGTGTCCAGGGGCCCAGAAACCAGTAGAAGAAGATTAGACTTTTCTGCCATCCTTCTCCCAAGGCCCTTTGGAAGGGTGTCCGCCTGCTTGCAGACGGGCAGAGAAGGGTGTGCAGTCAGCACCAAAAAGGCCCCGCTGCTCCCTTCCTGCTTTCTTCGTGGTGTCTTATCGGCATGCTTAGCCCACTATGTGGCTCCTGTCCCAACCCCAAATCGCAGCCTCAGCAGTGCTTGCCTAGTGGTGAGTTGCTGCAAATGTCTTTACGCATGATTCATTCTAGCTCGGGCCTGGCAGATCAGCATAGACGCCTGCTTTGGAGTCTAGAGGACAGTCCCCTGGCTGGGCAATGGGGAATATGTTCCCATCCTCACTGTGACTCCCTGCTTTCTTATTCTTTGTCAAATCGATGGCAGTGCTTGGTACAGAGACTTGCCCGGTTATGGCCCATTTACAGCATATAGATTCTTACAAGGCGGTCTCAGTTTTTGCCTCCTGCAATTGGTGTGGTTTGTGTGATTTTTGCCACTGAGACAGAAGGACTTGAATTTGAATGAGGCATCATCTCCCAGTGCTCTCTTGTGCCCGCTCTTGCGTCTTTGCAGACAGTACCCTCTGCTTTTTCTGGTCTTTGCCTGCTCCTGGCAGGTGAGCGCAGTGGTTCCCTCGCCCGGGAAACTCCCTGCTTCCCCTCAAGCTGGAGGTAAGTGCCCCTCCTCTGTCTCCCATGGCACTCCAGTACGGTTAACTCTGTCACTGTCCTTTAAACACCTGCCAGTTTTTGTTTGCCTTTGTCGAAGCCATGAACCATGTTAGGGTAGGGCTTGTAATCTTTTTCTTTTTTTTTTTTTTAACTTATCTCTCCAGCATGAAAAGGCTTCAATAAAGTAAACTGTACATTAAGCCCCAGGAACTATTTAGAGAAAACTATGGCACGTCCCTCCTCTATTTTGTGGTGTATTCATTATGCCTAATGTCCCCAGAACCCACCCAACACTTGTTCACAGCCCGTAACTGCACTGATGGGTCAGCGCCCCTACCATATTGCTCTGAATATCACTCCTGATTGTTCCCGCCATCACACTGTAAACTTTTGCAAAAACAAGTGTCACTTTTTAGTTGATCATAATTTTCACTTAACATAGGTAGTACTTGACATTGGGTAGTAAGTAACATAAAGACATGCATTCAGTTGTACTTATCATCTGGAAAATTTTGAAAGAGATGGGAACACCAGACCACCTGATGTGCCTCTTGAGAAACCTATATGCAGGTCAGGAAGCAACAGTTAGAACTGGACATGGAACAACAGACTGGTTCCAAATAGGAAAAGGAATACATCAAGGCTGTATATTGTCACCCTGCTTATTAAACTTCTATGCAGAGTACATCATGAGAAACGCTGGGCTGGAAGAAGCACAAGCTGGAATCAAGATTGCCGGGAGAAATATCAATAACCTCAGATATGCAGATGACACCACCCTTATGGCAGAAAGTGAAGAGGAACTAAAAAGCCTCTTGATGAAAGTGAAAGAGGAGAGTGAAAAAGTTGGCTTAAAGCTCAACATTCAGAAAACAAAGATCATGGCATTTGGTCCCATCACTTCATGGGAAATAGATGGGGAAACAGTGGAAACAGTGTCAGACTTTATTTTTCTGGGCTCCAAAATCACTGCAGATGGTGACTGCAGCCATGAAATTAAAAGATGCTTACTCCTTGGAAGAAAAGTTATGACCAACCTAAATAGCATATTCAAAAGCAGAGACATTACTTTGCCAGCAAAGGTCCATCTAGTCTAGTCAAGGCTATGGTTTTTCCAATAGTCATGTATGGATGCGAGAGTTGGACTGTGAAGAAAGCTGAGTGCCGAAGAATTGATGCTTTTGACCTGTGGTGTTGGAGAAGACTCTTGAGAGTCCCTTGGACTGCAAGGAGATCCAACCGGTCCATTCTAAAGGAGATCAGCCCTGGGATTTCTTTGGAAGGAATGATGCTAAAGCTGAAACTCCAGTACTTTGGCCACCTGATGCGAAGAGTTGACTCATTGGAAAAGACTCTGATGCTGGGAGGGATTGGGGGCAGGAGGAGAAGGGGACAACAGAGGATGAGATGGCTGGATGGCATCACCGACTCGATGGACATGAGTCTGGGTGAACTCCGGGAGTTGGTGATGGACAGGGAGGCCTGGCGTACTGCGATTCATGGGGTCGCAAAGAGTCGGATACGACTGAGCGACTGAACTGAACTGAATGAATAAATATGCTTAAAACATTGTAGAAACAGGTACGATTCTTAACTCCTGGATTAGAAAGATGAGAATGAGGTGTTTTTCTTTCTTTCTCAAGCTCTTGTTTCCTCCACTTCTTTGTACTGGCCTGTTTTCCTGCTGGCATTTGCCTTCTTCTCACTCCAGCCCTGACTGCCATGGGCAGGCCCGGGGCAGAGTGACTGCAGCTCTGCACCAGCCCGGGTGATTCAGGACTTAGGCTGCCATCCCACTCGGCCCAGGAGGATGGTTTTCATTCTTTCCATTTCTTCGTCGGCCACAGCACCATTTCCCACCCCGGGTCTTTCCTCCGAGTGTCTCCTGTCTTTGTTTCCTCTTGGCTGCTCCTGGCCACCAGTCCTGCTGAGGCTTTTAGTGTTCAGACAGCTGCGGTTTGCACCTTTGTCATTCCCTGCCCCAGGCCTCTGTCCCTCGCACTCCATTCCTAGGTTCATTTCCCCATTTTCTCATTTTCCCAGGGCAGTTTTTGGCTTTTTCAGTGTCCCACTCAAGAATCTAAGGTGATTTTGCCTGTTAACTCCTGTTTTAGATCAAAATTCCTGCCTGATTTTCTTCTAAGGAATGTGGCCACATTCTGTTCTCATTTATCCCCACTCCCCATTCTGTGAAATGTTTTTTTCTATTAAGACTGTGTTCCTTGGTATCCCAATAGGCATCCTGCTTCCGCTATACTGATCCTTTCATCACATGGGCACGTTTCAGCTTTCTTTCCTGTTTGCAGTCCTCTTATGAGCCAGCATCCTTTAATGCCCAACTGAAAGAAAACACACTATTTGAAAGTCAAGCTGTTCATGCTTTCTGCTCTCTTGCTGGACTTAGGGTTACTGCTGCACTGATTAGGATTTACCCCAGGCACATTTCTCAGAAAAATATGTTTTATTTTGCTTCCACTGAGAGCTAAGCCCCTGAGACTGGGCACCTTGTTTAATGTGACTTCGGACCTTCCATGGCACTTGGTAAATACTTAATGTTTTGAAAAGTGAGTTGTGTCTCACTAGAGGCTCTCCTTATTCAAGCTGAATAGAGTGAATCAGGTGGTTGGTTGAGGTTGGGAGTGATGTGAGTTGAAAATTTTTTCCCTAAGGGAAAAAATTAATTTCATGAGTTTCTGACATGAAATTGAATGAATTAAAATGGTCTTCTTTGAAGGATAATTTGAGAAAATTCCAAGAAGTTGGGAACAGATGGCTGTTATGGAAGTGTGTTCGGCAAGCAGATTTAGTTTATATCTGTGTGTATCTGTATACACTGAGTGTTTATACACACATGATCATGCTTATGCACGGTCTCTGTTTAGGAAAAAGAAATCCTGATTTTCCAGTCTTCTTCCTACTTTGATGTGTATTTTTGGTAACTCTAGCCTCTTTTTTCCCTTTTATTAGGATAGAGTAAAAAAAAAATCTGTTGTCAGATTTTGATGATAACTATTGATTTTTTTTTAAATTCTAGTGTTATCCCCTGTTCTTTAGTGCCAAAAAGCAAACTGAACTTTTATTTCAAATTCCTTAATTTTTACTTAAAAATTTTTCTATAACAAAGAATGCTTTAAGCCCTCCATCCTTTTAACCCTCAGAGTAAAGTTCTGAGCCTTCTTCATCCACATGTTAATGTTTCTGTGGATTGGGTCCTGGTTAAAAACTGAAGAGAAATCAACATTTTTCTATCAGAAGCCATCTTTTTCTGCTCTTCATGGTAGGTAAGAATAAGAGACTATTTGAAGGGACGTCCAGTGGTTAAGAATCCACCTGCCAACGCAGGGAACATGGATTTGATCCCTGGTCTGGGAATTAAAATCCCACATGCCATCGGGCAACTAAGCCCATGGGCCACAGTTTCTGAGCCCACTCTCTCTAGAGCACATACTCTGTAACAAGAGAAGCCCCTGCAACGAGAAGCTCTCACACCACAACCAGAGAGTAGCCCCTGGTCACTGCAGCTAGAAAAAGCCCATGCATTGCAACTAAGACCCAGTGAAGCCCCCCTCCCCAAATATATAGTCGAATAAAGAAAATTCTTTTAAAGAGAGAGAGCCTATTTGAAGTCACCTGCTGGTGAGGAGAGACCATGGTTCTCTCAGCATGGGTGCACTCGTGTGAAGGCTTGCTTGTTAGTCTGGTTCGTTCAGACTTGGAAGTAGGTAGGAAAGGTAGTTGGCAGTGATGAAAGTCTAAGGCTAATAGACATCTAGCTTGTTTCCGAAGCCTCTTCTGATTTGGCCAACTGCTCTGGCTCTGTGTGCCCGTAGCATTTGCTCTATACTGCTGTTCCCATGTTGCATTGTAAAATCTCTTAACATTACTTATTCAGAAATATTTATTGAGCGCCTACTACTATTGGGCACCAAGGTCTGTTCTGAGCGCTGGAGATAACATCAGGGAACAAAAGAGCCGGAAGTCCCTGCCCTTGTGGAGGGAGCCTGTTGCATGCACACAGCCCATCTCCTCCTCCAGATGTTTGCCAGGTTTTCAGCCTACGTGGGGTGTCAGGCCAAAGGGCTAAGCTCAGAACTTCCAAAGGGTAGAAATAACTTGGGAGAGGCTGGTTATCAACCTGGAAAGAGTAAAATTGTGTAGTGTGTACATGGTGGTAAGTGCTATGGAAAAAAAAAACATCAGAATAGGAGTGTTACGCAATTCAGGAATGAAAGTTGCAATTTTAGATAGGGTGATCAGTGTTGGCTTCACAAAGGTAATATATGATCCAAGAACTAAAGGAAGTAAAGGAGTGAGGGAGTCATGTAGGAAGAAGAGGATTTCAGGCAGACGGAATAGCAGAGTCCTGAAGGTGGAAACGTGCCTGGTGTGTATGAGGGACAGACAAGGAGACCTGAAAGGTGACAGAGGAGGTGAGAGGCTGGGGACGCATTCCGTGGGCTTCTGAAGACCTTTGGGAGACTTTAGGTTTTACTCCCAAGTTGAAAGAAAAGCAGTTTAAGCAAAAGGATGACTTAAATGAAGGGGCCATTCTGATAGTTGTGTTGAGAATAGACCAGTAGGACAGGCTGGGTAACAAAGTGATTACTTAAGAGATGACTGGGAATAATCTGGGTGAGAGATGAAGGTGGTTTAGACCAGGGTAGAAGCAGTGGAGGTGGTGAGAAATGGCTGGGTTCTGAACATACTTCAAAGGTAAACTCAACAGGATCTCTTGGCTGATGAGATAGGGTGTGTGGCACAAAAAGAGAGGAGTTGGGAATTACAGGATTTTGAGACTGAACATCCAGAGGGATAGAGTTCTTTTTAATTCAATTGTAAGAAAACTGTAGTTTGAAGGGGTAGGGTTGGTGGCTTGGCTGAGAGACTAAGAGTTTGGTTTGTGGACATCTGAAGTGTGAAATATTTCTGAAATAGTCAGGTGCTGATGACAAATAACAGTTGGATAAAGGAGTCTGTAATTATGGGGTTCTAAGCTGGATTAAATAACTATGGCAGTCCGGACAACATGCACACATGCGAGTTACGGTGCTTCAGTCACGTCTGACTCATTGCGACCATATGGACAGTAGTCCATCAGGCTCCTCTGTCGTGGGATTCTCTAGGCAAGAACACTGGAGGGGATTGCCATGCCTTCCTCCAGGAGATCTTTCTGACCCAGGGATAGAACCTGCATCTGTTGCATCTCCTACATTGACAGGCGGCTTCTTTATCACTAGCACCACCTGGGGAGCCCAGGATAAATAAATATGGCAGGCAAGACACATATAGCCAGTGTTTAAAACCATGAGACTGGATGGGATCACCTAGAGAATGAATATAGATAGAAAAGAAAGCCCCACAACTAGGCCCTAGGGAACTGCAGAAATAAGAGTTAGCATTGGAGGATTCTATTTTCAGGTAAGAAATAGTTGGGCATGGCAGGCCAATACTCGCTGCAAGGGGGAAGAAAAAGGTAACTTGCAAAGAACATATTTTTAAAGACATCAGATAGCTGTGGAAGCAGTAAGAATGAGATGCACTAAAATTCCAGACGGAGAAGAGCTCTTCCCTAGATGAGCTGACCGTTGCTGACTGTTTTCTTCTCTGGAAGCATTCTGTAATTCCGGGCAGGGGCTGAGTATCAGGCTGGGCCCAAACAGAGACCTGCTCTGGGTTGACGAGAAACATCTGACCCTGCTGGTGATTGATTATGCAGGGCTGATGAAATGATTGGGAACTAGGGGAATCCCCAAAGCAAGGAGCCTTCCACAGGTGACATTTGCTGAGTTCTGGGGTAGTACAAGAAGTGGGTGGCCGAACCAGAAGGCAAATTGAAATCTCACAGTCTTGCATTATTTAGGAGATAAAATCTCACTGAAAGGATGGATCTACTGCAAAACAAAACTGAATCTCCCTTAAGAGAGATTGTTAACCTGCTTGGGATTGGAAAACTCAAGGCTGAGGAGTAAAAAGACCTGCCGAGTTTACAGTCAAGTGACTGTGGGCATTTGTTCTCAAGGAGTAGATCAAACAGGAGATGGACTGAGTCTTAACAGAACGGTGACCCAGTCCTGACCCAACAGAGCCTGATTGGGCTGGACCAGTAGGACCCATTCCTTCTCCCTGTTCATCAAGGAGAAAATAGGAAGCATTTGGAGCTGCTGTGATTCTTTTGTTCACAATATTCACCGTACAATAAAAAATTATTAGACATTGAAAAGGCTGGGAAATTGACTAACAATCAGGAATATTAATGAAAGCAAAGCCCAGATGATCCAGATAATGGAGTTAGTAGAAAAAAAATTTTTTGAATTACTATGATTAATGTAATCCTCTATTTAAAGAAAATAGAGGAAATGATGGACAAAATAAGTTTTAAAGTAAAGAATTCCAACAGAGAATTGAAGCTATAAAGAGAATCAGATCAATGCTGTAAAACTGAAAATTTGTAAAATTCATAGCACAATAGGTAAGTTTAAAAGCAGATTAGATATAATAGAAGATAAGATTAGTGACTTTGAAGACAGATCAGTAGAAAATTTCTAAACTGACATACAGAAAAATGAATGGAAAGAACAGAGCAAAGCATAAATGCATAGACACCACTGGGATGCAGGAAAAGGTCTGATGCTCTGATTAGCATCCTAGATGTAGAAAAGGAAAGGTCAATCACTTAGTCATGTCCAACTCTTTGCAACCCCATGGACTGTAGCTTGCCAGTCTCCTCTGTCCATGGGATTCTCCAGAATGCTGGAATAGGAGCATCTCCTCCTCCAGGAGATCTTCTCCACCCTGGGATCAAACCTGGGTCAGTGGAGAGCCAAAAAGTCCCCCAAACTGATGGAAGATATCAATCAGTAGATTCAATGTTAGGTAACCCCCAAGCAGGAAAAACACACAAAAGAAAACCATACCTAGGCATATCTTAAACTGTAGAAACAAAATACTAAAAGAATATCTTATAAATCACTAGATAAAAACTGACAGCTAATATTATATTAAATGGTATAGTATTGAATGCCTTCCCTCTGAATTAGCAAGTAAGAAAAAGATTCCACTATTCTCATTTATATTCAGAAATACATTGGAGGTCCTGCACTAAGGAGAAGAAATACAGGCATGCTTTATTTTATTGTTCTTTGCCATATTGCATTTTACAAATGCTGCTTTTTTTTTTTTTTGAAGTTTGAAGGTTTATGGTAACCTTGTATCAAACAAATGTATTGGCACCATTTATAATATACTAATATTACAATATACCTTTTACAGTATACTTATTTTATAAACTAGCAACATCAAATCAGGGATGGAAAATTGTAAAATGCCACTTATGATAGTATCAAGGTATTAGGTACCCTGAAGTAACTCTCAAAAGATACATAAGCCCTCTGTATGAAAAACGTGGCTGAAACAAATGAAAGAAGCCCTAAGTAAATGGAGTGATATGTGACACGCACGTATTCAAAATTAAGCTATCTGGAATTCAGTCCCCGTCCAAATCTAGGCAGGGTGCTTTTTTGTTGGAAATTGATGATGGAACTACAGATCTACCGTATCCAAGGTGATCTTGAAAAGGAAGAACCCAGTTGGAAGACTTATAATCCATACTTTGTAATCAGTTTACAAAAATGAAGACAGGGTAGTGTTGCCATAAGAACACATAGACCAGTGGGCCAAAAATAGAGCTGTATGTGGCTTCTGAGCACTTGAAATAGCCTAGTTCGAACTGAGATGTGCTCAACAAAGTACAGAATAGATTTTTAAAGACTCAGTATGAGAAGAAGAATGTAAACTATTTCATTAATAATTTTATATTGATTGCATGTTGAAATGATATTTTGGCTATGTTAATTAAAATATTGTGAAAATCAAATTCATCTGTTTTTAAATGCAGCTACTGTTGTCATTCAGTCACTAAGTCATGTCCGACTCTTGGTGACCGCATGAACTGCACCACACCAGGCTTCCCTGTTTTTCTCTCTCTCCTGGAGTTTGCTCAAACTCACGTCCATTGAGTCAGTGATGTCTTCCAACCGTCTTATCCTCCGTCGCCCCTTTCTCTTCTTGTCTTCAACCTTTCCCAGCGTAAATGTGGCTATAAGAAAATTTAAAACTATGTATGTGGCTTATTTGTGGCTTTGCTGGCAGCAAAGATTCGTTCAATGGACATAAAAATACAAAAGAGAAAAGAAAGGTGAATCATAGAGAACTTCTCTTCATCAAAAGACACATCTACAGTTTGAGAGGGCAAACTATAGATTGATAGAAAAAGTATAGATCATAACAGAGGACTCTTATTCAGAAATACAAAAAGATATAAACTTGCAAATATAAAGAATTCTTGACAAAAAAAAAAGAACAATTTTTAAAATAGGCAAATGACTTGAATAGAAGCCTCATAGGGCCAATAAGCATATGAAAAGATGCTCAGCACCTTCTAATTATCAGGGAAATGTGAGTTAAGGAGAGGATGTGAGATTTGAACTCTAAAGAAAGCTAAGTGCTGAAGAATTAATGCTTTTGAACTATGGTGTTGGAGAAGACTCTTGAGAGTCCCTTGGACTGCAAAGAGACCCAACCAGTCCATCCTAAAGGAGATCAGTCCTGGGTGTTCATTGGAGGGACTGATGTTGAAGCTGAAACTCTAATACTTTGGCCACCTGATGCAAAAAGCTGAATCATTTGAAAAGACCCTGATGCTGGGAAAGATTGAGGGCAGGAGGAGAAGGGGACAACACAGGATGAGATGGTTGGATGGCGTCACTGACTCAATGGACATGAGTTTGGGTAAATTCCGGGAGTTGGTGATGGACAGGGAGGCCTAATGTGTTGCAGTCCATGGGGTCGCAAAGAGTCAGATGTGACTGAACTGAACTGAGTACACATCCATTGGAATGGCTGAAGTTTTCAGTACTCGTGATATCAAGTCAGTTAGAACTCCCATGCACTGCTGCTGGATGTAAAAATGGTTGCAACTACTTTGGAAAAAGTTCTGACAGTATCCCTCAAAACTAAACATATAACCAACCTCATAACCTAGTGATTGCCTTCCTGTGTATATATCCAAGGTAAGCGAGTACATTTATATGAACATTGAAAGCAACCCAAATATTCCTTAGCAATAGCATGGATAAATAAGTGGTGGGTAAATAAATAATTTATACAATAAAATACTGCACAGTGATACAGGAGAATAAACCACATGCTATATGATTCCATTTGCATGAAACTTAATAACAGGCAAAACTAACCAATGGTGGTAGAAGTCTGAAGAGTGGTCATGTCTAGAAGGGGGCGTGAGGATCTTCCAAGAATGTTGAAAATTTAATATAACTTTATCTCGGGGGGACTTCACTGTATATGTGTACATGTAAAACGTTGATAATTATATGCTTAAGATCTCTGCATGCTGTATGTATGCCATACCTCAGTCACTTACAGCCTTGTGTGGGTGTGCCTGGCCGTTCCCCGAAGAAGACTATAGCGCATTTATTTCTGTAAGACCAGTACGTAAACTCAAAAGACATGCAGTAAATAACGGGGAAAGTTTAGGAAGGAAATGAAGTGGTAAGGAAGGAAGCCGGGTCATTAATCTAGTTTCCTTTAACCTGGACCCTGTTCCTTTGCTTGCTGTCCACTTGTCATAGTCCAAGCTCTGTTTGTTGGCTGCAAGATTGGGGTTGTGATTTTACTGCTCAGGAAAGGACATCTAGTTTGGGCCCTTCACTGGTAGCCATCTGGACAAGAGAAGTTAAGTCCAGGTATATGGAAAAAGAGGGAGGCTTTAATTATATGATATAGATCAAGAATAACCCTTTATCTTTCCTTTGTAATCCATCTGTCTTCTGTGTTATTTAGCATTCAGCCAATATTCATTGATCACCCACAGTTGTCTGGCTTTCTCGAGGTATCTAGCTACACCAGTGAGTAAAACAAATCAGGATCCCTGCCATTACAGGCTAGCGTGATGGGAGAAGACGGCAACCCACTGTGAACTGCCGCCGCCTCCTTTTCTTGTGCACAAGAATCAAGCAGAGCAAATATACTTAGAGGAAATCAAAAGCCAAGTCTGTATCCAGCCCCAGTTCACTGATCTTCCGGTTGAGCAGTGGGAAAAGACTTGTCATTTTAGATTAACTTCACAATGCCATGTGTCCAGGGGGACATAATGAATATGCGTAGCCTTTGGGAGCATCTGTCAGCGCCTGCTGATTTCCATACTTCTCTTCCACCATCTGCCCTGCTTGTCGTTTTTTTACTATCAGATTTCTGGGAAAAGCTTGATTTAAGTTCTTAGAAAATATGTTTTCTGTAACGGTATGACTTTGGGATAGTTGAGCCCTAGAATGGGTAGACTGAAGGCAATGATAATGCAGCACAAATCATCCTTTTGGAAAGTTCTGAGAAGGAACCCAACTAGTTATTCTGAGAGTTAGGGTTGGGGTGTGTGTTCTTTTCATGCACTGTTCTAAGTCTCATATTGTGATAAATGCTAGATCTGGAAAAGTCATATAGTGCAGTTGAAACCACTGAAAT
The DNA here is from genome assembly GCF_032452875.1 of Bos javanicus. Taxonomy (NCBI): domain Eukaryota; kingdom Metazoa; phylum Chordata; class Mammalia; order Artiodactyla; family Bovidae; genus Bos; species Bos javanicus. The sequence continues at coordinate 70,070,692 of NC_083880.1, read as the reverse complement.
AAAACTGCTCAACTGAAATCTTAGGAAGAACATTTAACAGGAGTGTTTTTGTAAGTTTATTGTTTATTTTATTTTTATTTTTTAATTTCTGTTTAATTTTATTTATCTTTAGTTGTAGCACGTGAATTCTTATTTGCAGCATGTGGGATCTAGTTCCCAGTGAGAGGAAAAAAAGTGAAAGTCACTGAGTCATGTCCAACTCTTTGCTATCCCATGGGCTGTAGCCCACGAGGCTCCTCTGTCCATGGAATTCTTCAGGCCAGAATACTGGAGTTGGTCCCATTCCTATCTCCAGGGGATCTTCCTGACTCAGGGATTGAACCTGGGTCTCCCACATTGCAGGCATATTCTTTACCATCTGAACCACCAGGGAAGCCCTAGTTCCCAGACCAGGAATCAAACCTGGGTTCCCTGCTTTGGGAGTACAGACTCTTAGCCATCGGACTATCAGAGAAGTCCCAAGTTTGTTGTTTTTTTAAATGCAAATTTTTTTAAAATCAAGTACTCCTCTGTAGAGATTTCCTGGAGATTAGAAAATGTTGATGTGTATCTAGGGTAGAAAGGAAGTAATTAAATTGTTACCAGTTGGGATTTGTAGTCAAAGGATGATCAGTAAAACAGAAAGTGATTTCCAGGTACAGAGGGGAACAGTGATACCATTTAGTAGAGAATAGTTATGCCTTACATTTGCCTAACGCTTACTGTCCAAAAAATGTTTTCACATGCCATCTTATCCTCCCAGTAACCTAGTGAGATATGTATTTTTAATTCTTATTTTAATAGATTTGAAACTAAGAGATGTTAATTGACTTGCCCAAAGTCAACAGCTGGAAGGTGTCAGAATTGGGGCCTTCTGCTTCTGAAGCCCCCAGACTCTTTCATATTACGCTTTTCTGAAAATTTTATGCAGTAACATGTAAGCAGTTTGGGCAGAGAAGGGAGGTCCCAGGACCAATTTTAATAATGCTAAAGGCAGCTCTGAAGTCAAGAATCTGCAAAGCAGAGTAACTTCCCTGCTCACGTGGGAGGGGAAGTGGGAGGGTCGTGCACAGAGGTTAGACTCTACCATCTTTGCATCACTCTGAGCTGGCAGGATGGAGGCCTCTGTACTCAAAGGTGAACCTTTGGACCAAGTAGTATCTATTGTAGCATTTCTTGTAGAATTATTTCATGGCTTCTGTGGTGCCAATAATCCACTCTCTCTCTCTCACCTCTGTCTTCAGGAGCCTCCAGAAGATGACGCAAACATCATTGAGAAGATCCTGGCATCTAAGACTGTCCAGGAGGTTGGTGGCTGATGTTTCTGGCTTGTGTGTCTCTAGCGCACGTTACACCCTCTGTTAAAAGATGTCTCTGGAATGGTCCTTCTCAGCTGGACCGAGAGCTAGGCAGAAGCGCTTTCGGGCTAGTTGACACTTAGGTTTACCTCTGTAGAAGATTTTAGGACATGAAATTCTTAAATATTTGAGTATGACCCAAATTGATGTTTTTCTTCCCTGTGATCCTACTGATAGGTATTGACCTCTTAGTTGCCACAGCTCACTGAAAGTCATCAAAGACCCAAGAAGAAGAGATGGGGAAAGACTCCCAGTGCAAACACCTTTTCCTTTCCATGTCTTCAGGGCTGTCATAGGGAACTTCTAGAGAAAATCCCTGGTGTGAAAGAGCATAAGAACATAGTGTCAGGGAGAGCATGGTTTCATTTTTACCTCGAGGATTTATGAGACTTCCTCGCTTTGAGTGAACCCCTCTGGAGTGTGTGGGGAACAAGCAGGGGGTCGGGGGAGGGTAGGACAGGTTGGCAGGGACACTGGAAATGCATGTTCTCACTTTCGCAGCAGCTCTCAGAGCCCTGGGCCAGTTGGGGTTTTTCAGCTGAGTGCCCTCCTAGCCCAGATCTCGGAGTGACACCAGGAGGATTTTTTTTTTTTTTTTTTTCAACGTTGTAGCTTAGCTGTGTGTTCAGCCTTTAGAAAGTCTGCTCCAGGGCTGCCAAAAAAACCGACCTGGTAAAATACAAATATCCTCGAGAAACATGTTCTAAATCAAGAAGGAGCGCTTGATTTACCTTTCTCGTTTGGTACTTAAGAGTGGTCCACAGGGGTCTAGGCTGATAACGGCTTGCTTTGGGTTACAGGTCCACCCGGGAGAACCCCCATTCGACCTGGAGCTGTTCTACGTCAAGTATAGAAATTTGTACGTCTGTTTAACGTATTCTTTGTATTTGGATGTTATATGACTAAAATGTCTTTCCCTCATCCCATCATTATCTTCTATATTTTCCAAGAATGGCCCCTAAGGTGTGACTCACAGACCTCAATTGGCTCAAGTTCACCTTAGGGGGCAGTGCCCAACTTTGTGTATAGAGTCACCTGGAGAAATTTCTAAAACTACTGAAGCCCTTGCTGCCCTCAAGGCCAGTTGACTCCTTCTCTGGGTGTAGTTCCCAAGGGTTGACGTGTTTTAAAAACTCCCTGTGCGGTTCCTGTTTGCACACAATGTGGAGAATCACAGTCCTATAGCCTATACTTTTCTGCTCTCTTGCATTTTCCCTTTTTTCTCTGCTTGTGCCCACTTCCACTAATGTGCATGAATGCTAGCCTCCCTATACCTGCCCTGCCTCCAACTGTGAGCCAGTTTCTCTAGAAGCCACAGAGTGACCAGTTGCTTGGAATTGCTGTCTTGTCCTGGTTCAGCTTTTGTCCTGAAGGGCAAGGCCCTTCTAAGTCCAGTCTCCAGCGGTTCCACAGCAAGCCACTCAGCTGCTGCTATGGTAGATGGTCACTCTGGTTACTGAAACTTTGAAGTCTGATTATTTGCTGGTTCTACACTCATCTCACAATCTGTATGTCTTTGGATAGTTCCTACTTACACTGTAAATGGGCCACAATGGAAGAACTCGAAAAGGACCCTCGCATCGCACAGAAGATCAAGCGATTTAGGAATAAGCAAGCCCAGATGAAGCACATTTTTACTGAGGTGAAGCGTTACTTATTAATTTGATCACTGCTTTTCCTGCAGTATTAGATCCCAGGTTTAAGTTTCTTTAAGTCGAAGTCCCATGCAGATCTATTCCTCAGGCGTGCCCTGATTTGAGATGCAAGTTGTCCAGATTTAAGTCAAAGAAAATGGAATAAGGCTCAAACTTTACAAATGATAACTCCTAAGGATCTGCATCTTGGTTACATTCTAGGCAAAAGGAATGTGTTCACAGTTTTTTCATTTCCTTCCTCCCCCTCCCCAAAAGGGTAATTCCAAGAATTAATGCTTGGGTGTAAAATAGAAACAAAGCCAATATGTTAGAAAATAAGTAAGTAAATATATCAACTTGGGAATTTCTAAGTGTAGTAAGAGGAAGGATTGACGGATTTGGATATCAGAACATCTTTAGTGTCTATAAATTGGAAAATAACCACAAATCTTAAAGTAAGTACATATGTACATATATGTATTTCCTAACTGTATCCATGCATACCTACATACAACTGGGCTTCCGTGGTGGTTCAGACCGTAAAGAATCTGCCTGCAATGCAGGAGACCTGGGTTTGATTCCTGGGTCAGGAAGATCCCCTGGAGAAGGGACTGGCAACACACTCCAGTACTCTTCCCTGGGAAATCCCATAGACAAAGAAGCCTGATGCGCTACAGTCATCCACGGGGAATCAGAGGTGACTGGCACTTTCACTTTGGAATCCCATAGACAAAAGAGCCTGATGCGCTACAGTAGCCCACGGGGAGTCAGAGGTGACGGGCACTTTCACTTTGGGCTGCCCAGGTGGCACTAGTAGTAAAGAGCTCCCTGCCAGGAGCCATTAGAGGTGTGGGTTCAGTCCCCAGGTTTGGAGATCCCCTGCAGGAGGGCATGGCAACCCACTCCAGTACTCTTCCCTGGAGAATTCCATGGACAGAGGAGCCTGGCAGGCCACAGTCCATAGGGTCACGAAGAGTCGGATACGACTAAAGCAACTTTCCATGCGTCTACGTATAAGGCATGCATTCTTATCCAGTATGGAAACCTTACTTACATTTGCATAGACACAGACATGATACACACTCATATACATATGATGAAAGCTTTAATGATAAAAAATGCTCTTATAATTCAAAAAGGAAAATACATAGAGACATAGACATAAAAAACAGATGTGTGGATACAGGGAAGTGGGATGGATTGGGAGACTGAGATTGCCAGACATACACTGCTGTATATAAATAGGTAACTAATGAGGTCCTATGGTATCACACAGGGAACTCTACCCAGTGCTCTATGGTGACCTAACTGAGAAGGAAATCCAAAAAAAGAGGGGATTTATGTATATGTGTAGCTGGTTCACTTTGCTATACAGTAGAAACTAAAAATTGTAAAGCAACCATATTCCAATAAAAATTAAGAAAAAAAGAAAAGTACAAAATCCTAAATGGAAAAAAATGGACAGATTATTGGGGAATTCAGGAAAGAGGGGGAAATTATTTACTAATCATACCAAAAAAAAAAGTAATCAATTTCATTAGCAGCCAAAGAAATGCAAATCTTGTAGTTTTCACTTACCAGATACTGGAAGGTTTTAGAAATAAGCATCATCCATTGCTGGTGAAGGTGTGTGGAAAAGACCCTCTTGTCATCGCAGCTTGGGAGCATAACCTAGGATGCCCTCTCAGGAGAGCAGGTTGACAGCATATGTCAAATGCCTCAATATCTGCATAGCCCTTGTCCCAGCAGTTCTAATTCCATCATTTATTTTTAAGGAAACTATCAGATCTTGGAGCAAAGACTTAGCTATGATAAACAGTTTATGTTGGTGAAAAATTGAAAACAAGCATAATGTTAGGTAACAAATACTATTAAATTATGATACATTTCAGAGTGTAGTACTATGCAGCTAGTAAAAGTGATACTGAAGGACGGTTATTAATGTCAATAGGAAGGGGCTTAATGTTGTAAACTACTGTTAATTGAAAACGTTAGGCTCCTACAGCATGTGAGAGTTCCATTTTGGGAATGGTTGTTCTTCAGTCGCTTAGTTGTGTCCAACTCTTTGGGAACCCATGGACTGCAGCATGCCAGGCCTCTCTGTCCTTTACCATCTCTTGGAGCTTGCTCAAACTCATGTCCATCAAATCAGTGATGCCATCCAACCATCTCATCCTCTGTCATCCCCTTCTCCTCCTGCCTTCAATCTTTCCCAGCATTGGGGGTGAGAGTGGGAGGTGGGTGTGCAGGGGCAAAGAATCACCATAAAAATGCATAGAAAATGTCTGAGTTTATGTAAAAACACTGACCTAATTTTCTCTATTCAGTAGGATCGTGGTGATTTCTATTTTCTTTAACATGTAATTTTTCAATCTTATACAGACAACTTACGAAGAAAAAACAATATAAATTATTTTTTAAATGTAGTCACAAATAAGATGCCATCAAATCATAGCAAACTGCCACACATAACTTACCAGTTCATTGTTCGCATGGTGCTCCTTTTCCCACAAATGCCAAAAACCTATTTTAGGACAGTGTCAGTAAGTGTTCTTTTTGTCCCAATATGGACTCCTTTCTCTTTAGCTTCAACGTTTGGCCCCAGGCCTCTCCAGGCTCGTTGTAAAGCCTGTGAGAACTGTTTTTTATGGCATCATTCCTCTGATAGAGTATCAGGGAAAGGAAGGGCTGGAATTGGAAAAGCCGTCCTGAAGCCCTGTTGGACGCTCTCCCTGGGTTCCCAGAACATCGCACTCACACCTCTGTTTTAGCGAGGATTTGCAGCGTAGCGACTTGTTTACAGGTCTGGGTCTGCCATTCTGAGCCCTGTGAGACAGACAGGGCCTCGCCTTCCTTGTGTTTCCCTCTAGGACACCAGACGCAGGCTCCGTGCTCAGTCACCATTTGGCTGTGCCCAGGCTGGTGAGGAGGGTTTGGTGAGGAGGGTTGCCTGCTTAAACCCTGTAGCATTCCTGTCTCCCTGGAATAAAGTCCAGACTCCTCAATGCAGTCTACGAAGCCCCATGAGTCTAGTTTCTGATTTATGCCCAAGAGAGTGATTTTTTTTTTTCTTCCCTTGGTTGGGTATTGAAAGAGAAAACTGTGTTAGGATGTGTAGAAATACCATAGTGGGAGTCCCTGGTGAGACCCTGGTGAGAATGGACAGTTACGGGAGGAGATTGGAGGCCACTATGAGAGGAAGGGAAATTGGGAAGTAGTTGCTATAACGCTGTCTTCAGTCTTGACCTGGTCAACAGTTTTACTCATAACTTGCATAAATGATATTCTTGTAAATAATAACCTAGTTCTGAATAGAGCTTCTTCATACACATTACTTCCAGCTGCTTTATAAGGTAGCCAGGGGCACGTGTAAAGGAGAGTCAGGCTAGAAGGCTGAGCGTTTCCCACACCCCACGGGGCTGGAGACCTGCTAACCCCTGACTCCTCAGCACCAGACCCAGCACTGGGAGAATGAATGACAGAATCCAGGTTCAGGTTCACCTGGACAGGCAAGGATGAATTAAATCATGCAGATGGCAATAAGTAAATGTAATGGCTCACATTGGTATTGTAAAGATCTTTACAACTTTGGAGTAGGGAAGATGACTGGATGGCAGCTCAAGGGACAAAGTTTACTATGAACCAAGAGCTGGTGGCTCAGTGGTAAACAGTCCGCCTGCCAATGCAGGAGACCGCAAGTTCGGTCCCTGGGTTGGAAGGATCCCTTGGAGAAGGAAATGGCAACCCAGTCCAGTATTCTTGCCTGGGAAATCCCATGGACAGAGAAGCCTGGTGGGCTACAGTCCATGGGGTCACAAAAGAGTTGCTTCAGACTGAGCGACTGAACAACAGCAGCAAGAGTAGGGTGGGGCTTAAAAGGTGCCAGTAATCCTAGATGGCACCCTGCTTGCCATGCTCTGTTCTCTTCTGAGTATTGTGCTGATGTGGGTACCGGGATTCAGTGAGAGACTTTGTAAAGCCTGAGGGCAGCTGGGGGAGGACTGTTAACAGTGGGCAGAAGCATGTCTGAGTGATCGAGAGCAAAGGTGGACAGTGAACGCCCAGTGCTGGCGCCCCCCAGCACCCACACCCACAGGTGTCCACGCACTGCTGAACGTCCTTGGGCCAACTGAATAGCTCCTCTGCACTCAGCATCCTTTGTTTTCGTAAATCAGAAATCCTCCTAACCCTCACGATACCCAGGAGGATTAAATGACACAGTGTTGATGAAAGTGCTTGGCATGGTCCCCGCCCCACGGTCACTGCTCCACAAAGGTTAGCTCTGCATCACCGAGGGATCTGGAAACATGGCATCTGAAGAACACTGAACACCTGGGGTGGGGAGGTATTTAGATAGAGAGGAGAGAATCACTTGGCTACTGCTTCTGTAGAGGAAGCAGTTCACTCCAGTGAGTCACAGTTCCAGGAGGAAAATTAGGCAGTAATTTGATAGTGATAATGATAAAGATTGTGATGCTACTACTGAACAGGCAGAGGTAAAGCTGTCTTGGCAGTGGGTCAGGTCTCAGAGGGCAATAAATTCCTGAACATGGGAATAATTGAATCCGAGGGTGGATTTGCCAGGGTTGCTGTAAGAAGTGTTCCTGTATAGATTGGAAGGTGAAACTATATAGCTCCTAAAGTGCCTTCTAGCTTAAGGGGCAGTGAGAACACCCCTGCAGTTCGGAGGAGGGCTTCTGGGCAAGAAAGACCTGGGTAAGCGTTCCAGTCCACGTGGCTTTGGGACCCTGGCCACAGGACATATTTAACCTCTCTGAGTCAGTTCTCTCATCTCTAAAGTATTTACAGCACTTACTGCGCCATAAAGTAGTTTAGAGGCTTACATGAAAGCACTGGACACACACTGAATATTTTGCTTATTACTGTTCTTATAAGTACACTATGCGGGGGGGTGGGGGGGGTCGGGGCGGGAAGCACGGTCTATTTAACCGTAAACAAGTCCTAAGAGTACAGCTCAATGAACCTTTACAAAATAAACACTCCTGTGTAACCACCACCTAGATCAAGGAATAGAACATTATCAGTATCCCCGGAAGCTCCCCTCATGCATCCATCCAGTTATTAACTGTTATTGGTGTGAAGAAGAAAACGAAACTGACATTCCGGATTTCCATGGGTTATCTCTGGAAATCCTCTTTGTGCTGATTTTTGCTCAGTACTTAATAACCCTGGAGGAGGGCAAGACAACCCATTCCAGTGTTCTTGCCTGGAGAATTCCATAGACAGAGGAACCTGGCAGGCTATAGTCCAAAGAGTCGGACACGACTGAGTGACTTAGCATGCACGCGTTGGAATGACCAATAGGAAACCCTTACCCGTGGTGCAACCTTCAAGGTGTGCTTGTGCCTTTAAATGTAGTCCTGAAGGGCAGGATTTGGGGACAGTGAGAAAAGTTGGTGAGTTGACTTATTTAAGCAAACCTCCTTTTTTTGTTGTTTTTTTAATTTATTGGAATGTAATTGCATTACAGTGTTCTGTTACTAAGACAGCCTCTTCAATAAGTAGTGCTTGGGAAACTGGGCAGCTTTACATAAAAGAATGAAGTTAGATTACTTTCTAATATCATACTCAAAAATAAATTCAAAATGGATTAAAGACCTCAGTGTAAGGCCAGAAACTACAAAACTCTTAGAGAACAACTTAGAACAATATTGGACATAAATTGCACCTAGATCCTCTTGACCCACTTCCTAGAGTCATGGAAATAAAAATAAACAAATGGGACCTAATTAAACTCAAGCAGACCTTTTCATTCTGCATTCCCCGATAGAGCCCAGGGTGGGGGGGATCACTTAAAGATAAAACACTGGATGCTAGGTCGACAGGAAGGGAGTCACTTCTTAGCTCTTCTTTCCCGTTTGCCTTAGCCTGACGAAGACTTGTTCAACCCAGACTATGTGGAGGTCGATCGCATCTTAGAGGTGGCCCATACCAAGGATGCAGAAACCGGAGAGGTGGGTATTTCTGTTTTAACTCTTCTAAAGCGTCTTCCTTGCTTGTCTCGTGTTTTGCTTGTTTTGTCAACACGTGGCCTCTGTTTTAGTGGCCTTGGTGTGCTGTGTCATAGGGAGGGTTCCTGGGTCATCAGTACAGGATCGATTTCTCTAATGGAGTAGGAAGACCATAAGTGCCTTTCCCATTTGCCACCAGGAGGTGACGCATTACCTGGTGAAGTGGTGCTCACTGCCCTACGAAGAGAGCACTTGGGAACTGGAGGAGGACGTGGATCCTGCCAAAGTTAAAGAATTCGAATCTCTGCAAGTGCTCCCCGAAATCAAGCACGTGGTAACGTATCCATGTCACTATTTCGGGTGTCTCTTGTAATGCGATGATCCGGGGTGTCCCCCAGGCGGTTCCCCCGAGTGGTTTCTGTGGCATCTTACCGTTGGTTGTGCCCATTGAAACTGGGGTTCAGAGTATGTTTCTGCCCACATCACACTTTGCTAGCACTGGGTCAGCTTTAGGTCTGGGCTCTAGTTTGATGGATGTGACATTTAAGAAGCTTGGTTATGAGTTTTGTTTTCTTGGTGTACGGCTGTCAAGTGGGGTCAGTAAGATAGAAGGTGTAAGAAATGCCTGGCTCGGGAAAGAAGCTCCATAAGTTGTTGGTATCTTTTTTGTTTCCTGTTTCTTATCTCTTTCTCCATCAGCGATCTCTTTTCTTTGGTTTTATCCTTTGCTTTTACTCAGAATATTCTTAAAGGGAAGAACTGTCCTTTATCAAAAGATCCCTAGGACTTGGCAGAGAAAACATAAGTTTTCCATATGTGTTGAATTGGTTAGTTTTTCTGATTCTGGCTTATTACCACCAAGCTGCAGAAATGTCATGGGGTACCTAGTAATTACAAAGAGGCAGAATTGGGATAGAGCTCAGTTAAGGTGTAACTAATTTGGGAAGAGAATCAGAGATGTTAAAGAATATGGCTAAAGACTGGAATGATCAGTTTCTGGTTTTTTTTCTAAGTCACTTTTTTTTTTTTTTTGCCACACTGTATGGTGTGCAAGATCTTAGTTCCCTGCTGCTGCTGCTGCTGCTGCTGCTGCTAAGTCGTTTCAGTCGTGTCCAACTCTGTGCAACCCCATAGACAGTAGCCCACCAGGCTCCCCCGCCTCTGGGATTCTCCAGGCAAGAACACTGGAGTGGGTTGCCATTTCCTTCTCCAGTGGATGAAAGTGAAAGTGAAGTCGCTCAGTCGTGTCCGACTTTTAGCGACCTCATGGACTGCAGCCCACCAGGCTCCTCCGTCCATGGGATTTTCCAGGCAAGAGTACTGGAGTGGGTTGCTGTTGCCTTTTCCCTTAGGGATCAAATCTGTGCCCCCTACAGTGGGGGTGCAGAGTCCTAACTACTAGGCCACCAGGAAATCCCACCTCCCTCCCTCCCAAGAAAATCACATTTTTATATGATTTTCTCTTACCCAGTTCCTTATTGTTGTTTTTATATCACTTGTCTTAATGACTAGAACATTCTATCCCTAAAAGCTATTTGGTTAAAAATTGGTTGCTTGTACATAAAATAACAGACTTTGGGGAGAGCAAGACAGAGTGTCAGTAACGACTTTGCAAAGAGAGTAGCAGTCATTTAATAGTCAAGACCGACCTTGGAGACTCCAAATATCAATTCTCTTTTGAATTTAATAATAGCCACTGAAGGTTTTGGAGCCCTGGGGTAGGTGCTTGCCTGTCATCTGTGATACCACTGAGGAGCCAGCCAGACCAGGCATCGGAAACTTCTAGCTGATTTCAAGTCTCATGCTTAGATCACTGAAGTTTCTGGGCAGTAGGTGACATAAAACTAAAACCTGGAGAAAGCGGGAAGACCCAGAGGAGGGACTGGATTAGTGTATGATGCCTCTGTATCTGGAGTGCTACCAAGGCAGCAAAGTAGAAACCTGCAGTGAACGTCTATTCTACAGTATCTGTGATGCTAAAAGTGAGCCCCTTCAGTCTCTAGAGATGAGGAACATTCCAGAAAGTCTCCCCATAGTGTCGGGTAGAGTGCCATTAAAATGAGTGACGTGAGCTTCAGGAAGCCAGGCTGAATGATTCCTAGGGGATAAGAATGTAATTTCTTTAAGGGAACAGAGCAAGAGAGTTTATATGAGAATGTCTTGGCTTAAAAGCTTTCTCTTTAAAATTATTTTTTTGACGTAATAAATTATTTCCCCTTACATTTCTAAAAGCACCTTGTACCTATGTGCTGATGTAATATTCAACAAATTTTATTTCAAGGAGCTTAGCCTAACTACAGCTATCGTAATTTTGTAGGTTAAGTTGTGGTATGTAAGTTTCTGAAAGTTTCCACACTTCCAGTAGTCTGGACAGATTGAACCGTTATACTTATCTCCAAATATCAATGATACAATATGATTGGGGATATTTTATTAAATCTTACATGCAAATGGCTTAGTTTTAGATAATAACATATTTTAGGAGCAAGCTTTCTGTAATACCCCAAAGTAAAACTCCCAAACTAAAATTGCTGTTAGAAAAGCTGCAGTCTCAAAATTCTCTATGTAACTACAGGCATAGGTAAGATTTTTTTTTTTTTTTTAATTTTTTGAGACCTTAAAAGTGTCAGTCTAGGGGCTCGATTTGTCTAGAAGCAAAATAATCAAATATATGTCCAAATAATAAAAAAACCTAAATAAAATTTTTAGATGGGCAGACTTAATACCTAAAAATTAAAAATTTCCCCAGATTAGAAATTCCAATAGAATTTTAAGGGAATTTGACATTGATTCTACGGTTGCACAGAATACTAAATTAAAAAATAGCCAAGACATTTTTGTAAAATAATTCCCCATCAGATGTAGAGCTATAGTAATTCAAATGTGTGATTTTACTGCAGTAAGACTCTGGATATAGCTCCCTGGATATATTAGAACTTAATATATGATAAAAATGGCATTTCATATAAACAGAGATCAGTTACATTTAGAAATTGGTGTTTCATATTGAAAAGTAAAGCAGTAAGATTGCTCTTACGTTTATGGCGAATTTAAAGAATTTATAGTTTCAATTATACAGGCTTTTTAGCTTTAGAAACTCATCAACAAAATATTTGACCCGGTGTACTTTCCTGAGCTAATATCACAGGGACAAATAACAAAAAATTCTATCTATAGAAAACTAAAAACCTTGGTGCTGGCTTGTAGGGAAATTAAAATGTTAGTGGGAATGATTTCTAAGAGTCTCAGTAAAGCAATATAACACTTAACCAAGATTTTAGGTGAATCTGTTTCTCTTCTTCATTAATTGCTTGCAAATTTTATAGAGGTGTTCTTAGTGTAATCTGCTGAAATCTAGAAAATACAGGGCCTGCTCCTCAGTCAGAAGACAGCAGCTGCAGTTTGCAGGTAGCTCTAGGACGGCGTTGTGAGGCTCACCACCTTCCCCATCGCCCCCTGCGTCCCTGTCCACACCGTGCTCCTCAAACATCGCTGTGTGTCCTGTGTTCTCTGCCCTCCCTCCCCTAGGAGCGACCTGCTTCAGACTCCTGGCAGAAACTTGAGAAGTCACGAGAGTATAAGAACAGTAACCAGCTCCGGGAGTACCAGCTGGAGGGGATGAACTGGCTTCTTTTTAACTGGTATAACAGGTGTGGAACCAGAACCAGTCCTGTCTTCAGGGCTGATCTTTCTACCAAATGTTTGTGCCAGGAGGGAGATGGTGGGCTTAGCCAGCATAGCGGGACAGTAGCAGAGGGGTGGAAGAGTGCAGTGGAGCCATCAGTTCAGTGGGTGATCTCTGTACATCAGGAGTACCAGGACTTCTGTTTTTCATGTCAGATTTGGTTTGGTTTGCTTTCTCTGACCAGAGAGTAATGATCTTTAGATGTCATCAACATTGTTCTTTTTTTTCCTTTGTCAGTCTAACCAGAAGGTTGGGTTCAATCTAAGTGAAACAAAACCCCAAAGATCCTTTAAAACTGTGTTTTTATCTCCCAAGTCTTTAACACAAATTGGCTCTAAGGGAGAATGAATCTGCATTCTAGTCCCAACTCCACTATCTGTTTGTGAGCCGTGGATGGCCTCGACTTATCGTTTTCAACCCTGTGCTTCAGTCCCTGTCAGAATCTAGATGAAGCAGATGACATCTGAGAAAGATGGGTTAACATCTTTTAAGATGTTATTAACATTCTAGGGTGCCCCCCAGCATTGATGTTAAAGACCACATGGCATGGAACACATACCAAGCTGGCACTCTGGAGACCTGTGTTCCAACCTTGTCTCCGTCACTCACAGTGGGACTCAGGGTGTAGCTCACTGAAACACAGCAGCAGGTCTGGGGTTGCCCACCTGCGCGGTGATGAGCGAGACTGGACAGGGGCCACACCTTCAGAGATGACCAATGTGTGCAGTCCGTGGTTCTGGGTCACTGCAAGAGACCAGTGTTTTCACTCTGACACGGAAGTTAGGATAGGGGTTGAAAGTCTGTCCTTTGATAACACAGGTGATAGGCGATGAGAATCGTGTAACTTGTGTTTCTGTTTTTGCCTTTGCTTCCATGAAGTTCGTCAGGTAGAGAACTGGTGTAGGTTTGAGGCATTTTATTTTCTCCTTGCCGCACTATTATTTTAATTTTTAGTATCTGTAGTTTCCTTTTGAATGTATGCATCTCATGTATTTTCTCACAAGTTGCAATAGTTCCCTTCTGGAAGTAGGCAGGGTGTAAATAACAGTAATGGAAACTTGCCTCAGTTGCATCTCTGGAAAATGCTGATAAAACCTCCACCAATGACCTTACAGGTCAAGGTACGCTTCTGTAGTATCTTTTTCATTGTAACCAACCTCCGCCTCTTTCCCATGTTGACGATGAACGGTCTGTTTCTTACTCTGCAGAAAAAACTGCATTTTGGCCGATGAGATGGGCCTAGGGAAAACCATCCAGTCCATCACGTTCCTTTCAGAAATATTCCTCAGGGGCATCCACGGCCCTTTCCTCATCATCGCCCCACTCTCCACCATCACCAACTGGGAGCGGGAGTTCCGAACGTGGACAGAAATGAATGCCATCGTGTACCACGGCAGCCAGATCAGCAGGCAGATGATCCAGCAGTACGAGATGGTGTACAGAGACGCACAGGTGAGCCCTCCACCCGTCGCAGGGATCCAGGACATCTTGCCATCGTGGTGCACAACAGCCTCTCTACCCCTTGTCTTCCAGAGTTCAGTGCCCTACATGGAATTACTGTTGACTTACTCTGTAGAGTCACGTTCTTATTGAGGCAGACGTCTCACTCCTCCCTGTAACTTCTTCGTGATAAAACACAGAACTGTAGGGCACACTTTCCACTCCGACATGCACGAGAGGCTCTTTTTAGGACCCCGAAAGCTTCTTGGTTGGCTTAGGAAGTTGCTTTTACATGCAGAAAATTTTATCTGAATTGTGATGTGCTCAGTGAAGAAAGTGAGCAGAGGGATTTGTGAACAAAGGAAGGATCCTCAGCCAACGAGTTTGGAGAGAGAGGAGGTTAACGGATTTGAGGTTAAAGGATAAAGAGAAAACAAATAGTTTAAAGCACAGCAGGATTTTGTAAGAAGATTTTGTTAAGTATAAGCACTTTGCTCAGTATCCTTATAGGCTTGTCCTAAGCATTGGTTTCCATAAAGAAGGTAAATATTAAATGAATGCAGTCACAGGAGAGGCAGGGCTCATACCATAGTTTTCACAGGCAGCAGGAGACACCCAGGAGAAATTTAAGATGTGCTCTAATGGGACGCAGCTCTGCTTTGTAAATGTGATGGTGGCAGGAAGACAAACTGAAAGACAAAAGTATGTCCTGCCTGGTAGCCCTTGTCCCAGGTGAATCAGGGTCACGACATTGAGTCTGTTCTAGAACCCAAGGTACAAGGTGAAATTAATTCTACCTGGAAACTAGCAAAGAGGGTTTTCTTTGGGCATTCAAGCTCTGCGTGGTTTAGACCACCAGCTGGCTAGGAACATGTGGGTCAACACCCATCAGCTTTCCCTATCATGGCAAGTAATGAACAAAAAGCTTCCTTGCTTGGCCTTCCATACTCTTATCTCGCTTTTGTGGGGGTACATGCAATCTTGATTTTTGTTTCTTTGAATTAACAGGATCTCTCTCTTGTCTAAACAGCTGGTTTGATTCTCCTATTCTTTCTCTTCTCAAAGAGGAAGATTGTGCTTATTGGCCTCTCACCTAGGTCCGACCATCTATCTTGCCACCTTCTCCAATCCAGCTTGTAACCCGGTAGCTGCATTCTCCAGCCATGTGTAAAGCTCTGCCTTTGCTTGTGTCATCCTCAGGGAAACCCCCTGTCAGGTGTCTTCAAGTTCCATGTTGTCATTACAACATTTGAGATGATCCTGGCAGACTGCCCAGAGCTGAAGAAGATTCACTGGAGCTGTGTGATCATCGATGAAGCCCACAGGTTGAAGAACAGGAACTGCAAGCTTCTGGAGGGCCTGAAGCTCATGGCCCTGGTGAGAGTTGGCGAGCTCTTTCTGTAAACACAGGCCCCTCCTGTTCACGGTGGAGGAAGCGTTCTCTAGCCATCTGCATGCAGCCTACTTGTGCACAGTCTGTTTACCCTAGATTTTCTTCTTGTCCTTTGTACCTCCGATGGTGCAGGAATCAAATTTTTGTTGTTGTTGTTATAAACTGGGTCGGCAATTTGACCTTTTCCACAGATTGACTCCCAGAGGGACCCAGGGGCATCTTAAGTACCATGGCATTTGTGACCAGGAAATGTGTTGTTTTGGCTTGTTTCCAGGTCCCTGAATGATCTGGTACCAAAGATGATAGCCTTGAACATCACTGCCTTGGCGCAGTGCCCAGTCTGTGGCTAGCAGGCCCTCCAGAATGTGAATGAGTGAGTGGGTGCTTTAGCTAACATGGAATTGCTGCTGGACTCAGGGATGTAAAAGGAAGGTTGATCTGTTTGTTGATGTTATCACTCGATGTTGTCATAAAAGCAAAAACAAACTTGCCCCCAAATTGAGCCCAAGAGGCCCTGGCGTCACTTTCCCACCCAAACCTGCTGTCTTGGCGGCTCAGACCTGTTCCCCGTGCTGTGAATCTGTGCAGGAGCATAAGGTGCTGCTCACGGGGACGCCCTTGCAGAACTCGGTGGAGGAGCTCTTCAGTCTGCTCAACTTCCTGGAGCCATCACAGTTCCCTTCAGAGACTGCTTTCTTGGAGGAGTTTGGAGATCTGAAGACAGAGGAGCAGGTAAATAGGGGCCTGAAGGATTGGAGGAGTCAAGGTGATCGCTACTTTCACCATCAAGGGAAAAACAAAGTCACCATGGGGACAGGAGTTAGCCAGTTTTCACACCCCTGGTAAAATTGCACCGCCTCCTTTATTTAATTTATGTGGAGGAGGATCAACTGATCATTAGCAGTTTCTATCCAAACAATAAATGAATCGGCATCCAAAATACCTAATCTCTAGCCTCTTGCTTTCACTAATCTCATGTATAAATAACTTTAGTGATTTTGTTCATCGTCTGCCCTCAGGGCCATGCTTCCCTCCTCCTCTGCTTCCTTCATCCTTCGCCCCTCCTCCTGCAACATGTTTCCAGGCTCATTTTCTTGAGGAACAGAAGGCAGGTGTACATTAGAGTAGTTGGTCGGTCCGTTTTGTCCAGATCAACTCAATTTCCTGTTTTCAAAGATGTGGTCCTGAGTCTTGCTTATTGGACTCAAAGCTGTTTCAAAACAAACCAACATTAATAAATATCTATCTACAGTGGGTAGAAATCTCGACTGGACATTACAGAAATAAGGCAGACAGGTGTAAGGGTCACAAGAGGAACAATGAACAGAGCTGAGGACTTAAAAGGCAAGAAAGGTCACATCTGTTTAGGACTTTGGAACAACTGCATGGAGAGAGTACAATTTGAAAATAAACTTTAAAGGGTGGGTAAGTTTTCATTAGGCAGAGATAGAGATGATAATGACTACTTTGCATGGGAAAAAAAAGCAATCAGCAGCAGCCATGGAATTTATTCAGTGGTAGGGGATCATCTGGCTGAGCTGGGGATGAAGTGTGGAGTATGAAGCCGGAGGAGTTCCACACCGTATTGTGGGAACATCTTGAAAGACAGGTTGAAGGATTTGATGGGCATTAGAGAAGCAACACAAGGCTTTGATCGTGGCAACGACACAATTAGTTCTGCTAAATTAATCTAGCAGTGGCGTGAGAGTGGGTCTGGGCAGAGAATTTGGGAATGGAGAAAGTTTGGGAATTTCACTAACAGATGTCGAGAGTACATGCTGTGGTTCCAATCTGTTTGTTTCTACTTCAGCGACGAGTCAGACTTTGAGAGCAGTGAGTAATCAAACTTCATTCCCCTTCTTGACGTTCGCAGTATCTATTGAACTTTGCAAAGCCAACTCCAGCCCTCTCTCCGTTTTTGGACCGTTAGAAATGCTTCCTCTTCTCCCGTTGCACTTATCTTGTGGTATGCGTTTTCTCTTCTTCCTAGACAATGACCTCCTTGAGGACAAGGCCCACATCTCCTCCCAAGTTGTGTTTGTTGTATTGACCAGCACAGTGTCTGGCATATAGTATACTCTAAATGATTCAAGGTACGAACCAGGTGAAGGGCGAACGCTGAACCCAGCATGTGGCAGACTTGGCATTTGTCCCTGTCTTTTCACAAGTCCCTAGCTGTGTCTTTCCCCTTTGGGTTCTTACGTAGTAATTCCTTATCCCTGTGGGGATTACATACCTAAGTTCCATGGTTGCTAAAATAAAGCGTTCATTAAATGGATTAGATTGAAGATTGGGATTTGTTAGGGAAAAGCCACAAAAATGGCCCCAAATGTCTGTATATTTTAAATCCTAGTAAATAGAAGTTTTAGAAAGCATCTGGTTACAAAGTAAAGCCTATTCCTTGTTGTTTAAAACCTGCTCAAGTAACTCCTTTAAATCAAACTCTCTAGAAATCACTTTATTTCAGCAGGAAGCATTGGCGCAACCCACAGCTTATTTGTGCAGAATCTACCCTTTTGAAATTTTTGAACAGCTCTTTATAACTTGATCTTTCGTACTTGCCTCTTACTTTCCCACCAGCATTAATCTCACTGGTCTCAGGTTTTAGCTCAGGGTGAACTCAGGTACCTTGACTTTGAATCCCGTCTCTGCCCTCTTCTTGGGAGAGGGCACTTGCCAGTGCAGTCAAGTGCATAGAGATCTGCTGTCCAGGCCTGGTCTGTTAGGGCAAGAACACACAAATCATAGCAAAGAAGACTGTCAGGCTCAAAAGTGCCCCTGAGATGACAGCTTGCCTGATGGAGTGGGAGGCGTCACCTTACCGCATTCCCTGTGTACATCACTACCCCCAAACTTGTTGGCTGCTTTTATTTAAATACGAGAGGAATCCATTTCCAGATTGCCTCTGCCTTTTTTTTTAATTGAGATATAAATGACGTACAACACTATATTCGGATGTGTTTTGTAACAATTCAATATATGTAGTATAGTGAAGTGATATAGTAGTATATAGTAAAGTGATTACACCAGTAAATCTAGTTGCCTCCCCATACATATGTAAATTTTATTCTAGTGATGAGAAGTCTTAAGATTTACTCTTAGCAACTTTCAAATATACAATATGGTATTACTAACGGTAGTCACTGTGCCGTCTATCACATCCCCGGGACTTACTCATTTTATAACTGGCAGTGTGTGCCTTTTGACCACCTTCATCCATTTGGCCCACCCCGCAGATTCCCCTGCTTCTTACTCTGTTCTTTCAGCATATACATCTTCCCCTCATAATATATCACTTGTGCCTCCTAACATGGCTGAAAACATTCCTCAGGCAATTGCTCCATACAAGTGCATGTCAGAGAGAGAGGTTTGTTTTCTCCATCCTGGAGAAGAGGTCCTGTCTTTTGTATCTTTCTCCCTTTATATAAGGTTCCCACATGAGTTCTCAGTAATTGCTTGCGAATCAAAACCAGATCCCTTTTTTCCTTTCAGTCCTCCTGTAAGCTCCTCCTGTTCAGGCATCAGTCTTGACCTTACATTTAGTCAGCTGCCGCAGTTCCATGATTAGATGCTCAAGAGACTGTAGCAAAGGTTGGAATCACCCCAGTAACCATTACTGAATGGGGATCCGGGCAGGTAAACAGGTCTCGTTTCCCTGGCCAGGTGAAGAAACTGCAGTCTATCCTCAAACCGATGATGCTTCGGCGGCTAAAAGATGACGTGGAAAAGAACCTCGCTCCCAAGCAAGAGACAATCATCGAAGTAGAGCTGACCAATATCCAGAAGAAGTACTACCGTGCCATCCTGGAGAAGAACTTTTCCTTCCTGAGCAAGGGGGCCAACCAGCACAACATGCCCAACCTCATCAACACCATGATGGAGCTGAGGAAGTGCTGCAACCATCCCTACCTGATCAGCGGTGAGCGGGCGTGGGGAGGCCTGTCCATCTGACGTATCGATCCCCATGAGACACTCGGGTGTGAATTCTGACCTTCTTACCAAGCATTAAACTGAGGTTCAAAGAGGTCAGTGGATCTGCATCAGTGATCTGGCCAGTGAGTACACAGAGCCCCGTTTTGAACCAGTTCTCTGCCCATCAGAAGACAGATGATGACAGCTGTCCTTTGTGGGCCTGCAGTCTGGCCCACACTTCCCACTTGGGAGCAGGGAGATGTCTTACTTCATTGAAAAAGCGATCATGGCACAGTGAGATTAAAACTCTCTGCAGATAAATTAACAATTAACTGTACTAGATAGAGAACATGTTGGAAGCTTTTTTCTTTTAAATAAAACTTTTTGATGAAATTTTAAATCCCAAATGGCTTGCCGATCACTAGTGTTTATGTCCAAAAGGTATGTCTTTTTGTCTGCTTTTAAAATTTTTCTTTGTTTATTTAGGCTGTGCTGAGTCTTCATTACAGGACACATACTTTATCTAGTTGGGGTACTCAGGGGCTTCTCTCACTGTGCGGCGTGGGCTCGGTAGTTGCAGCACATGGGCCTGTCTAGTTGGGGTGTGCAAGCTTAGTTGCCCAACAACATGTAGGGTCAGGGATCAAACCCACATCCCCTGCACTGGAAGGTGGATTCTCAACCACTGGACCACCGGGGAAGTTCCTTTTTGTCAACTTTCTGTGAAGGTTTATTTACTTGCCTGAGTCAGCTTGGTATTTCAGATCCTTTCTCTACCTGGTCAGACTCCCAGGAGAGCACGTCACCTGTGTTCTCTGCAGGACAGTCGTGCCCCTACTGTGGAGCCCATGGTTGAGGGGGTGGATCAGGGATACACACACCGCACTGCCTCACTCCGTTCACTCCGTTTCTTCTAGGCTCTGTCAAACAGAAAGTCACTTGCCCATACAGATTGTTCAAAGAATACTTTCGTTGCATCCTTTTTCAGGGGCAGAGGAGAAAATTCTGGAGGACTTCCGGAAAACCCACAGCCCCGATGCCCCGGACTTTCAGCTGCAGGCCATGATCCAGGCCGCAGGGAAGCTGGTGCTGATTGATAAACTGCTCCCTAAGCTGATCGCTGGCGGCCACAAAGTGCTCATCTTCTCGCAGATGGTGCGCTGTCTCGACATCCTGGAAGATTATCTCATCCAGAGAAGGTGAGCCTTGTGTCAAAGCTGGGCATCAGGTGCTGCAGGCAGTTCCTTTTCTTTGTTGCCTTTTTGATTCATTCAAAAATTATGTTTTAACAACAAAAAAGCATTAGAAAATAGAGAAAAGGAATCTTCTCTTGAAAGACTGGCTGAAATTCAGAGTTGAATCTTATGGCCAGGTTTAAGTGTCTTGAGAGTGAATTTCCTATGATAGGAGCCTTTGCTTTGCTTAAAAAATAAATTTTGCATATTTATTTATATTCTTTTAAGAAACAGAGTTCAAATAGCATTACAGCAGGTTAAGAAAATAATGTATTTACTCCCCCCACCGCCAACCCCCTTCTCGCCCCGTGATGAGAAAAATAAACTCTGGAAAGCATCACTATATCAAGTTGCTAAAAGAGCTCCAGCTGACAGTTGAACTTGGGGATGCTTTATGTTTTTTCTCAGCCAACCCTCTAAGATTTTATGATACACTAGCTGTGGCATCCCAGTTTATTTTCTTGTTTATATTCCTCTAATTCCTTGAACCTAGGTTCCATTACTGATGCAGGTGGAAAGCCTGGGGTATCATGTGGGTTGCTTGGGCTCTGTGAGGGTACTGCATTTGTTACATTACACCATATCAATCCATTTCCAGCCAATGGGATCCACCAACGATCTGAAGATGGCAAATGCATTTTTAAAATTTATTCTTAATGTTAAAAGACTTCTCAAAATCTTAGAAACTATTAGCCAAGGCATTGGTAGGTTTAGAGTACCTCTTTGTTTTTATATAGTCATCGTGGCAAATCCTAATTGTATTACATGTTCTGATCTTTGAAGATTCTGTTTCTCCTTATAACATAGGAGAAGTTATAGAAAAAGTAATTAAAGGAAATGACCAACTTAACTATGGGTTATTCTCACATTTAACATTACATAAATAATTCTCTGAAATCAGATTAGGCACTAAAAGAATTTCTCAGACTCCTGTAGTGGAGATGTAATTTAGGTAAAGAATTCTTGAGACTTGCATTATTTTTTTTCTTTGAGGAATATATCAAAACTAGAAAGCAGTTTTGTATTTAATAATTTACTCTAGATGAATTGCCAGAATACTTGCTTCTTATATAGTTATCTTTTCAAAATATATACAACTACTAGTTTGAAGATTTTTTAAAGAGATTCCCCCCCCCCACCCAAATGAGTAACAGTGTAATTAACTTTTACCAAGTACGAATGTCTTTATTTAGCTCCTTTATCACTTATTGCTCATTTTGTTTTAAAACTACCTAAGTATTATAGTTGCTCTTGAAAATAGCGACACTTTTTTAATACCACCACCAGCTCAAAACTCCATTCATACTTGGACATTTATCTTCTTAGTCTCTTTTCTTTGTGCCTACGTATATTTAGTTTTGTTGTTGATTTGCTTGAATTGGGGTCATATGCTACATTCTGCATTGTAACTCACCTTTTTATTTGATATATTATGGAGTTTTTTGCTTTATTTTTCTACAACATAGTTTTGATGATTTGAATGATAGTCTCTTATTTAGGTTGTTTCCAGTTTTTCAACATTTTTAGGAACTCTAAATATCATTTAGCAGTCACTGTGAATGTTGCCAGTTATTTCCTTGGGATAAATTCTGATGTACATTTTTAAAAACATTTAATACGTATTTCCAAAACACCCCCTGGAAAGACACTTTTATCTCCCTTTTCATGGTGTATGAGAATGCTCTTTTTTTCCTCATACTCTGATCAATCCTGTTTTTGCCTTTTAGTCTCTGCTAATTCAATAAGCCAAAATTATGGTCTCTTGTTTTAATTTATACTTATTATTATGAATGAGAGTGAATATATTTTATGTTTATTAGCTGTTTATATTTCTTTTCTGTGCATTGCTTATGCTCTCCCATTTTCTGTTACTCTTTGCCTTTTTGTTTATTAATTAATTTATAAAAATCGCTTGTTAAGAATATGGTGCAAATGCTTCCCCAGTGTTGCTTTTGACTT
Organism: Bos javanicus; assembly: GCF_032452875.1. Taxonomy (NCBI): domain Eukaryota; kingdom Metazoa; phylum Chordata; class Mammalia; order Artiodactyla; family Bovidae; genus Bos; species Bos javanicus. The sequence goes on along the minus strand of NC_083880.1, from coordinate 70,048,125 downwards.
TTTCTTTATGGCTGTGGGTTTTTGTTTATTTATTTTATTTTTAGAAGTTTTAAATTTTATAAGAAATCTCCCAGTCTTAAAACTGCTTTAAATAAACTTAAGTGCTTATTTATGCTTAAATTAACATGCTTAAAAAGACTTCCCCCACCGCTCAACTGTATCATATAAATAGTCTGAAGTTTTTTTCTTTTCATTTTTTTATGGCTTTTTTCTTTTCATTCTTTAGTGGTTTTTTCATCCAAGCTCTGTACCCAGCAGGGACTTCTGGCCTTAATATCACCATTACTTTTCTCTTCTTAATTTAGTTTTTTGTTTTCATCAAAGTTATACATGCACATAATTTGACAAGGCAAATTATTCTTTTAGACCTATGAAAAATAGCATTTCCTGATAGCACCACATACCCCAGCTTCCCCCCACCTGAAGCTTTTAAACTCCTTACGTGCTTTCTTTTGGTATATATAGCTGTAGCTTTACAGAATGTTAGTAGTTGTAATTTCTTTCTTTTTCTTCAGTTTTAAATATTATCTGTTCTCATTATGGGAGATGAATATTTCCTTTCTTTCACTGCCCCTCATAATTACCACCTCTGTGTCTCCTGTCCTCCCATCTTCCCATCCTGCCATGCAATACTTTGGGTTGAATTAATATTTAGTTTTTGTTGCGACTTATATAAATAATGCGTTACAGCTCAGCCACGTAGTATGCTGTTTACTGTTTCTTTCCTGCATGATTTTAATCTTTCCTGAAGCTATAAATTTTTTTTTTTATTCAGTGTGAAATTTTAAATATACACATTATAATTCAGCTCCAAAATTTATTGTGGCCATCTGAATCTCCCTTTGTTATGTGCAGCCACATCAGCTTCATGTCTGAGCCATCTCTCCTGGGACCTTTGGTCTCTTCCTCTCCGCCCACTTACCCCTCCTGCCTGGTGCTCAGTCATCATCTGTGATCTCCCTTCCTTCAGCACTCTGGCAGCTTTCTTTTCCTTTCCTCTTGAGTCTAGTCTTGCTGGTGGACCCTGTGTACCTCTTCTGAGAGCTTCTGCAAAGGGGTGAATGATACGTGGGTTCTGAGACTTGGTCAGAATGTTCACTCCCACCGTTGAGCAATGGTTTGGCTGAGTTTGAGATAGTAGATTAGAAATAATTTTCCCACAGAGTTTCGAAGGTGTTGTTAGTCCATTTCTTCTAGTTTCCAGGATTGTCTAGAAGTTCAAAGCCTTTCCGATTCCTGGTCTGTGTATGTGACATGATCTTTCTGTTCAGAAGCTTTGATCTGTCCTCTGTCCAAGTACTGTGACATTTGACAGTGAACTGGGTTTTGTATAGCATCTGTTGAACTGGATGTATTTTAGGTCTTTCCATGGCAAATTATACTCTGTCAGTTCTAGGGGGTGTTTTCTTGTATTTTATCTTTCATTATTTCTTTCTGGTCTGCTTTCAATCTGTGAAACTTTTGTTATTTATGTGTCAGACCTTCTGATTGCCTAATTTCCTGTTTTCTCTACTTCTCCATCTCATTTTATGTACCTCTGTTTCTTGTTGTACCTCTGGTTTGCTGTACCTCTGGTTTTGCTGTTCAGTCACTCAGGCGATCTGACTCTTTGTGACCCCATGGACTGCAGCACACCAGACTTCCCTGTCCTTCACCATCTCCCTCTGGTAGAACACCTTTAATTTCTGAGTTTTCTTCTGTAATTTTTCAGTTTTTATAGTACTCAGCTGGTTATTCCACAGGCTCAGTGTCTTGTCCTTTTGAGATGAGTGATGATAAAGATTTTTATTTTTTCATTCTTCCTACAGTGTCTGTTTCCTCAAGTCAAATTTTTTTCTTTTTGTTTGTTGATGTCTCTGTCTTTCATATTAGAATTCTGGGTTGGCCTTTTTTTTTTTGCCTCCCTCTTTTCAGCACTTTGAACTACTGTTCCACTATGTTCTCACCCCCGTGGTTTCTGATGAGAAGTTTTGCAGTCATTTAAGTAGCTGTTCCCCTGTATATAATGTATTTTTTTACTCTACTAAGATTTTCTTTTTAATTTTCAGTTTGTGGCAGCTTGACTATAATGTGTGGATTTCATCCTGTGCAGAGTTCACTGACCTCCTTAAATCCATAAGCAGATCTTTCACCAAATTTAGGAAACTTTTGGTCAGTATTTCTTTGATTTCTTTTTTTTTTTTTACTTTTGCCCTACTTTTATGTTTCTCTGTGAGATTCCAATTACCTCTATATTTGACCTTTAAGTTCCTAGGCTCTGTTCTTTCTTTTTTATTATTATTCTTTTTCTAGTCCTTTTTCTCTCTCTCCTTTTGTTTTGAATTATCTGTCTTCAAGTTCACTGACTCTTTTCGTCTGTCTTTTCCATCATGCTTATTATGCCATTGGTTTCGTTATATTAGAGATTGTATTTTAGTTCTGAGATTTCCATTTGTTTCTTAGTGTGATGTGTGGTTTCTCTGCTCTTATTTCCTATCTTTCCACTCATCATGTACATGTCTTTACTTCACTGAACATGATTGTAAGAGCTGCTTTAAAGGTCTTGTCTGAGCATCAGAACATCTCAGATTTGACATCTGTTGTCTGTTCCTTTGAAAATGGGTTACGTTTCCCCTGGACATTGTGAACATTTTTGTTATGGAGATATAGGATTCTGTTACATTGCTGTGAGGTGTTGATGGTTTCTATTTGGGGGCAGTTAAGGAGGTGAGTCTCAAAGTGCAAAGGCTGTTGGCATCTGGCAGGTCTAGTCTCAGCTCAGACTGCTTTCAGCTTGCCCCAAGTGTGTGTGCCTCAGAGGTCAGCCAGACCCTTGCTGCTACTGCTGTTGAGTCGCTTCAGATCAGATCAGATCAGATCAGATCAGTCGCTCAGTCGTGTCCGACTCTTTGTGACCCCATGAATCACAGCACGCCAGGCCTCCCTGTCCCTGGGATTCTTCAGTTGTGTCCAACTCTGTGTGACCCCGTAGATGGCAGCCCAACAGGCTCCCCTGTCCCTGGGATTCTTCGGGCAAGAACACTGGAGTGGGTTGCCATTTCCTTCTCTAGTGCATGAAAGTGAAGGGTGAAAATGAAGTCGCTCAGCCAGGTCCGACTCTTAGCGACCCCGTGGACTGCAGCCTGGTAGGTAGGACTGCAGCTCCTCCGCCCATGGGATTTTCCAGGCAAGAGTACTGGAGTGGGGTGCCATTATACCCAGAGTTTGGGGTTCACCATCTCCGTCCCTTCTGGAGGTCCCCTCTCACTCTCTGGTGGTCCTAGCTGCCCCAGACTGCTGTCCTTGGTGCCTCTGGCCAGAAAGACAGTGGCGTCTCATCAAGATGTGTAGCTGTCCTGCACCTTTGCCATAACTCCTGCTTCCCCCCATGGCCAAAACCACAGATTCCTGTTGTTTCCCCAAATCTGCTTGCTTTCCTGAACTCAGGTAGGTTTTTCTGTTCACTTGTTTGTTTCTGTATTTTGCCAGGGTCTTGCGGTTATTTACTGGAGGGTTAGTGTGTTAGGACCTTGCCCCTCCACACCAGAAGCAAAGCCTTCGTGTTTCAGGTCAGAGGTTTTCCTCAGATGTCTGGTTTGGCTGCCTGATGGTAGGCACCATCCAGAGACGAGAAGCTCCGGGCCTGTGGGCCGGCGTGTTGGCTCCCTTCCTCTCCATCTGCAAACGCTGTCCATCTAGGTGGGCCATTTCACTGAGGCGCCTCCAGAGTCAGTGCTTTGGATTCTTTTCTTCCTCTCTCCTGCCCAAAGGGTGGGAACTTAATTGGACTTGGAGCTGACTTGTGGGGAAGGGGTGGAGAGAGGTAGGGAAGTCTCAATATCTCTTTCTTTCCTCCTTCCCTTTTTTAGTGTAAGACCTCTGCCTTTTACTGTGTGATATTTCCTAGGTAGAGAAAGCTACAGGTCTTTTTTCACTCTCAAGGCTGAGGTGGGTGATCTGTAGGCTAGTAGATACTTCAGCAGATATTCAACTAGTTAGTTCTCTTATGTTCAGACTCTTTGCATCCCCACTTTCAGGGCACCTAGTGCCACCAGTGCCTGATCCCTTGGATATTCTGCCATGTTGAATTAGGCTCTTTCTCACCTGGGATTTCTTTGAATCAGGTATCACTTGATTTATTTTCCAACTTCCAGAATTTTATTATAGCTTCTTGTATTCTATTTGTAGGTTTATTTGGGGGAGAGTAGTATTATGCATTAAAAAAATCCCTTTACTTATCATTTTAAACATTTGAGGAGATACAAGAGTTAAATGTGTATGTTAATTCAGAATCTTTAATTGGATTTCTTTGGTTTATTTCATTTTTTTACATTTCAGTCTTCAGTCCTTCTACAGTTTTGGTAAATGACATTAATGGGGGGGTCTAATTTAATTTATTTCCAAATATGTCTGATTTTCTGTTTATTAAGTAGTTCATCTTTTTCCCATTTATATAAGACACTATCCATAAAACATAATGAGATATTATATATATTGGGTGTAATATGTAACCTTTCTATTCTTTTGATCAGTATTTCTATTGCTTTGCAATATTATTTGCAAATTAATATTTTCAATATTATTGCAGATGAACTTCAGACTTATTCTTTTTTAATGTATTTACTACTCCAGTCCTCGCTCCCAAAAAAAGATTACACATTTACATATCTGTATTTATCTATGTATAGCTATATCCATTTGTTGAGATTTTGATCAGCTCTTACACATGTTGTAGGGTGGGACTGACATCTTTGCATCATTGAAGAACTTGATATTCACTGCCGTCCCTCAGGTCTTTTGTATACACCGTTGATTCAGTAAATATTTATAAGGACCAGCCTTCTGCTGGGACCTCTGTAGGGACTTGGTGACCAAACCACCATGACCCCTAGTGTCATGTTGCCAAGTCCCATGTATTTCTTATTTAGATTAGTTGTAAGAATTTTATATGTTTATGGCAATCATGAATGGTTGTGTTGTGGTTTTTTTTTTTTTTTTTTTCCCAGTCTTTATTTTTTCCAGCTGGGTTATTGCTGGGAGACGAGATTGTTCATTTCCCTTCAGGCCTTCTGAGGTCAGCATTTCCTGTTGTGCCAAAAGCGAGTTTTTGTCCCCCTCCCTCCCTCCCAAACACACAGAGGTTTTCCAGAGTGCCACCTGCTTCTTGTTGATGTTTGACAGCGACTCAGAATTACCGTTTGATGAACCACATCAACTCCTAGGGATTTCACTCAGAATGCAGTTGACACAGAGGGTTAACTGCTATACCAATGTTTGGTGTGGAAAATTTTATGATGTCTGTAATTTCCTCATTCAGACTTACTAGCCCTCGAGATTTTCTTTGTTCCTGAGCCTCGTCGCCACGCCAGCTGTCAATTTGGTTTTGTTCCCATTTAATTCTGTGCCATACTCGTACAGGGGTACGGGCAAGAGCGAAAGGATCTGGCTCAGAAGTCAGGGGAGTGAGGAACGATTTAATTGAACTCTCAAATCACTGGATTTTTACTGCAGTTTTGTGTTCTTTGAGCACACTCCCTCAAAACCGAGTAAGTGATAGAAATGAGAAGTAATGTTCCACTCATCCTGGACAATTTCTAAAACTATGTTCTATCATCTCTGGCCAAAACACTACCTAATTTTATGGGAATGTTTTCCCTAAGTGATTGCCGAACCATATCATCACTATTTATTGGTTTCTCCGCCTCCTTAATACGATGCTCGTTCCCTGCCTCACTCAGATCCTCGGGCATCTGGCTCCTCTCTGATGCTTGAGGGGTGTCTTGTCAAAGAACATCGAGTGCTCTGTGCCTGCAGCACTGACTGTGCACATGTGTGATGCTGGGGCGCTGGCAGCCAGCGTTCAACTGAATCTCAGTCCTGCCTTCCGACTCCACGCGCTGTGCTGCTTCCACTGCCCAGTGCGTCACACATGCAGCCAAACGTAGGAGTAACTCAGGGCAGGTCCTCAGGGCATCGGTTCATCACAGCCAGTTTGATGCCTGTAGCGTCTGTTCTCACCTTCTACTAGAATTAACTGGTTTCCAGAGGTGCTTCTTTATCTTTAATTTTCTCTTCTAAGTTGTTAGGGAAATCTTCCTGCTGCATGGGCACGTAGGGTACATTACGAAGGCCACACAGCAACCTGACTAAGAGGGTGGACTCTGAGTCAGAGGGATCTCACTCATCAGCTAGGTGACCGAGCAGGTTATGTTGTTTGAGGGTCATTTTGTCTTTGGGGGTTGTTTGTTTGTTTGTTTTTGATGTTTTCTGAAATGTAAAATGGGAAACTACCTCATGGGATTATTACAAGAAGTGAATATAAAGAATGCATGTATCACAGCGCCTGGCACCGAGCTTGACACTTCAGAGCTTGCTGTGAATATTGTTGCTGTGGCTGTTGTAAATAACAATGATAATATATCTAATTGCTTCATAGTTTTGTAGAATTCAACTTATGACCATTAGCTTTTAGTGTAAGACAGAATCTCCTTAGCCTACCTTCATGACAATCCTGTACTGTGTTTTATTTATTTATTTGCTTCTATCGCCTCATGTATTATTCTTAAATTAATTGCATTAAAAAAAGAAGAAGAAAGGAAAGCTCTGCACCTGTAATTCCAGATGGGGGTGCACTACAGCTTCGTGAAGGGAAGGCGGTTTCTGGACTTGGCTCTTTGCCTTGTACATCTCCCTTCTGAGCCTGAGTTGGTCTGGTGTCTCTCCCTGTATTTCCTTGGGTGATTTCTCGTGTGGATTTTCCTCTTCCCTGGTGGCTCAGATGGTAAAGATTCTGCCTACAGTGCAGGAGACCCAGGTCCCATCGCTGGGTTGGGAAGATCCCCTGGAGAAGGAAATGGTTACCCACTCCAGTATTCTTGCCTGGAGAATCCTGTGGACAGAGAAACCTGGCAGGCTACAGCCCATGGGGTCGCAGAGTCAGACATGACTGGGTGACTGACACTTTCACTTTCAAAGATGGCAGGGTTATATCACCAAATTTAGTTATCTAGAGCCACCCCCACCCAGAGCTGTCTACCCCTCAGGATCTGTCCTTAGTCTCTTACCAGTCATGAATCTCCATTTTTAGCAATCTAGTTTCCCAGATTCTGGGCTACTGAGATTTTCATCAGGATTCACGTTCTTGGCTATGGTGGAGTCTAGGGTAACTTGATTCTTTTCTCACTTGGTTCCTATTACTTATACTTAACCAACCAGTTCTTACTTGTTGGTCAAAATTGGGCCCAGGGTAGCATCCTCATATTAATTTGTCCATTGTCAAGGGGTAGATAAGAAAAGATAAGACTCAGCAGCTACCCAGATTGGCATTGTTTTAATTCTGTGCTAATTACACGATCTCCATCCTAAACGTACCTTTTGATTTTTTGAAGGTGGTTCTAGGCTCCCAAAGTAATTACTCTCTTACCTTCTCCTACTCAATGCTGTCCACCTTTATTTCTTAACTTTCCACACAGGCATGTGCCTTCCTAATAACTTTCAGTTTTATTTCCTCACTGTATTTTCCTCTAAAAATTCTGGCTTCTTTCCAACCTGACTCAGCTCAGAAACCTTTCTTATGATTTCTCCCTATGTGCTTGGCAACATATTGCCCACAAGACCTTGGTTTCAGCTATAAACTTGGAGGCGTTGCTTTCTGCTTCTAGAACCTCGAGGAACTGTTAGGGTAGAAATGACCAACCGAGACGTAACAAGACAGCCTGTCCATACTGTCTTCCTCCCATTCTCAGTCCATCCAAAAGCAGATAGAGCCTGATTCGAACTCTGATTCCATGCTACGTGCTCAACTAAAAGATGGTTGAGGCTTTTATTTTTCTTTCCCGATCTTATGATTAGATTCAGTACAAGAAAATTGGGAAACACCGAGAGTAAATTTGCCCAGGCAGTGGGGATTGATACTTTGTTTACAGCTCCTCTAGTCCTCTGTAGTCTGTGGCTGGTTTTTTGTTTTGGTTTGGTTTCTGTTTGTTTTGAGAGGGGGTACATTTTGCAGCGCGGTTTCAGGCGTCTGCCCTGCTGCATACAGAGAGGGGGGATTCTTTCTAGACTGCTGACACTGGGTCCATACGTAGAAGTGAGGGGTGTAAGGCCGTTAGTCACCAGCTTCCTGCGTTGTTGCCTGTTCTCCACTGAAGTCATGATTAACACCTGGGCTTTCGTTCGTTTGGGTCCCCTCAGATACACCTATGAGCGAATTGATGGGCGAGTACGGGGAAACCTGCGCCAGGCAGCCATCGACCGGTTCTGTAAGCCAGACTCAGACCGCTTTGTCTTTCTTCTGTGCACGCGAGCGGGAGGCCTGGGGATCAATCTCACAGCTGCCGATACCTGCATCATATTTGATTCAGACTGGAACCCACAAAATGACTTGCAGGTAACCATAGGATGATTGCTGTTTGCCTTAGCTGTCCCTGAATCTAAGCACCTCACGACAGGGCCTGGCTTGGCTGCAGAGAGAGTCTGCCATGCTCCATGCTACTGCTGCAGCATTGGCCGGATGGCAGGCTCAGGGCCTCGGTCCGGGGGCACAACTAAGGAGGAAGTGAATGTCGAGCCTTCCCACTAATCAGAGTGGTTTTTTTTCTTTTATGATAAATCAAATGGTATTTCACAGTGGTAGCCTCCAAAATGTAGAGTAGAGCTACTCTTCATTGTTATTATCAGACATATAAAGAAAGATACTAAGCTTGAGTAATTTTATAATTCTTGACATATGGATTGATTCTGGCATTTTCACTCACTTCGGTTGTGAGGTAGTTGTATGTCGTTGACAGCACATGAAGATGACCCAGAGGTGTGGGAAGGTTCCCTGGTGTGGCTGGGGTGACTGAGGCATCCTCATTAGTTCCTTTGCTCCCCATTTAATGTAGCACATTAGAGTCAGTGTGGCCAGTTAAGTATGGGTCCCCTACTACATATGAATGAGTTCATTTCCAAGAGCGCGTTTGTAAGTCCAATTTGTTTGTTAAGTCCAACAGAGTTACCACAGGTACCCAACTAACACATTCAGCTGTATAGTACTGTGATGCAATAGGTTTATAACTTTTCACACAAATAATAGCTAATAAAAACAAACAAGCACAGAAAATAGAGGAAATATTTTTAATCTTATACTGCAGTGCCTTGAAAAGTACAGTAGTATAGTACAGCAGCTGGCTTACAGGGCTTGGCACCGAGCGAATGGGCAAGAAGAATTACTGACTGGAGGAGGCAGAGGAGGGAGATGGCAGAGCTGAAGGGCCGCCAGCAGTAGGAGGCGGAGCTTCACGCAGGTTCTGGTTCCTGCTGGAACCAGACACGTGTTCGCATCTTTGAAAGCTCACCACTGGAAGGTTCACCTGTAGGGGACTTAACTGTATTTGCAGATTAAATTTGTTCTTTCTAACCAAACTGAATAATGTTTGGTTTTAAAAAATGACTGGCTTGCAAGGGTTGGAGTTAATGCATTTTAAAAGCAAATGTAAACAAACAAGAAAACGACAGAGCTGATCCTTCTGGTTCAGAAAAAAATGACATTTTAGCTAGATTGCACAATAAGTCAGTCCAAAAGATTCTGACGTGTCAAGAAGACCATTTTAGATCCCAGAGTTGCATCCATTACCATTAATGACACGCTTCATCCCACGTGTGTATTGGCTCCTGGAATATCTGCTGACCCTCAGAGTATGAGTATGTGGTGGGGAGAACAGCGGGACCTCAGAGCCTGTTTCCTGATACTGATAAGAGTGACTGATAGGAGAAGCTTGAAGGCTGCTGTTTCACCAAACTGAAGAGGTGCCCTAGAGGGTACTGCCAGGGAAGGGATGCAGGGAAAGGGAGCTAAGGTGATGGGTATCTGGCTTCTTCCCTGCCCACCACGTCACACAGAATCAGTCTGCTCTATCCTTTTCATTTAACGAGTTTCCAAATAGCGTTTTATTGGAAGAAAACAGTCTCCTAGTTAAAATAGCAGTGCTCTGAATTATCGTGTTGGTGACAACTGGATAAAACTCAGGGGTAAAAAATCATCGTAAAACAAGTTTTGTGGCACATTGTTCAGCATCCAACGACCAGCTCACCATCAGGCCTTTCTGCTGGTGATGGGATATTTGGGTCCAGGATGAGCTGCTGAACTTTGCTGGCAGGTCCAGTGATAATAACTTTGTGCTTCCAATGCAGGGGGCGCAGGTACCATCCCTGTTGGGGAAACAAAGATCCCACAAGCTGCGAGGCCACCAAAAAAAAAAAAAAAGAGTTGCTAGATATAATGAATCACCAAGTTTTAAAGGAGTTAACATACTCAAAACCATGGTGCCTAAAATCGGTAGAAACTAGTATTTGACAAGGTCAGCAGCAGGAACCTAATGGAGGCAGGAGACTACTGCCTGTGGGCTAGCTGCCTGTTTTTAAAAATAGTTTGATTGGACTGTAACCCCACGCATTTGTGTCTGTGTTATCTCTGGTTGCTTTCATGTTACAGTAGCAGAGTTGAGTGTTGCAACAGGGCCCTCATAGCCCAAAGCATCTGAAATATTTACTCTTAGAGAAGATGTTTGCCAACCCTGAAGCAGATGATTCCTTAAGTCGTAAGTTCTCAACAGCTGTAAAGTTCCGTGCTCCTTCACAGAGCTCACCTGACGATGAGGCTCGGTACCTGGGCTGGTGGTGGGTGGCCATTTGGAGGCTCTGTTAGCTGGGCACGCCTGAAGGACTTGCAAAAGGAAAGTAAAAGCATAGGGCTGGCATTTAGAGATGGGTCACAGCCAGAGGCATCTAGACACTGATGGTGCAGTGCCAAAAATGGAATGAGCAAGAGTGAGAATGTCTAGGCCTGAAGGCGGTACATCAGTCACCCCTCAGGTGATGGATTGGTCTGGTCAGATGGGGTGGGCAGGGCTCTCACAGGGAGAAGAGAGCAGCTTTGGAATGGCCGTTGTTAGTGTCCACTGCTGGGGGAGTCGCAAGAGATGAGTCAAGGAATGAGTGGGGATGTCCAGACTGAAGTTGGGTTGTGTGAGGGTTTCGTATGCTGAGTCAGCTTCTGAACTTCCTTTAACACTCAGCCTTGGTGGAGAAACAAGGACCGTGAGCACTCGGACGATTCAGGCAGGCACTTGTCCAAGAACGTGCAGAAGATCATGAATGACGGTGTCAATGAACAGCCCCAGGTCCATGTTAGAGTTAGAATTCCTCAACTTGTGGTCTCCCAGACTGGCTGCCTTTGGGATTATTTTTATTTACAGTTTTGTAACCAAGGGAGAGCTCTCCTTTGTTTTTGAGACATCTGATCAGACTAGGTAGAAATGAAAGAATTGGAATGCATAGAGTAATTTTAGGGTAGGGAGCTGGGTCTGTGGTTATTGGTGGGCTGTTCTGAGTTGCCCCCCAGAGATGGAGCAGGCTGTTTTTGGCTTGCCTGGCATGGGAAGGGGAGTACAAGGGCTGAGACTATGCTCCCCAAAACCATGCGCATTCAGCACAGTCTCCCTGGCATTTACCCTTCACCCACATGCTGGAAATGTGATATAGAAAACAAAGTCTGGAGACTGGGGTGCCGAGACCAGCGTGTGGTTCACAGGACTGCAGCTAAATCAGCTGTGAACATCGGTGAAATGCATTCCTGTCCCTAACAGAGCAGAAAACTCAACCTGACCGTTCCCGGGTACTGCCCTTGCTAGCCAGTTAGGTCATATCAACACACACAGTCGTTCACACATATGCCCATATTCTGACATTTTCTGTATATGAGTGAGAGGTTTTGGTCATCTGTAGTTCTTCATGGTTATTGAAGAGCCACAATTCCTACCCTGATTAAAGATGATCATATTCTTCTTGGAAAACGGGTGTGGCATAGAACATTCCTTTACGAGTGGATTGAAGCACGTTCTACCTGATAAAAGTATCAGGAACACAAAAAGAGAGTCCCATATGAACATGGTCTTACCTTCTATGCCAGTGAAATTTTAGCGTAGCTCCAGAGGTCAAGTTCAGATAGTGAACTTCAGGGTTCACTGTGATCTCAAACAGCCTGGGCAGATCTGGTGCGGTCCGTGCTCCTCCAGAGTCGGGGCAATGTGGGGAGGCAAGGATTGCTAGCATACTGCTTCTCGACTGATCCTAGGCAGACCCCCTCTGAGCCTCGACAAGGAAGCTGACCAGGTTGGGATGGGGCGGGAGTGGCAGGGCGATTGGGCTCGGCTGAAGTCAGCCCGAGTCCCCAGGGCAGGGCTGCAGACAAGCCAGCGTCCATGGCCGTGAAACAGAGCTGCACTGTCTGAAAACTCAGCCCAAGTCAGAGCGCAGTGTTGCCTCTTCCAGTACTTTTTCATTGACGATTATTGAAAGTTCATTCATTCAGCCTTCTGATCTTTTTGCTGGAGCTTTCTGTGCTTTGGGGATTGAACTAGAGAAATATATATGTTTTAGGACTTGCTCGAGAAATATATGTGTTTTAAAAAGCCAATGCCACTCCAGCCCTGAGGGCACATGCCACCCTTGCAGAGGCTGCATGGTAACAGTGGTAAGGTGGCCCGGGTCCCGTCCTTCCTGTGGATAAGCCCCAAAGGGGGGAATTCAGGAAGCCTGGGTGCGGGCATCCTGGCGGAGAGCACAACCACAGGTGATGTGGCCTCTGCAGAGGGTTGGGAAGGGAGGAGGGAACCCAGCCAGAGGAGCGGGGACCTGACACTCTGCTCTGGGTGGGGAGAGGGGCTCGTCCCTGGTGGCCGTTGCCTCTGCTGGAACCACCTCTTGATACTGATAGTGTGCGTGCCCGTGACTTGGAGGACTGAACTGCATCGAGTTCACTTTTCTTTGCTAGAAGAAAGGAAGACTTTGTGACTGCTCCGTTATGTGGTCCAGGTGCTCAGTGACTGTTTATTGAATGCTGGGATGTGCCAGAATGTGCCGGGCATGTTTAAATTGCCAAAGACACAGCAGTGAGCAAGACCCGTGGCGTGTGCTCTCTTGGAGCCTTCGTCTTAGTGGGGGAAGCAGACAATAAACAGGGAAGAATAAGTCATACAGTCCAGACAGCGATACACAGAGACCACACAGGGTAAGAGGACACGAGTGATGGGGGTTGGGCGCCCTGATTCAGAGGGTAGCCTAGGAAGCCTTCTTCAGGAGGGTGACATCTTGGGGGAGATCCGAATGGTGGGAGTGGGAATCTTAGGATACAAAATCAGTAGGAAGAATGTTCCAGACAGAGGGGACAAGGTGTGTGGCCTCTTAGAGTGGGGGGAGCGCTGGTGGCACCCCTGACACAGATGGAGGTGCTCACGGTAGAGCGTGAGTCCCCGATTAAGTGAGCCAAGCTCCTCTGAGGTCTCTCCTGCCCCTGTCTTCAGTGTACTCTCCATCTCACCCCCTGCTCCTCTTTTCTGCTGCCCCAAAGCTCCCTTTTCCCAGGCTGTTCGCTCACCTCTCCTTCTTTCCTGTCCTCAGCCAGCTCTTGCCTGACCAAGAGACGCTTTTAGGAGTGCTCCACACAAGGCCAGGCCCTGGGGAAGCAGAAGCGTGCGGGGCTTTGGAACCACACAGTGGAAACACAGCGTGGTGGGCCGACACCTGTGCTCTTCCCCGGAGATGTTTCCATTGTCAGAGGGAATGTGCCTTTCCCCCAGAAATAAGTCTGGAGCTGGAAATTTCAGATTCCAAAGTAGGCCTGCAAAGGAGATGGCTGAAGGGAGGCAGCTTCCTGGGGCCCTGGTTCATACTGTACTGAGGGCCCCTGAGTCCCCCTCTGATGAGTAGGTAGCCCGCGGACACAGACTACAGAGTACCAGGAGAAACGTCAAATCGCTGGGTTTGAGATGTAACTCATGTGTGTCATGAACTGGCAGAGTATCCCAGCATGCTCACAGTGCTTGAGTTAGAGGGCACTCTGGGAAATTCTTTTAACCTCTCTGATGATGTAAATTTTCTTTAAGGTACAAGTAGTATTTTAAAGGATTTTTTAAAACATGCCTTTAAAATGTCATAGAGCTAATCATTTGAAGAAGTAGTATAAGGGTCAAGAGAGGAATGAACAGCTTGCCTGGTTCTTCATATCGACCTTTGAATTTTCATGTGATTGTAGAGACGTGATATAAGGTTCTAGACTTGCACCTAAGCACCGTGAATTGAGGGCTGGAATCAGTTGGAAATCTGAGACTCCCTCTGTCTTCCCATCGCAGTCATTGGGATCTGTACCCATTTAAAATTTTTCTGAACATGACTACTTGTATCTCGTATGTTTCTCGGAGGCTCTTGGTATTAAAAAGTAGAGAAAACCTACGAGCTCTCAAATCATGCAGGAGCACTGGAGCTCTGATTTCCCCTGGGTGGAGGTTGTGGGGTGAAGGGGTAGCACCACTGCCTGGGACAGGGGCCTGACTCCAGCAGAGGTTCTGTGTTTGTAATGTGTTTCATTTGGACTTCATCTCAGTTGCTGCCTTAGTTCTGAATGTTCCTCTTTCTACCAAGTTTTGTGTGTGTGTGTGTGTGAGTTCTGATAAGGAAAATAAGGAGTGTATGAATTGTGAAATGACAAGCTCTTAAATGGGACAGAATTCACCCTGTTATCTTCAGTAAGTCATCTTGGTCTCCTGGTACCCCCCAGCTACTTGTGACAGCACCCCCTGCCCACCCCCACCCCCGTACCCCCAGCAGAGGTGTGTTTTCCTCAATTGGCAAGGAGTCCAGAGATAGATATCCCAGGACTAGTCAGGTGGCTTCATGCTGACTAGAGAGTCCCGGGTTCCTCTGTCTCCTGCTCCATCAGCCTCCATGAGTATGGTTTACACGCTCTTGGTTCCAGGATGGACCCTTCAAACCCCGGGTAGGGAGAATAAGGAAGGAAGGCGTGATGCTTTTTTCAGGAGAGCAGAACTTTTCCAGCTAGTCCGGGCTGACTGCCGTTACATGTCCTTGTCCAGAACCGTAAGACCTGGCTGACTCTGGGAGGCTGGAAATGGTCTCAGCCGAAGACGTGGCTGCCCTTGTGTAAGAGTCAGGATGCTGGTAGCAAGGACCAATGGGGATGTCGATTCTAAGAAGGTCATAAATTGGTGATGTCTGCAGCTCTGTTAGACTTTTGCTCAGAACATTTCTGAAACTCCCTCTTGTAATTTTCCCTCAATACCAGATGAACCAAAAAAATAAGAAAATCAATGCCAGTACTTAATGACCACAGTTGTTAGTCTCTCAGTCATGTCCAACTCTTTGTGACCCTATGGGCTATAGCCTGCCAGGCTCCTCTGTCCATGGAATTCTCCAGGCAAGACACTGGAGTGGGTTGCCATTTCCTCCTCCAAAGGATCTCCGCAACCCAGGGATTGAACCTGCATCTCCTGCTTTGGCAGGAACCACGTATTACTACTGCTTTATAGTCTCTCCTGCTTTGGCAGGAACCACGTATTACTACTGCTTTATAGTCTCTATAATCCATAAAAGCATATTACGTACCTTGATCATGTCCTTTATTTGCCAGGGCTGGCCATCAGATTCCCTCCTAATAATAAAGATTTACTACCACTAAAGACAGTAAAAGAAGGTGTGGCAACTAATTGTAATAGCCAAAACCTAAACAACTTAGTTGTTCATCCGTAGGAGACTTAAGTTGACTAAGATAATACACTCAGCTCTAATAAAAGAATGGGAAGTATTTCTGCACACTGCTGTGGAGTCATCTCCTGAAGATATTGTTGGCTGAAAAAAATAAGGTAGAAAAAATGTAGTATGCCAGCCTTTATCTAAAAAGGCTGGATGTCTGTCTATCTGTCATGCCTCCCCTGCCATGGAGAGGTAAACAAAAGCCTTCATTTTAAATGGTTACCTACTGGGGGAAGGGGTCAGGGTGAGAGAACAGAGAAGTGATGTATAGAAACTAGTTTTTCTGAAAATGCCTTTTTGTATATTCAACTTTGGAACCATCCTAAATATACCATTATAAAACAAAATCTCTTAAAAACTTTTTATTCTGAAGTCATTTTAAGTAAAAAGTGCAAGATAGTGCAACATTCTAAGATCCTTTGCCCAGCTTCCCTTATGTTATCATTTTGTATAACCATACACGTTTCCCAGGTGGCTCAGTGGTAAAGAATCCGTGTGCCAAGCAGGAGATGCAGGTTTGATCCCTGGGTTGAGAAGATCCCCTGGAGAAGGAAATGGCAGCCCACTCCAGCATTCTTACCTGGGAAATCCCATGGACAGAGGAGCCTGACAGTCGGCAGTCATGGAGTGGCGAAGAATCAGACTCGACTGAGTGAGCACGCAGCACCCGTAACCACAGTGTGATTACTAAAACCAAGGAATAAGCATCGGGACAGTACTCTGATCTATAGACCCTATTCAGATTCCTTCATTTTTCTGCAAATGTTCCTTTTTCTGGTCGGGGATCCAGTTCAGGATCTCACGTTTCCTTTAGAAATTACAACTCCTTAGCCACCTGTAATCTGTGACAGCTCCTGTCTTTCCTCATCTTTCAGGACCTTGACACTTTTGAATGGTACTGACCAGCTGTTTGTAGAATTGTTTCTCACTTTGGGTTTGCCTGATGTTTCTCTCATGATCAGATTTGAGGTTATCCATTTTTGGCATGAATATCATAGAAGTGATATGTCCTTCTCAGGGGGTACGTGATGTCCATCTGTCTTACTACTCATGATTGTTAAGCTTGGTTACTTGGTTGAGGTGGTGTCTGCCAGGTTTCTCCACAGTAAAGTTACTATTTTTACCTTGAAACATAGTCAGTTTCTTGGGAGGCGATATTTTGAGATGCTATAAATACTCTGTTTTCTTATCATACTTTTGCCTATTAATTTTAGCATCCACCAGTGGTTCTTGCCTTCAGTAATTAATACCATGGTGTGTTTGGCTAATGGTAATTTTCTATTTTAGTCATTCCTTCTGCTGTCGGAATTGGACTCTTAACTATAAAGAACAGCTGTTGTTTGTCCCCCATATCGGTATGGATTCCTGAATATTTATTTTATCTTACAGGTTAGAATCCATTACTCTCATAATTTTTCTGTATGGATTTGGTCTTTTGGGAGCCCCTTCAGGTTGGCTCCTATCCTTTAGACATGTTTCTGTCAGTTTGTGGGGCTTCCCTCATAGTTCAGTTGGTAAAGAATCTTCCTGTAATGCAGGAGACTCGGATTCGATCCCTGGGTCTGAAACATCCACTGGAGAAGGAAATGGGAACCCACTCCAGTATTCTTGCCTGGAAAATCCCGTGGACAGAGGAGCCTGGTGGGCTACAGTCCTTGGGGTCGCCAGAGTCAGACACGATTTATCGACTTCACTCACTTCATACTTTAATCACTGGAGAAGGAAATGGCTACCCACTCCAGTATTCTTGCCTGGAGAATCCCATGGACAGAGGAACCTGGAGGGCCATGGTCCATGGGGTCGCAGAGAGTTGGACACAACTGAAGTGACTGAGCACGCCGGGCTACTGGAGTGTTACTGCTTCTAGACTCCCTGGGCAGACAGCTAGGAAACACAGGTGTGCGTACCGACGCAAGCACGTGTACCACACACCTGCATTCCTTCTGTATCTGTTCATCTGTCGTGAGATTTCTGATCCCTGTCCCAACACAGAAGGACTCCTTGTAGCCTTCTGCACTCTTCCATATTTGTAACTCCTTTCTCTGGCTGTGAGAAGCCTGGTCTCATTATCATAATACAATACCTTTACTCATTTGTTCAGTCTTAGTATATGCATAGATCAAGTAGTTTCAGAATTACTAACCCATATTCTCTGAAAGCTTCCCCAGTGGCTCAGTGGTAAAGAGTCTGCCTGCAATGCAGGAGATGCCCTGGAGACACAAGTTCAATCCCTGAATCAGGAAGATCCCCTGGAGAAGGAAATGACAGCCCACTTCAGTACCCTACCCTGGGGAAATCCCATGGACAGAGGAGCCGGGAGGATTACAGTCCACAAAAGAGACACGACTTAGTGACTAAACAACAGCAGTATCGGACTAAAGTGTTTTGGTTTTTTACATTATTTCTTACTGGAGTATAGGTGCTTCACAGTGTTGTGTTGGTCTCTGCTGTACAGCAGAGGAAATCAGCTGTACATACACACTTATCCCCCCTTGTTTGGATTTCCTTTTCATTGGACCAAAGTATTCATTAGGCTTAAAGTATGTTATCAAAATACCATTTTCCAAAGTTACTTGGTTTAATTTTTTTTCTTTCCCACATGGTTAAATTAATGTAGAGACACTATCCTTATTTCTTGATCCTGAGAACTAAACTGTGGTTATATAAGAGACTGTAGTGTGCAAGGCTAAAGCACTCGGGACAGCTTACTCTCAAATGCTCCAGACAAAAAGTGGCCTGTGTGTGCACAGATGTGTTTATGTCTTTGTGTGTACTCAGAGAGACAGGAGAGAGGGCAGAAATGATACAGGAAGTGAGGCAAAATGGTGAATCTGGATAAAGGGCATGTTGGAGTTGTAAACTGAAATTATATCACAATGAAGGTATTGAAAAATTAAACACAAACACTCGAAGTCATCTCTCTCTTGGGGTTATGCTGTCCACGTCATATACAGCTAGATTCAACTGTTTGATTTTGCTTTTGATGTTTAGGGTTTCATTTCTCCCCACATTAATCCATGAGGTCGCAAAGCGTTAGACATGACTTAATGACTGAACAGCAACAACTCTGATCCACCGTCCATATTCAGATTTTATCATTTCTTTCAACATCCTTTCTAGCTATTAGGTTGGCCAAAAAGTTTGTTCAGGGTTGTGTTTTTGTTTTTTTTGTTTTTTTTTTTTTTTGCACAATTGCATGAGCGTTTTGGCCAACTCAGCGTTCCTCCCCAGGATCCAAACCAGGATCACCCATTAGAGTTAGTTCTCTTACCTCTTCAGTCTCCTTTAGTGGATCAGTTGCTTGATATTTCTTGTTCTCCCACCCCCTTGATGTCTTTGACGAGTGCAGGCTTTATGTTTTTTCAGATGGTCCCTTGTTCTGTGTTTGCATTTCCTCAGGACTGGGCTCAGGTTCAGTGACACCTTTCAGTGATAGGTCGTTCTCAGGGTGTCATGTCTACAGGAACACGACATTCATTTGTCGATAATAAGCACTTTGAGCTCAGTTAGTGGCGTCTGCCGGATTTCTCCACTATGAAGTTGCTCATTTCCCTCTGAAATTAAAAAGGAATTTTGGAGAGATGCTTTGAGAGTATGTAAATATACTGTTCCTCATCAAAGTTTCACCCAGTGGCTTTAGTTTCCATTGATCCTTTTTGCCTGGATCAGTCATCACTGTGATGGTTGCAAAGTGTTGATTTTCTAACATTCTACATTTGTTAGTGACTTTCTATGCTATGAAAAAGTCTTCCCTTTTCTCCCATTAGCTTATTTATGTCAGTATGTACTCATGGATTCTTCTTCTGTTCAATGGGTTATAGTCCATCGTTGTATTTATTTTGATGTTGAGTTAGTCCTAGACCCAGCCAATGGAAGCCTCTTCAAGTTTCAGGTATTGTTTTGATGTGTCTCCATCATCCTTTGAGTTCTTCCTCACATTCTGGCATAGTGATCTGTTTCAGACTGACTGCCCTGGCCCTAGAATTAATCACTTCTCTGACAGGCCTTGTTCTTCTTATGGAGAACGGAATTTAGAAACCAAGATCTGAGAGTTAGTTATGTTCTTTGCTACTAGGATGCCATTGTGTCTAGGCCCTCTCAGTGGACAGAGCCAGAATACACACACACAAAGGGAATCCACATACGCATATATACATACGATGCCTTCATATGTATATGTGTGTATATACATGCATATGTCTACCTAAACATATAAATACACATTCTGTCTATTTCTATGTCTGTATATGTGTAGCTGTGTACACACACGTGCACACCTAACCATGACAATACTGATAACCTCCAAATCCAGTCTGACACCACAGAGAGGTTTTCTAGTTTTTCTTCTTTCCATATTTGTAACTTCCTTTGTCAACAATGAAAAGCTTGACTCCTCTTACCCTCGGTATATTCGCTAGTTGGCTC
The DNA here is from genome assembly GCF_032452875.1 of Bos javanicus. Classification (NCBI taxonomy): domain Eukaryota; kingdom Metazoa; phylum Chordata; class Mammalia; order Artiodactyla; family Bovidae; genus Bos; species Bos javanicus. Next base: position 70,028,133 of record NC_083880.1, on the reverse strand, counting down.
AATCCTAGATTACACAGAAAGTGTTTTAGAATTGCCGATCTTGACACTATAAAAAAGAAAGCTATTTGCAAGTATGTGTATAAAACACTGCAGTTTGACTGTACATACTTAATGAGACATGGCCTAGGGTGGGAGGGCAATAAGCCTTACATTGTTTTCAGTAATTATGTTTTTGGGAGAAGGGATCATAATGATGCTATTTTCCTGGTATTTTATATATCGTGGGATAGATCAAATAGGCAATGATATTGGCATGGTTGAGAACTGAGCTTTTCAGCGTGGTTAAAAAGAGATACAGATGTGTGGTTAAGGAAGATAAAATCCCATAGTCCCAAACTGGAATTAAAAGTTATCAGTATGATTTCATGATGTGTTTGGTCTTATGTGTGCACACGATCATACACACTATACACACACAAACACTTGTACTTTTGCCCACTGAGTAGACCCAGGACCAATGACCAAGCAAGCGAGTGGCAGCGAGCATCCAGACTGTATTCCCTCACGGCCACTAGAGCAAAAGAGGCTCTTGGAGTCCTTGAAAAGAGGGCTGAATCTGGGTTTAGGCAAGAAATATGCAGTGGGAGCATGGAACATGTTATACCAGAAAGCAAGGGAGCTGTCAGAGACTGCTCATCTTTGACGTAACATATGAACTTAAGTGTAGACATATCCATATCTTTTTCTTTACACACAGCATATCCCAACTGTGAGTTTATACTGATGCCTCCAAATGCAGTATCAGAATTTTTTCTAGTCTTCCTCAGAAAGCCAGGAGCCAACGAAGAGGTTCCCACAGGCCATATTTGAACAGCATTAAAAATAATAACATCAGTAAATGCAGTAAAAAAAAAAAAAAAAGCACATGTATTATTTAAATGCATACTTTCATTGTATTACTTAAAAAACTAATTACAAAGATCTTTGTTAGTCACTTCTGGAGGGTGTTCATTTGGAAACTGATTAAATATAAAGAGAAAGAGCCAGACATTTAGCTTGTCTCTCCTTTATGAACTGTACATCAGGGTCACCAAAAAATCAGAGGGGAATTGTAACCCCTAATGATATAATGAGTCTAGGCAGTGATCATCAACTTCGAAAGAAAGACAAACCAGACATCACATACCTTTTGATGGAAATTTATACACCACCTGTGAAATACACTTGCCAAAGGTAACATCTTAACCTCAGCAAGTCTCAAGGTATAACTCCAGTTTAGAGGAAGTAAAGGGAACAGAGGAATCTGTTCAATAATGCAAGCCAAAGCACAGGTGGCAGAATACAGACTGTGGGAAACTACAGGAGAGATGTTTGGTCTCTTCAGCAAAGAAGTTGCATTTTAAAAAAGGAGAGAATACAGGCAGGGAATATCTGTAGATTAAAAGAGACTTGAAATATATCAACCAATTATAATACATGGGCTTCGTTTGAATCTTGATCCAAACAAGTGAACTTAAAAACATATATATGAGATAAGCAGGGAAATAGGAACACTGGCTAGATAGTACTCAGTGTTGATTTTCTGAAGTTTAGCCATAGTAATATATCTTACAAGAGTCCTTCTATTTAGAAATATGTATTGGAATATGTGAAGATGAAATGATAATCCATAATAATCTTAGAGGATCAAGGCATAGCAGAGATGTGAAATAAGAATGACCACAAGAGGTCCTTATACTTTTCTCTGCTTTTGTCTTATGTGTGAAAATTTCTATGGTAAAATGAAAACAACTTAACTATTGGGTTTGCTGGCTCTGAATGGCACATTTTCCCAGAGAGCAAGGCAGCCTCCTGGGACCGAGTGCCTGCACGCAGACCGCAGGCTGGGGAGGGAGGAAGCCAGGTCCCTCTCGGCACTGTATCCCAGCACACGAGGGTCACCCCATAAATAACGGGAGGTGAAAGGAGCACTCTGGAAGGGATGGCTGGCACACGGGTGAGTTCTGCTCCACAGTCAGTCCCATGACTCCCACCTCTGAGAGCCAGCCACTCACACCCTGTGGAACACAGCATCATTTCCCCATCCCTTGGGCTGCCACCGTCCTGTCTGGTGCCCTGACGCGTGTGCCCCTCCTTCCTCCCCAGGCTCAGGCCCGGTGTCACCGGATAGGCCAGAGTAAAGCCGTGAAGGTGTATCGCCTCATCACGCGGAATTCCTACGAGCGGGAAATGTTCGACAAGGCCAGCCTGAAGCTGGGCCTGGACAAGGCCGTCCTTCAGGACATCAACCGGAAGGGCAGCACGAATGGCGTGAGTATGCTGGGGCTGCTCTTGGGCCCGGAAAGGGGGCCCCCACCCCCACCCCCACCTGCCAGAAGCCTGTGCTCCTACGGCTGTTGTAAGGTTCCCTTTCACTAAATTGAGTTAGGCCACACATCTTTGGGAGCTTTCCAGGTGGCATGGTGGTAAAGAATCTGCCTGCCAATGCAGAACATGCAAGAAACACAGGTTCGATCCCTGGGTCGGGAAGATCTCCTGGAGAAAGGAATGGCCACCCACTCCAGTATTCTTGCCTGGAGAATTCCATGGACAGAGGAGCCTGGCGGGCTACAGTCGAAGGGGTCACAGAGAGTTGGACATGACTGAGCACACACACACGCACACACATCTTTGATGGTCAATCCCCTGGAATAGAGGATTACTGAGGTGAATCTCTACATCTCTAGATGGATAAGGGAATCCATAGGAGCAGTTAGGTAGTAGGATTGCCCAACATTAGATAACATTTCCGTAAATAAACTTTTATTTTTTAATTTATATTTGTATTTATTTTTAACTGGAGGACGATTGCTGTACCACGCTGTGTTGGTTTCTGCTGTGTAACAGCGTGAATCACTGTATGTGTACATACATGCCCTCCCCATGGAGCCTCCCTCCCACCCACCCCATGAATAGACTTTGCCCTTTGGAAATGAGTCGGTCTTAACCCTCTCGGCTCTATAAATTATCTAGTGTCACCATGCTTTATCTGATACTGTAGATTTGGAGCTCCCTGAAGGTGAGCTATTCCATACCCAGCACCCCTAAGAATACTTGGTATATTAAAGACGTTCAGTGCATCACGGTCAATGAAGAAATGAATGAATTAATTATCAATCAGCTTGAAACTTGGCAGTGAATAGAATCTTTTTTCCTGCCTCTGGAGGGGATAAAAAGTGCTGCTAAGATTCTTGAATTGCAGTAAAGTCCAGGCAAACAAAGCAGAATATCTCTCCTTAATCTCTGGCCCTCTAAGTGAGCTGTCCTTTCGTCCAGATGTTCTGTATCCTCTTAGCTATGCATATGCTGCTAAGTATAATACTTCATGGTACAGCGCTGGGAGTCATGGAATTCCCTCCTGTGACTGATATAAAGAGAACCAGATTCTTAATTAGAACCAGGAAAGGGTGTTTTGAACTCCCATTTCCTGTTTTCAGCAAGCAATTGAGCAGATCACACTTGGCATGGTATCCTCTCTTTAGTTAAGAAATGACATCATTTCCAATACTATTGTTTTTATTTAATAATGAATAAATCATTATTCTTTAGCTCAGTTTGGTCCATCTGGAGGTTTTTAAAGATACAGACTCAAACTAAAACATAAAATAAACCTTAAGCATATTCTGTCCGGTGGTGCCTAGTTTTAACAGTTTGTGACATTTGATAATAACCAACATCCTGAGGAATGTTAGGGCCGTTGGGTCCTGGGCTGGGTTTTATTCCAGGGCTCCCTGTAGAGGATCGTCTGCCCGCCCTCCCCATCATCCTCCTGCGTGTCTTTGTCTGGATTTTCATTTTCTAAAGCTCGTTGTCCATGTCTTTCTTCTTCTGACATGCACAATGAGTGGAGGAACTGGGCGCTAAGTCCTGAAGGTCAGAGTTGAGGCCGTTTTCCTCCTGTGCATTTCCCACTTCGTGAGTAGCCTTTGGTGACCCATCCAGGTACAGCAGCTCTCAAAGATGGAGGTAGAGGACTTGCTCCGGAAAGGTGCCTACGGCGCCTTGATGGATGAAGAGGACGAAGGCTCCAAGTTCTGTGAAGAAGACATAGACCAGATCCTGCAGAGGAGGACACATACCATCACCATCCAGTCTGAGGGGAAAGGATCCACTTTCGCCAAGGTATAGGGCCTTCTCTGCAGCGTCCACGTGAGGCAGGGCCGGGGCGGGGGGCAGTGACAAGGAAAGTCTGTTCTTTGACCCTCATCGGCTGGGCTCCTACTTCTCTAAATGCAAACTGTTGAGATTTTCTGGCTGTATGCCTATTCTGTGTGCCACTCTGAAGATGCAGATTCTTAGAAGAGGTTTGAATGATGGGTCAGAAGCTATAAAAGAACTCACCCCTTCAAATCCTTGGCTGATCTTCAGTGGGCAGGGAGGACACTTGGGTTTGCAATTTGCACTCCTCATTATGCACAGAGATTGCTCCAGAATCCTCGATTGGTCCTCTTAGTTCCCTTATAGGATACTCCCTAGTCAATGTCAGAGAGTTGAAATTCCAGTGAAGATTCCATTCGTCAAACTCAAGCAAGTATTCTGTTCATTTCATGAGACTTGAGAGAGTGTTTATCCAAGATTCCCAGCTTCTAGCCTAGGTGCCTCTTTGCTCTGCCCGTCAGGTCACTGGGTTTAGAATTCAACTTAACCAAACCGCTTACAGATCCCTCTGGGGTTCCCTCGCCACAGGCTCTCTGAGCTTCGTGACCTGTCTGTAAATCACCAGTCTGGTGACTTATAGAGGGAGGGCTTTTCCAGGGACATTTTGCACTTAAGAGGCATAACTCATCTCTGCAGACCTCATACTGCCCAGCCATGGCCTGTCCCAGCATGGACACTTGGGACCTGGTGAACTGAAAGAGAAACCACGTCCAGGGAAGTTGTAAGAATCAACCCTTTCACGGGCAGCTGGACATATGCTTGCCATTGTCTCCCACGGGCTTGTCCTCCTGCTTCTGAGTTTAAGTTATAAAAAATGATCCTGTAGGTTGAAATTGTAATTTCCTCACCCAGTGTTTGAAAGAAAATTTAAAAAGAATAGCTTTGAGATTTCCATTTAACATTTTGGCAGCTCTGTTAGAGGTTTTGATTTTGAATGCAGATGGAGCATATACTTGTGTCTCTGGTGCATTGGAGATCACAGGGTGTTTTATTGTGTTCAGATATGGTTTATTGGTTCTTTCTTCACAGGCTAGCTTTGTGGCTTCAGGAAACAGAACGGATATTTCCTTAGATGACCCAAACTTTTGGCAGAAGTGGGCTAAAATAGCTGAACTGGACACTGAAGCAAAGAGTGAGAAGGTACAACATTAAGCATATTTTATTTCATTAAACATTTCACAGATATAGGGCCATAAACTCCTACCAGCTCAAACCATGATTCACTCCTGAGCCTTAGTTCTTTAATGAGATGCTACATGTAATCTACTTAAAACATGCTTGCCACATAGACAAAGCTTGAGAAATGTTAACTGTATTTAAAATGACCTAATGGGTACCTGGGAAATTCTATTAAAACTGGAATTTCCAATTTTAGTAAAAATTCACTTCGAACTAGAACTAACCAAACAGATCAAGATCAGCCCCGTGACCCAAGCCAATATCCTGTCCTTAGCATGTGGCTGTTTTCCTCTATTTGAGCACTTCCTATGCGAGGAATTTTACCTCTGACAAACATTAGTGGAAAAAAGCATGACGTGGAAAAGCGTATTAGGTTCCCCTCCATTCTTTCAGTATCTTGAATTTTTCTATTTCTGAACATGAGGAAGAGAATGGCCTTGGACTAAAACCAGGGTTTGAATACTGGCTCTGCCATCGACTCGCTGTATGTCTTTGGGCAAGGTACTTGACCTCATTGAGAAAGTGAAAAAAGAGAGAGACATGTGAACAAAGGAGGTGGTGGCACCCAGTTTGCAGAGTTGGAGGTAACACTGCGAAGGCAGCTGCCCCCAGCCCCACTGTGAGGCTCCCAGAAGTGTTAGCTGCCCTACCTTCCATCTCTGACCCCATCACCTCCCTTGGGATTGAGCACACGTCACTGTCTGCTCTTGTCCTCAGATGAGTGTTGAACTCTCCTGGGCTCACAGACCCAGCAGACAGTCCCTGCTTACACCCTTTTGATTCAGTAACCAGCATCCAGCCTTGCCAGTTCTTCTGTAGGATCGCCAGAGGTTACTTAGACCAGCTTCTTCTCCTAACAGGAGGATTCTGCCGGCCCCTTAGTAACCTCTTTCTAGTTGTCCAGTGTCACGGTCAGGAAGTGACTTATGTACAGGGCAGTGGGCAAGAGGGGGAAGAAAATGCCTTGCCCTGAGACAGTCAGAAGCAGTTGGAGCATCCAGGCGGGAGGGAAGATGATTGAAGCAGGTACAACGTCCAGGCCGCATAGATGAGTGTGCAGGGGCTTAGCCGAGCTTCCGGAAGAGGCCTAGGCGGAGGCGGCGAGAAGCATGAAATGATAGAGACCAGAGAAGTGGTCATGGTTGTGGCCAAGGGAGCCACCGAATGGGTGCGTTTCTCTCTTCCATGAAAGACAAAAGGGTAGTGGCGCCAGTGGAAGGCACAAAAGGAGGCAGCACTAGTATGTGTTCGTCTTCAGAAAGTTGCCTAGCAGATGGAATTCTCCGACTCCTGTCTCCAGAGCCGCCTCCGCGTGCTGGGCAGAACAGCCGGGGTGCCCCAGGCAGCACTCCAGCGCTGGGGGCCCTCGTCCTTGTTAGAAAGACCGCAGAACCAGCAGATGGTGGCGGCCAGCCCTGGAGGGAGGCGGGGGGACAGGCCAGCCTCAACAAGTCCCCGAGCGTCCCCTCTGCTTGCCGCGGACCCGGCAGGTGTGCTGGAAAGGGCCTTTCCTCCTGGCGGACGAGACGGGGGTGTGGTTCTTCCCCGCGCGGGTCCCGAGGAGCGGCAGCAGGGTCCGCCATGATGGCGGAGGGGGACCAGGCCTTTCTCCCCAGCAGTCCCCTCTGCCTCCAGGAGAGCCTGGTGCTCGACCGCCCGCGCGTGCGGAAGCAGACCAAACACTACAACTCTTTCGAGGAGGACGAGCTCATGGAGTTTTCGGAGCTGGACAGCGACTCTGACGAGAGGCCCACAAGGTCCCGGCGCCTCAATGACAAAACCAGGCGCTACCTCCGGGCCGAGTGCTTCCGGGTGGAGAAGAACCTGCTCATCTTCGGGTGGGTGTTGGCTTCGCCTCTTCGCCCTCGTCTTTTTCCCCCTCTTCTGTTCAGTCGAGATGTGTCCAGCGTGTCTCTCCCCTCCCCTATGGGGTCTGGGCAGAGGGAGGGTCTGTTAGAGAAAGAGAGAACTGAGCTTTCTGCCCGAGGGCCCCTCAGTCAGTATGCTCTGCCGCCATTTTACGGACGTACCGTGATTCTCTCGTGTGTTTGCCACAGCACATCTCTGGGACTCATTTGCTGCCTGGTACTGATTTCCGGCCTTTTCCCCCCAAGGACGTACAGGAATCAGTGCAGCAGATGTTAGCGTTACCGCATGATGCGTGCCGGGCTCTGGCGCTGGTAGAAGCTGAGGGTTTAGCTTCTGGGAGCTCCCCATCGCTTTCCAGCACTGCAGCTGGATTCTGTCTTAATTCCAGATTTATTCCTCACTCCAGATACTGGCATTCCTCCCTAACATTCTAGCGGCCGTACGAAGCTCTCTGTGTCCAGTGTCCACGTCCCCTCAGTCATTTTTGGTGGGCTGCAGTGTGCAGGCCTCCGAGGTTTTTCAGAAGACAAAGCCCTCAGGGAGGTTAATAGGCCCCACCAGGGGTCAAGACACGCTCTTGGCTCCTGTGTGCCCCGCCGTGTCGAGGGCACAACTGGCCCTTCCTCTTTCTAACGCCCTTCTGGGGTCCACTCTCAGTTGGGGCCGGTGGAAGGACATCCTGACGCACGGGCGGTTCAAGTGGCATCTGAACGAGAAGGACATGGAGATGATCTGCCGGGCCCTGCTGGTGTACTGCGTCAAGCACTACAAAGGGGACGAGAAGATTAAGAGCTTCATCTGGGAGCTGATCACGCCTACCAAAGACGGACAGGCCCAGACACTCCAGAACCACTCAGGTGCGAGGTGGCAGTGTGTCCTTCCCTCCCTCTTCTGTGCTGGTCCACATCGCTGTGCTTCGGGGACTTCTCTCTCTTCTCAGGTGTATTTCAGAATGCCACTGGTGGGAAAGGATGCTGGGTTTTGTTCATTTCCATTCTCCTTCCCACTCATCCATGTTACCTGGGATGTTTTAAGTGTGGCTGGGCCCTCTTGAAGTTCTCTGCTCCTGCCCTCTGCCCTCGGGGTCACAGCATCTCCTGTGACCGAGGACTCGGAATGCATGCCCCACCCCAGTTCCACCTCTGTCTGTGTGTTTCCTGGGACTGCTCCTTCCCTGTGCTGAGCCGCAGCTCACTCACCTTCTCATCTTCAGGTTCAGTGTTCCTTTTCCCCAGCTGGGTGGTGGGATCCCCAAGGACACAGGTTCTGCTGCACCTTTCTTGATCCTATAGGGTACTTGGTAGATGCTTCCTAACTGACTGAATGGACCACGGGTTCACTGAGTAGGGGACTGGCTGCTCCCTCACCATCCGTGCCTCGGGGCTGAGGAGCAGGGTCCTTCGTCCAGGGCCACCATGTGCAGCCCCGCTGCCCCCCCTGCTGCCCTAGCCCAGCTCTGTTCCAACAACCACATTGAAGGCACCCTGGCTCACCTCCCTGCCTTTCTGTCTCAGGCTTGTCGGCTCCAGTCCCCAGAGGGAGGAAGGGGAAGAAGACGAAGAACCAGCTGCTGCTCCCGGAGTTAAAGAACGCAGACTGGCTGGCCACCTGCAACCCCGAGGTGGTCTTACATGACGATGGCTACAAGAAGCACCTCAAACAGCACTGCAACAAGTGAGTGCCCCTCACCCCTGGTCACTTGGTGCCCCTGAACCACCGTGCAAGGTCAGAAAGGCAGGCGGCTGTATGCTGGAAGATGGATCAGGGTTCATTCACCCTGAAGCCTCTCTTTTTACCTTTTTTTTTTTTTTTGAAAAAAATATTTATCTATTTAGCTGTACCAGGATCTTTGATCTTCAGTGTGGACATGTGGGATATTTAGTTGCTTAGCTGTGGCATGTGGGATCTAGTTTCCCAACCAGGGATCAAAGTCAGGCTACAGGAGTCTTAACCACTGAACCACCAGGAAGGGCCCCTCTCTACCTCCTTTAACCATCTCTCTTCTCCTCTGGAACCTGGCCTCTCTCACCAGCGGAGTTCATACAGAATCTTGTGACTTGACTCTCAAGATCCACTGAGGACCCTGATGATTGCACTGCTTTCCCTCCCTCTGTCCCCATGGGCGCGTCAGCAAGAACGGAGACTGGCCTCGGCGGCCACCATGCTCAGCTGCCCCCTCGCCATGCCAGGTTTTCCCTCTTCCCATCTGCCGTGACATCCATGGCCTCCTCGTGTGTGATGGACATGCATCTGAGATAGCATTCTGTATATCCCAGGGCTCACAGCTAGGGTGGGGCAGGCAGAGATAAAGGAAACAAGTGATAGAAAATGAACCCTTCCTTGTGAAGTTTAGTTGTGGGGAGTGAGGCCACCAGTCACAAACAGTGATAGGTTTGCATGTGGATACACAGAAAGGAGGCTGGCGGGGACAAGGACTCCTTGATGGATGGGGAGACCTGGTGCCCCAGGCTCCTGAGGAGTCTGTTGTCAGTATTAATATTAAGCAGCCATGTTTCTTAAACAAGTCAGACATGATTGAAAAAATGGTATTTGGGAAGAAAAGTCATCTGGTAACAATTTGCAAGATGGAATAGGTGCTTACCTGGAGCTGAATGGCCAACACAGAGTTTTGTCATCACAAATGTTGATCGTGATGACCTAGATTAGGATGCTGACTGTAGAACCAGGGAGAAAGTGTCAACTATGAGAGGTGTGACTAAAGGAGAAACCATCACCATGTGTGATGAGGGACATGAAACGCTGGTAACTCCACGGTTGTGAGCCTTATGGGCTGGGAGAACAGTGGTGCTTGTCTCCACAACGGAATTGTTACATTCGTTAAATAATGAAGACCAAAGCCAAGGACCAACTCCAGTTTTGCCTTATTAAGTTATAGCAGCAACACTTGGCTGCCCTGTCCCCAGCTGCAGATGGGGATCTGGAGTGTTGGAAACAGGCTAAGCTCTTCCCTCACACCTGCATGGGTCATCATAGATGCTGAGCAGAACTAATTGTAACCTCGGAGAAATTCTCAACATTTCTGCCACCAGCCCCAACTGTCTCCTGAGTGCAAGCCTTATCCCGGGAATCAAAGAATAAAATAGTAAAGCAGTTCTCTGGGTTTGAAGAAGCTGACTGCTGTTTATTCTTCTGAATCTGGTGGAGACCACTGTCTTCTTGGTTCTGGCTCAGTGAGGCCCAGAGACTCTGAGCTGGTGGGTGCTTGCAGCGCCTTCCCTGCAGCCTGGGAGTTTTGTGGGCAGTGTCCCAACAGGGAGTCCTCCAGCCTCCGCTCCAGTCTTCCTAGTGATGGGAGTTTACCACTGAATTACCAGATGATTATAACTCATTGTCCCTCTGTGTATTCAGTCTACATCCTGTCTCCTTGAACTGTCCACCCTTTGCTCTTGGATTCTGGTTCTCTCCTGAGGTCCTGGTCTCTGCAGAGACCAGGCAGGATTGCTTCTGCATAGCTGGCCTGTGAGCTTCTAGAATTATGGGCTCTTTCACTAGTAAATTTACTGCCACCTCTATATTAGATGAGCTTCCTGGGTGGCTCAGTGGTAAAGAATCCTCCTGCCTATGCAGGAAACACATGTTCAATTCCTGGGTCGGGAAGATGCTCTGGAGAAGGAAATGGCAACTCAGTTCACTACTTTTACCTGGGAAATCCCATGGACAGAGAAGCCTGGCAGGCTACAGTCCATGGGGTCGTAAGAGTCGGACACGACTTAGTGGCTAAACTACCACACCACCAATATCAGATGAGGGTCAAGACAGGCTCTGGGGTCAGGACTGCCTGGATTTGAATCCTGGCCCCATTGCATACCTGCAGATGAATTATTTTAAAAATAAGGATAGTAGTTCCTCGTTGTTTGGTCGCTAAGTCATGTCCAACTCTTTGCGACCCCATAAACTACAGCTCGCCAGGCTTCCCTGTTCTTCACTATCTACTAGAGTTTGCTCAAACTCATGTCCATTGAGTGAATGATGCCATCCAACCATCTCAACCTCTGCCACCCTCTTCTCCTCCTGCCTTCAATCTTTCCCAGCATCAGGGTCTTTTCCAGTGAGTCAGCTCTTCACATCAGGTGGCCAAAGTATTGGAGCTTCAGCTTCAACATCAGTCCTTTTAGTGAATATTCAGGGTTGATTTCCTTTATAATAGTTCCTACCTCCTAGCATTGATTTGAGGATCAAGTGAGCTAAGACATGCTGGCACATAGTGGGTACTCAAACTACTGTTTGCTGTTGTTAGTAGCATGAGAGTGCATGAAGTTGTTATCAGAAGAACTCCAAAAAGCTAAAAAACAGCTGCTTCAGATCTAAGCTCAGGAAGTCAAGACAGTGATGATGTATTCAAGGGAGAGTAAAGTGACCGGAAGGGAACACCACGGGGGCCTTGCGGGGAGATGTTCTGGTTCCTGATCTGGATCCTGGATATACATGTGCGGTCAGTATGGGAAGATTCACCAAGCTGTGCATTTGTGCAAAACACACTTCATATCACGAGAACAGTCATTTTTAGAAAAAGAGAAAAAAGAAAAGGCAATGCTGCTGCTAAGTCACTTCAGTTGTGTCTGACTCTGTGCGACCCCATAGACGGCAGCCCTTAACAGATAACTGACAAGATAACCTTTTCGTGTGTGAAATGGGGATGACCACAGTAACGTCTGCCATTAATGTTCTCTTTTCCTAGTACTCACGACCTTGGAGCACCCAGAATTGCCCTGGGTCACTGAGGGAATGGCAGTGCACAGGCAGCTGATGGGTTCTGACGTGTTTCTTTATCGTGTCCACCTTTCCTAGGGTACTTCTGCGAGTCCGGATGCTGTACTACCTAAAAGCTGAAATACTGGGAGAAGCAGCTGATAAAGCATTTGAAGGAACTCCAGCCAGGTAAAATAGGTCATCCTTAATGCCCAGTGTGAAGGAATTGCTGTAAAGTACCTGTTGATGGAAACGGACAAACCTGCCTGTGTTTCATGAGGCCCATGTTCGCTCCCTCCCAGGGCCAGTCCCTAGTAAAGCAGGCTAGAAGAGTGAGGAGGATTCAGCCAGGTCATCTGTGAGTGAAATAAAAGAAAAAGTGGTTGTTTAAAACGTAGCTCGTGGGCCTCTCTCATCTTCTGAGCTGCCCCACCCTCTGTCTTGAAGAGTCTCCCTGAGTAAACCTTCTTTCTTTAAAAAACAAAAAAACAAAAACAAAAATAACACGGTTCTTGGTGAGGTTCTTAGTTGTTTTTCCCCCCTCCGGTAGTGTTGTAAAATTGCTTTTAAAGCAGTCATTTCTCTGCTTTAACTAATCATCATTCACGGATGGATACAAGTGACGTTGATGTTTGATGTAGCAGATGTAGACTGAAAGCTTTACACACTCGGCCTCGGTCCTCTTCCACCTTTGAATGGTTCTCCTTTGTTTACTAGGTAATAACACTTAGTCATGTTACTGAGGCTTTGTCACCGGTGCCTTAGTTTTGTAAGCTAGGGTTTCCGAAGCTATAGAATCCTGGAGTATCCCAAGATTTGGGGGAAGAGACTGCCGAGCCCCAGGCTACCACTTGATCAGGCTGTCAGATAATCACAGTGAGTGAGTGGGATCCCCAGGCGCCTCCCTCACCATCCCTTCCCCAAGACCTGCAGTTGGCTCTGGCCCCAGACAGTGCTAGTCTTCCCCGAGGACCGCAAGTGTTGGCGTTTGAACTTTGCTTTGAGATTCCCCAGGGCAGTGGTTCATTCCCTCTCTTTCTTCCCATTGGGCAGTGCTCATGGCCTTAATGGTCACAGGAGCATGAAAGGAGGAGAGAGGTGAAGGGCAGTGACAGTCCTACCCTTGAGCATTCTGTAATCAGGAGCAGTCAGCTTGTTGACTGTTACCACTGGCTACGCATTTCATAGTTACCATGGGCATTTCTAGTGAGAATCGGGAGGTTGGGTGTTCTAATAAAAAGGTCCAACTTGTGAGTCATGTAAAGGCAGCAGAATTCAACCTGATTATTTATCTCCAGTGTTACCTGGCAGAAGTAATCTACCTGAGTTTACTTATTCCCCTGTCACCTGCTTTCTTAGACCTGCAGATGGAGGGAAGTGAGTAGACCGTGAAGAGACTAAGTCCGTTGCCCACCTCTTTCCCCCTTTCCTTTGCTTTCCACGGTCTTAGTTCTCACTGGTCCTATTCAGGTTAAATACCTTATGGTGGAGAAATTGTCATGAGGAATGAAACACTGCTCACCCCGAAAGAGTTGTTCAGCCATGGCACCACACAGGCAGAGCAGTGGGCCAGGTGGAGAGAGGTGGGGTCAGGGAGTCCCACCCCTGCAAGGAGAGCTGGGCCTGGCAAGGGGCAGGCAGCCCTGCATCCCAAGAACCTGATGGAAGAACCAGCTGGAGATGTTCCAGAGGTGGCGTTCCAGGCACCTGGGAGGTGGGAGGGAGGAGCCATCCAGGTGAATGCTCTCCCTCAAACCCCAACGCCTTCCAAGAGAGAGGACGGTGTTCAGACAATTGAAGCCAGTTAGCTAAGGGTCCATGTGAGCTCTCAGAATGCACACAGAAAACTGAAACGGAGCAATCCCTGCAGGTCTGCTCCGTGGGGTGAGCCACGTTCATCCCTTCAGCCAGAAGTTTGACCCAGCAGACTGTTAGCAGACCCTGGCCAGGAAGTTCCTCCTGCTGTGGCCCCTCTCCCCTGAAAGGCTCATTTCCTGCCCTGTGTGCAGCAGTGCAGACTAGCTCATTCAGGAATAGCGCTCACGATCTCTACATGTCAGACCAGGATGCTTGGGCACTTTTCAGCTTTTGATCATGTATGAATTCACACACTTGGGGGGTTGTTCTGCCTTTACCTAATGGACATATTGATGGCTTTTGGCGTGGTTGTCAACTGAAGGTGCACATTAGAATCGCCTGACACATGTAGAGCCCCAGGCCCCACCGCAGACCAACTGGCGACATATTCTCCATGAGGTGCTTTCAGATTCTGCATCATTCAGTTTGAGTTGAGCCTGGACATCAAATACACCTGCTGAAGTCACTCCCCATTTTAACCAGGTGCAGGGCCCTGGTTAGGACCGCTGAGCCCCCTGCTCTCTGAATCCTCCCAGTTTTGTTCCTTCACCCTCTAAGCGTGCACCTAGGGATGTGGCTTAGCCCCGGGGCTCCAACCAGGAGCTCCTGTGTTGTATCTGTCCGTGTGGAAGGCACTCTGAGTTCACGCCCTTCCTTCCACAGGGAACTGGACGTGCCCCTTCCTGACATCGACTACGTGGAGATCCCGGTGGACTGGTGGGACGCTGAGGCCGACAAGTCCCTCCTGATTGGTGTGTTCAAACACGGTGTGTATTTCAGTGCATGCTTTCTCTTTCCTGAAAAATCCCACAGGCCTGTCACATGTCTCTCTGAGAAAGTAGAGCCTCCCCTCTGTCCTCTGAGGAGTTTGCCCGGATGAGTGTATGAGTCATGCAAATACAGCAAATGTGAGTATCAGCAAGGCCCTAGAAAGGATGGTGTGTTTTCCTCACTAGTGTGACTGCCCTGCTCTCGTTCACTCACAGACCCAGCATCCGGCGTGGTGTCACACGGTAAGCCCTAGGATTTCTGGAGTGAAGCAATAAATAAATGGGGAAAATATTAGGTTTTACCATTTCACATGTATCCAGAATTCTAAGGTCATTTCAGCTGATCTACTTAACTCCTAGTACATATCTTTGGTATAAAAATTTTAAGAATAGAAGATAGCATATCCTTTTTTTTTTTTTTTAAATATAGTTACCTAGAGACCAAAGGGGATTGAGAGAGGTTTTTTAATAGCTTGGGAAAAATGACATAAATGGTGTTTTCTTCATCTCTGATCCTGTTCTAAGTACCTGCCCTTGCTTTCAGCCGACTGTTAAAATGAATAAAGCAAGTCCCAGAAAATATTCATTGTAATGTACCTGATACACACCTTCCCTGCCAGGTGAACAAGTTGACATTTTGAGCTGGAGAGCAGGGCTTAAACGTGGGAAGAGGTAGATGTCCCTGGCCTTCACTGCCAGCTCTGCCACTTATAAATGTGTGACCTCGGGCAAGTCAGAAACTTCTCTGACCTATTTCCTCACTTGGACACCAGGCAGAGGACAAGACAGCCCACCTGGAGGGTTGTAGGAAGATTAACTGAGACGGGCCATGTGGGTGGCCTCAGCGGTGCTTTGCACATAACAGGTGCTGGGTGCCGTCCACCGTCACTGACTCCCCTGCCTTTGGAAGGTTCACTATCTTTCTCACACGTGCCCTATCGGTAGAATTCTTCAACATTTGCAGGCCAACCTGCAATATTTACATAACAATGGTGCATATACCTGTTTTAATGAGGAATCCCTTCAAAACATAGATTCTGGTGTTTGCAGGCTTTGGGAGGCCTGGTGGTGGTAGTGTCAGGATCGTCAGCCATACTTTCCTGGTGAATTAATACCTCCTGTCATTGTGTAATGACCCTCTGTATCCCACATTGTGCTTTTGGCTTTAAAGACTTTGTATGTGATGAGCTTAGCAGACATACTGTGAAGATGGGGAATACCTAGCCTCTGTGCCCAGTGCTGGGGGACTGGTGTTAAGCCACACGTGGTGCTGACCGGCTCACTCTTGGATGGGACCAGACCCGTGTAGTTGGACAGGGATGTTGGAAGCAAACATAGGCTGGGCTGGACAGAGGCCTGTAGTTGGCTCCATGGACCCGTCCTCTGGTGTCTTGCAGAGTCCAGATCAGATTGCACTCCTGGTGGGCTGCTGCCCAGCAGACAGTCCATGGGCCTCGGCTTACACCTGTCCTCACCCGGGTAACACACCTCATCACCCCACGGAACAGCCCTCTCCACAGAATAATCCAGCCCATACAGTGTGTCTCACCAGGTGACAAACTCTCAGATACCGGGCGGCCGGTGGACATGTAACATTTTCAGAGAGCCACGTTGTCTGGTGTTCTATTTTTCAAGGCTCTATCAGGAGCTCTCTCTGCCTCACCTCCATGCCCTGGAGATACAAGCATGAGCCGTAGGGCTGCAGCCATTTTCTTTCTTAAGAAACATGCAGCTGTTCATTGTCCGAGGTTTCATGGCTCTTTTAGTCCACCCCAGACATAGTCTCCTATGACCCTGCTTAGATGAGAAGACTGAAGCCCCGGTTCCATCTCTGAGCTGACCACCATGGAAGAATTGGCTGCATCTTTGTTGGGGCTTTCACTGACAGCAAGAAGGACTCTGCAGCAAATCTGTTCGGAACGATACTCTTGACAGCTCTTAACTGCAGGAAGACATGGACGCCGCCCTCTAAGGCAGCCTGGACTTATGAAATAGTCATTGTGCTGTGGGTTTCAGTATCCCTGTTCACATTCTTACGAGGAACTTTTAGACTAAGTGGACAGGAGCAGGCAGCCTGTTGTTCTACTGTTTATATTGCTAGCACACAGCTCCTACTGCTCTTCAGTAGTCAGGGTTTTCTAGGGAACTGGATCAATCACTCTTTCCCACCTCCAGCTCCAAAGCTGATTGAGAAAGAGAAGTGGAGAACCTGTCCAAACTTCATACCTACTTATGCACGACAAGAAGTCTGCAGAGGAGGAACCTACCTGGGTAGTATGCGCCTCTTTTCCTGGGGAGTGGCAGGTGGAGATGGTGGCAGGCACATCCTCAAAATAGTAGGAGAGTCACGGACATTCCTGTCTTGATGTGAGCTGAGGCAGAACGGGGAGAGCGTGAGAATGGTTCTTCCTACAGTGACTGTTGGAAGGGGATCCGGGCCAAACTGACACATCCAGGCAGTTGTTATTTGAGTTTATACAGTGTCAGGCACTGTGTGAGGAACTGAATATATAATGCCAAAGCAGATACAGATTCTGTCCCTGGGAAGCCCTCAATCTCACGAGAGAGACTTAAAGTTATCACACTATCGCCCTGAGGAATGAATGAAGAAAGAAGAACGTTAGGGACCCATTTCTCCCACCATATGCCTCGGGCAGGCAGCACCTGTCGTGGAGAAGGCAGAAGAGTCACTTTGGATTAAAAGATGAAGTACCTGAAACCCCTTAGAGAAAAAGTGCCAGGTGCTGCCTCCATGTGAAGGCTAGACCAGCATCAGCAGTGACACCAGAACAGAAACCAGTCTAGCAGGGGAATACCTAGCAGAGTAAAATCGTTTGTTTGATCAAGACAGTTCTCGTTTTCAGTGCAGCATCTACCCTCATTGGAGATGGGCTCTCTGCACCACTACAGAACTAGAAATGGACTTTGTTAGGAGCAGCAAGAAAAGGATTTTGAGGACCATAAAGGAGTTCCCCCCAAATAGTTTGATGTGACAATAGCTATGACCAAATATCCGGTCTCATTATAGGATTACATTAGAGTCAATAAAATAGCATTCTCACACATGGTGTTATCACATTAAAAGTGACATTGTTCCATTGTTTTGCCTTCCTTCTGGGGTCTCTCTTTCTGGGTCAGAACTCCTCCATCTGTTTTTGACTCTGGGGATACAGTGAGAGGCGGTTCCAAAGCCCTGGTCAGTGGGTTAGGATTTTATACTGAGTCTGAACACAGAGGCAACGAGTCCATCTTAATCCAGTCAGCAATCCCAGTTGTCCTCTTTATGTTTCATCCTTTGTATCATCACTTGGCTCAGTTTTCTTTTCTAACACATGGGATAAATTTGGACCATAAGAAAATTTCGGCCCATTCAGGTGGTGGTAGTGGTAAAGAACCTGCCTGCCAATGCAGGTTAGACATAAGAGGCGAGGGTTTGATCCCTGGGTTGAGAAGATCTCCTGGAGGAGGGCATGGCAACCGATCCAGTATTCTTGCCAGGAGAATCCCATGGACAGCAGAGCCTGGCAGACTGCAGTCCATGGGGTTGCACAGTCAGAGATGACTGAAGTGACTTAACAAGCATGCATGCAGGCAGGAGATGACAAGATAACAGGGTGTCCAGAGTAGGGGGCGGGGTGTTGCAGTGAGGGGAAGAAATTGTGAAACCAGCTTGCCTGATCCTCTTGCTTTCCAAAAGAAGCCAACAAGTGGGAATGGAATCTGTATCTTGTGTGTCTTCAAGGACACACGGTACACCTCAGCTTTCATTTTTTGGTCAAGCACTACACAAAGGAGTCCGTTTAAGCTCAAGGATCTTCCCCCGACGGGAAGTCTTACAGGATCCAATTATTCTTAAATAAGTATTTTTTCTTGGCTTATTTTGTTTTTTACTTAATAAGGGAAACAAAATGTGTGTCTAGGGTGCAAGGCAGATTTAATGAGTTCTGACATGACCCCAGTCGTGACCTTGTGGTTTCTCGCCACCCCCGATCAGGTTACGAGAGGTACAACGCCATGCGAGCCGACCCAGCACTTTGCTTCCTGGAGAAAGTGGGCATGCCAGACGAGAAGTTGCTTTCTGCAGAGCAGGGTGTCACAGACGGGGCCTCAGACGTCCCCGAAAGGTGAGAATCTGCACAGACCAAACACGGTGTGACTGGTTGCGCCACTAATCTCTGACCACAGGCACCCAGCACTCTCACAGTCTCTTCCTCACAGCCTGGCGTCTCCCTTCAGCCTGAACCGCCTTCCAGAATTGCTTCAGTTACATCCTACAGCACCTCGGGCCTTTCTCTTGAACTCTGAACGCTCTGATCCAAATACCCATTTCTGTCCTTCCTGGGTTCCCCAAGCTGCCCACCATCCTGCCCTGTTCCTTAACCAGCCTCGTCTGGTCAGAGGATTCTCAAGGAGGAGTTCAGGCCTCTCTTAACCTCTCATACTTGGCAGAAAGTTAAGAGGCACAGAGTTTAGACTTCCTGACCTTGAAATGCCTGAGATGAAATACCGGCATTTTCTAAGGACTGCACGGTCCATGAATAGCCACTGCATAATGGCCATGGCATTCAGGTCCTGTCCATGGGTTGTGTGTAAAAAAGTATGGAGGCGTCCCCTTTGTCTGAGTTTTATTTACTTTTGGCATAACCCCAAGTGTATGAATTCATAGGAAAACTAAATAAACAGCCAAAGCTGTGGTTTTCATATGTGTGTGGGTATTTGAAAGACATAGTATAGAATCTCTTGGTTTGCATTTGGTGAGCTTTTGGCCTGATCTTCTCCCCCAAAGTTGTATTTCCTAGGGTCACAGGCAAGGCTGGACTCAAGGGTACACAAGCCAGCCCCCCTAACTGCTAAGGCTGAGAAAAGGATGAAGTGCATTTTTCCATTCATGCTTAGCCCCTGACAAACACTCAAGCTAGCGATCATAACCTTCTCTGCCCCCAAAGATAATAAGGATCCATCCAGAGAAGTGTTAACAAATGTCCAGAGGACCAGTGGTGGTAATATTGGGTTCATGAGGTTGGGAGAAACACCCCCTGAGGGAGGTGCCCGAATGTGGCTGAAAGCTGGTTTCTCTGTCGGGAAGCTGTTTTTTCTCTGGTCAGGCAATGAAGGTAGGAGACCCCTTCTGCCTCCAGGACCTGAGCGATGAAGAGCAGAATATTTGAGACAGGAATCCTTCAAAGTTGATTTTTCCAGGGATCATGGAAAACAAATAGGCATCAGCAGTAGTTACGCTCACGAGAGAAGACATCAGGCAGTGGATTTAGAGGCAAGCTGCCAGTGGTCCATCGGGCAGTGTCCTTTCCTGGAAGGGACCGCTGCCAAACATGAGCGACTCTGCACCGAGACTCGCCCTACCATGGGAGCTGAGGTCGGCCCAAGAGGACTCTTGGTTTGTACGGCTGTCAGTGTCTAGAGTCTGTTCTTTTATCAAAGCCATGTATTGAGCTAATTCTTGATGGGCAGTAATTACCTTTTCAAAGATAGCATGATTGTTGAAAAGCAGGCCTCTGAACTGTCCTGAGTAGATCCTGAGGCTCCTGCTGAAGTCTCATTTGAGTGGAGGTCATTGCTTGTAGAAGTTATGACGCTGGAAAAATCAAGATTCTGAGGCCTGTGGAGAAAGGTGTCTACTAGTACTCACTTTGGTCAGTGATTTAGGGGTGTTTTGTGACAGCATCCTGGTTGCAGAATAGCTTCTAGATGGTGTGTGATGCTTTTTACTCTTTTTATTTAATTTTTTTTTTTTTAGAGGCCACACAGATAAAGAAGACAATACAGAAGACAAAGTAGACGGCCTCCAGAAACAAATGGTGAGTCAAATGTGAGAAATCCCTATCGAGGTGTATTGGTCTTTGATTGCATTGCTGCAGTTGCATTGCATTTTCCCCAACATTTTATTGTAAAAATTGTCAACTCATAAACTGCTTTGCAGTCTTACTTTAATGAAACTTTTGCTTTTGAGATAACTGTAGATTTTAGATAGAATCAGAAGATACAATGCAGGGTGATCCCATGTACCTTCTGTCCAGTTTCCCACCATGGGGATAATCTTTTCCAGCATCAGGGTCTTTGCATAATAAGGTAGCCAAAGTACTGGAGCTTCAGCTTCAATGTCAGTCCTTCCAGTGAATTTCCCTCTCAGGGTTACTTTAGCTATGCTCCATAATTTTTACCATTTACTGTAAGTGGTAAAATTTGTTGTACTGTGTTTTCATTTTCATTCAGTACAATGTATTTAAAAATTTTTTCCCTTGAGACTTTTCCCTGGGCCCATAGATGATCAGATGTGTGTTATTTAATTTCTAAGCATTTGGAGGTTTTCCTGTAATCTTTCTGTTGTTTATTTTTAGTTTGGCTCCAAATGTAATTACAGATTTATGTATTTCTCCTTTCAGCTTCTGTCAGTTTCTCTCACGTGTTTTGCAGCTCTGTTGTCTGGGGCATGCACATTTAGGGTATGTCTTCTTGGTGGGTTGACTCTGTTGTCAATATAGAATGCCCCTCCTTGTCTGATAGTTTTTTTTTGGGGGGGGGTGCTCTGAAGTATACTTTATCTAATATTAAGATAGCTATTGCTGGTTTCCTTTGACTAATTTGCATGATAGTCATGCAATTTGAAGAGTCAACTAATTTGACTATTTGCATGATAGTCACTTTTTCCATCCTTTAGCTTTTAACCTGCCTATTTGAAATGAGTTTCCTGTAGACAGTGTTTAGTCAGGTTATATATTTTAAGGCACCTTGTTTTATAGTTGATATAGTCAGCCATTTACATGTAATGTTATTATTGATGCATTAAGGAATAAGTCTGACATTTTATTGTTTTCTCTGTATTTTGATTCTCTAGTTTCTTTCTCCTGCTTTCCTCTGGCTTACTGGAAATTTTTTTCTGATCCTTTTTTGACTTATCTATATTAGGTTTTTAAGCTTCTTAGTGGTTATTTTAGATATTTTACTGCATGTACATAATATATCACAGTCCACTGGTATCATTTTACCAGTTCAGGTGAAGTATAGAATCCTTACTGGAATTTATCCTTACTTCTAGTTTTTTTCTCTTTATAATGGTCTTAAATATTTCTCCTACATACACTGAGAATAATGATAATGTAATTTTTGCTGCAACTATGAAATATAATTGAGAAAATTCAGAAGGATAAGGAACGTCTACTGTTTTTACCCATACATTTACTTACTGTGTTCTTTCTTCTTCCTGATGTTCCAAGATTTCTTCTTTCTATTGGGAGAAATTCCTTGAACCATTCTTTTAGGATAGGTCTGCTGGTGATGGTTCTCTTAGTTTTCCTTCATCTGGGGATATCTTGATATCCTCTTCATTCCTGAAGGATATTTTTACTGGATATAGGATTCTGGGTGGACAGTTTTCTTTCAGCTCTTGAAAATGTTGTGCCACCTCCTTCTGGCTTCCATGGTTTCTGAGGAGAAATCTTCTGTCACTTGAGTTGTTTTTCAATTAGGTAAGGTCTCTTTTCTCTTTTGCTGCTTTCAAGGCTTTTCTCCTTATCTTTAGTTCTCACAAGTTTAACTCTGAATTTTGTATATGTGGATTCTTTGAGTTTATCCAATTTGGTGTTTTTTCAGCTTCTCAAATCTGAAGATTTGCCAAATCCATGTCCTTTGCCAAATTTGGGAAGTTTTCAGTCATTATTTCTTGGAACCCTTTCTCCTTCCTTCCGGAACTCTGATGACATGCGTGTCAAGTCTTCTGTTACAGCTCCACTGGTCCCTGAGGCCCTGTTTTAATTGTCTTTAATCTGTTCCTCTCTGGTGGTCACACTGGGCACTTCATATGTTTCCCTCTTTGAGCTTGCTGATTCTTTCCTTTCTCCTCCCTCTGCGGTTGAGCCTATCCATTGTGTTTTTGTTAGGTTTGGTTACATCATTGTATTTTTCAAATCTAGAATTTCCCTTTGGTTCTTCTTTAAAGCTTTGCTTCTTTGCTGAGATCTTCTGGAATGTGTTCAGAATTCCTCATTGATGACTGCTTTAAATTTTTATGTTAGGTAATTCTTAAGATCTCTGTCATTTCAGCATTAGCATCTGTTGGCTACCTTTCTTCAGTTTGAGATCTTCCTGGTTCTTGGTATGATAAGTGATTTTTGACTGAAACCTGGACATTTGGGGTATTATATTATGAGACTTGGGATCTTATTTAAAACTTCTGTTGTGACTGACTGCCTCTAACACCTCTATTGCAGAGGAAGGAGGCAGGGGGAGGAGGGGGCTAGTGCACAGCATGTACCGCCTTTTGGCTGCCTGGCTGTAGTAGAAGTTAATGTTCCTAGTCAGCCCCCAAGGAGACCTGAGGGGAGAATGGAAGTTCAGCTCTCCATGTGGTCTTTGCTGATACCATGGGTGGTTGGGGACCTCATTGCCAGCTGTCAGGGATGAAAATCCAAGCTCCCTACTTGACTTTTTGACACCACCCAGCAGGGGAACCGGGTGCCCTGGTACAGCCTGGTGAAGGCAGAAGTCTAGAGTCCCCACCAGCCTTTGCTGGCGTGGATGTGGTAAGCCACTGTCTGCTCTTGTGTCGTTGGGCTGGAGTGTAGCACGTCTCATCTCAACACTGTGTCCAGTCCTAGCCTGCCCTTTTCCTTGTCCTGGGCTAGAGAAAGCAGGCTTTTTTTGTCTGCACCCTTTTGTCATTTCCAGGTAGCCAGCTTCTTTACCTCCAAATCTAAGGCATATAAGGCAAAAAAGAAAACCCAAGGAACTCACTACTGTGTCATTCCACGGGTCCCAAAGTCCCTAGTTGGTCTACCTTCGCTTCACCTGTCAGCGTTTTCTTAGGTGTGTTTTATATATAGTGTCCAGGGGCTTTAGTTGTACTTAAAATGAGCAACAGGGAAATAATGCATCTTCGCAGAAGCAGAAATCTGTATTGCATGTTACAAATGAGCTTCTGGGACTTTGCAGAAGCAGACTGAAGCTTTCTTAGAGCCCTAGCACTGTTCGACCACGTTTTCTCTGGCTTTGAGTGGAGAAACTAAATCTGTTAGGATTTGTGGATTTTGGGTACCGGAGGTTACTATAACCTTGTCCTCAACTGACTCTTATCCGCATAATCTTTCTTCTCCTGATCACCAATCAAAAAATTTCAGTTCTCTTCTTTTAGTTCTAGTTGGAAGAATGGTATCTACTTTGGTTTCCATCAGTTCTGATTCCTATAACAGTAACAAAGACATCAGTTTCCCAAAGTAAAAAAAAAAAAAAAAAATTATTTTTTGAAGATGTGTTTCCGTATCTCCTCAAGATTTAAGAAGCAGAGGCTTGAAGCATATCACCCTCAGGCTTCAGACCGTGGCCCTGGCAGAAGGAAGCTGGCTGTGATCTTGACAATTAGAATCTGAGCTCTGCCATTCAGTTCCCTAGCTTATACTGTGATTTCTTTTGTCTGGAACGTGGAAAGTGTTTTCCCACAGTGGTGTTTAGTCACTACATCACGTCTGCCTCTTCTGAGCCTCCATAGACTGTAGCCCACCAGGCTTCTCTGTCCATGGGATTGTTGAGGCAAGAATAGCAAGTGGGTTGCCATTTTCTCCTCCAGGACATCTTCCTGACCCAGAGATCGAACTCATGTCTCCTAAAAGTCTCCTGCATTTTAGGCGGTAACTCAAGTATCAAAGAGATGAAAATAGTACCTTAAATTCTTCTGAATAGTACTGTCTCCAAAATACTGTTCCAACTTGTATCAGTTGATCGTCACCTCAGCCGTGTAAAGTAAGAGCTTCAGGTGTTAACTGCTCTCATTTGAAAGCTGAGGAGATTCACCGCCGCCCCTCGCCCAGGAACGTAAAGGACTTTGCCAGATTCTCACAGATAGAAGAATTCAGACTAGATAACTACATTAGACAGACTAGACAGTAGAATTCAGACTAGATGTTATGGCTTTTTTTCCCCCTGATCAAGTATTCTTTTCATAGTCAAAAGAGTTGCTGTTGTTGCTCAGTCACGTCCGACTCTTTGTGACCCCGTGGACTGCAGCACTCAAGGTTTCCCTGTTTTTCCCTGTCTCCCCGAGTTGGCTCACATGTGTGTCCATTGATTCAGTGATGCCATCCAGCCATCTCATTTTCCGTCTCCCCCTTCTCCTCCTGCCCTCAGTCTTTCCCAGCCTCAGGGTCTTTTCCAGTGAGTCAGCTCTTTGCGCCAGGTGGCCAAAGTATTGGAGCATCAGTTTCAGCAACAGTTCTTCCATTTGGTTCCGGGTTGATTTTTATTCTAGCTGCAGGTACGCACCCCTTCTCCTAGCAACAGCCAGTGTGAAGAGGCAGACCAGCTGCATTCCAGGCCCAGCTCTGAAGGCCACTCATAGTAAAGTTCATGTGTCTAACTCCTGGGGCTTGTCCTCACTTTGCAGTGCTCCCTACAGCAGGTGCTCTCTGTAAAAGGAGGGTGATGTTATGTGCCAAGTGACCTAGGAAAAAACTTCTACAGGGAAACTTAATGCCTAACATGGTCAGATCCTACTGTAAGAGAAGTTCGGTGAGGATCTGGACAATAACTCTATTCTTAGCTGAGAGTTTGAGGGGGTCTCTGAACTCAAATAGTGATGTTTGACTGTAGCTGGAGTACTTCCAGGCTTACCAAGCACGTTTCCCTTTCAGTTGCATGTTACTCTTATCCCCATTCTAGACGGGGAGAAGATCAAATAGTTTTAATGAGCTGCAAGAAAAGTCATACTAGCCAAGAGCAATGTCTCTCCGCTCACGTCTTTTTCTAAATCCTGCAGTCTTTCCGTTGTAAAATCCTTGAATTTTCTGTTAATGACATTTGATGTGTATCTACTTTGTACATGAAATTTATGAAGGTCATAGGATGCTTGATTTTTCCACAGATGAAAACTGCTGTGGGGTCTTTTTAACTGCCTTTCTGCATCGTGTTACCTCTACACAGAGAGCGCCTGTGTTCTCTTCCTCGTAAACTCCTGTGTCCTTCAATCTGAAGCTCAAAAGTTACCTCTTGGATGTCTTCCTCCTGCCTGATTTGGGTCTGGCAGGGGTGGTGACTCTTCCTGATTTTCCCACTGTGTTTAGGAGCACTTTCACACTGCATGTTGTTTTTGCTTAGTTGCTAAGTCGTGTCCAACTCTGCGATCCCGTGGACCATAGCCCGCCAGGCTCCTCTGTCCATAGGATTTCCCAGGCAAGAATACTAGAGTGGGTTGCCATATGCGTCTCCAGGGGATCTTCCTGACGCAGGGATCGAACCCGTGTCTCCTGCATTGACAGGCAGATTCCTTATGGCTGTGCTACCAGGGAAGAAGCCCTGTCACACTGCATGGCCAATATTTATTTATGTCTCTCATAACTGCCAGAACGTGAGCTCTAGAGGGATAAGGACTCCATCTTTTTGCACTGTTGGAATGCCTGAACTGAGCACAGTTCCTGACAAACAAATGTGGGAAGGCCACTTGTGGCCTCTGCGATTGGCCCTGGGGTTTTGTGAGTGCTTAGAGGAAGTTCCCTGGGCCTGCAGGTCTGGGCTGCCACCACCCCTACCCACACCCCTACCCAGGCCAAAGAGGGGAGGCAGCCAGGCCTGGAGGAGCAGCCACAAGCATGGGGATCTACTGTTCTCGAATCTGGAAACAGCCCTGCACCCATGCGGAGTTAAGATGCTGTTAGAGAGTGACAATGCATTTGATTCAGCTGGGTGTGTCTCCACACACCCGAGGCCATACTTCACAGTGATTAGAGCTCCTCATCTGGGTTCAGGCCTTCCAGGTTTGAATTCCATCTTCACCACTTAATAACTGTTTATAGTATTCGATAAGATTATCAGCCTCCTATTCTGCAATTTCTGTCTGTCTAAAAAGGGTCATTTAGTCATTTTGAATGAATGAAACACACATATGAAGTACTCAGTATGATATCTTACCCACTTACTTACCTGGGTCTCCATAGACTTTAGTTGTTACTGCTGTTGTTTTCCACTGTGTCATGAAGCCGTCCTTAGAGGACACATTTTAGTTGAATGAAAGACATGCTGGATGGTCCCCCAGCAGTTGGGTCCATGTGTGGGTTGCTCCTCAGTCCCAGCTGCCATGTGTCAGGCATTTGCCCTGTGCCAGCATTTAGTTAAACGGTTCACGTCATCAACTTACCTGTGCCCCACAATCACCCTATAAAGTGCTATCATCTCTATTTTGCAAATGAAGAAATGAGCTTGACCACAATCACCCCATAAAGTACTATCGCCTCCATTTTGCAAACAAAGAAATAAGCTTGAGCGAGCTCGGAACAGCTTACCCAAAGTCAGAAAGCAGTAGACAATCAGATTCCAAACACAGGCGGGCTCAGGATGGAGAAACTGCAGTTTGGAACCAATCCATTTGCCTGCGCTTTGATGGTCTTACGGGGACCCTGTACTCTGAAATAATGGATTCACACTTCTTCCTAGATGAATATTTCTTTCAGGTTGATTCACAGAGGCAGAAACCAGGAAATGTTCATCCTCAGACTTCAGAGGCAGAACTTCACGTGTGCTTCCCTCAATCCCAGTAATAAACTGGTGATGTTGAATGTTACGGCGTCTTTTTCACTTTGGCTGCTGCTCATCCAGATCTTCTCCTTTCTGTCATTGCCAGAGAGGGGACCTACCATCAGGAGAGGGCAGGAGACAGAGAGGCACTTACCAATCCCAGAAGCTTTCCTGACTTGAGAGGGTTTGCCTGAGGCCAACAGAAAGCATTAGGGAGACTGGAAAGGAAGCCTGCATGTCGTCTGCTACCTGCTGCCTGGAGCTACCCATGTGGATGTGGGGTGTGGTGGGGCTCACACCAGCCACCTGTATGGCATAAGGAACACCCGACTAGAACCTGGCTAGAACATGTCTCAGTCTAGAAGTGTCTATAATTACAACTTTCAGCATTCAGAGGGTCTTCATAGATTACTGTCAGTTCATTTCAGTCACTTAGTCGCGTCCAACTCTTTGCAACCCCATGAACCACAGCACACCAGGCCTCCCTGTCCATCACCAACTCCCGGAGTCCACCCAAACCCCTGTCCATCAAGTCGGTGATGCCATCCAACCATCTCATCATTTGTCATCCCCTTCTCCTCCTGCCCTCAATCTTTCCCAGCATTAGGGTCTTTTCCAGTGAGTCAGCTCTTTGCATCAGGTGGCCAAAGTACTGGAGTTTCAGCTTCAATATCAGTCCCTCCAATGAACACCCAGGACTGATCTCCTTTAGGATGGACTGGTTGGATCTCCTTGCAGTCCAAGGGACTCTCAAGAGGCTTCTCCAACACCACAATTCAAAAGCATCAATTCTTTGGCGCTCAGCCTTCTTTATAGTCCAACTCTAATATCCATACATGACCACTGGAAAAACCATAGCCTTGACTAGACGGACCTTTGTTGGCAAAGTAATGTCTCTGCTTTTTTTTTTTTTTTTTTTTGTCTCTGCTTTTTAATATGCTGTCTAGCTTAGTCATAACTTTCCCTCCAAGGATCAAGCATCTTTTAATTTCATGGCTGCAGTTACCATCTGTGGTGATTTTGGAGCCCCCAAAAATAAAGTCTGACACTGTGTCCACTGTTTCCCCATCTATTTGCCATGAAGTGATGGGACCAGATGCCATGATCTTAGTTTTCTGAATGTTGAGCATTAAGCCAACTTTTTCACTTTTATCAAGAGGCTTTTTAGTTCTTCACTTTCTGCCATAAGGGTGGTGTCATCTGCGTATCTGAGGTTATTGGTACTTCTCCCGGCAATCTTGATTCCAGCTTGTGCTTCCTCCAGCCCAGCGTTTCTCATGATGTACTCTGCATAGAAGTTAAATAAGCAGGGTGACAATATTCAGCCTTGACGTACTCCTTTTCCTATTTGGAACTAATCTGTTGTTCCATGTCCAGTTCTACCTGTTGCTTTCTGACCTGCATATAGGTTTCTCAAGAGGCAGGTCAGGTGGTCTGGTATTCCCATCTCTTTCAGAATTTTCCACAGTTTATTGTGATCCACACAGTCAAAGGCTTTGGCATAGTCAATAAAGCAGAAATAGATGTTTTTCTGGAACTCTTGCTTTTTCGATGATCCAGTGGATGTTGGCAATTCGGTCTCTGGTTCCTCTGCCTTTTCGAAAACCAGCTTGAACATCTGGAAGTTCACGGTTCACGTTTTGCTGAAGTCTGGCTTGGAGAGTTTTAAGCATTACTTTACTAGCGTGTGAGATGAGTGCAGTTGTGCAGTAGTTTGAGCATTCTTTGGCATTGCCTTTCTTTGGGATTGAAATGAAAACTGACCTTTTCCAGTCCTGTGGCCACTGCTGAGTTTTCCAAATTTGCTGGCATATTGAGTGCAGCACTTTCACAGCATCATCTTGCAGGAGTTGAAATGGCTCAACTGGAATTCCATCTCCTCCACTAGCTTTGTTCGTAGTGATGCTTCCTAAGGCCCACTTGATTTCACATTCCAGGATGTCTGGCTTTAGGTGAGTGATCACACCATCGTGATTATCTGGGTCATGAAGATCTTTTTTGTACAGTTCTTCTGTGTATTCTTGCCACCTCTTCTTAATATCTTCTGCTTCTGTTAGGTCCCTACTATTTCTGTCCTTTATTGAGCCCATCTTTGCAAGAAATGTTCCCTTGGTATCTTTAATTTTCTTGAAGAGATCTCTAGTCTTTCCTATTCCGTTGTTTGCCTCTGTTTCTTTGCATTGCTTGCTGAGGAAGGCTTTCTTATCTCTCCTTGCTTAGATACTGTGAGGATACTCAAAAATGTTCTCAGTGGCAGCAGAAGATGTAAGGCGTGGCTGATTGGGTTTTGCTTATAACTCCTAAAACAGTGGGAAAGGCTGTGATGATACATTTAAGTGACACTTCAGAATGGTGCAGTCGATCAGCCTGAGGCTTCCTCCCTTCACTGATGTCATATGGCCAAAGGAGAGAGATTAAACTAGTGTTTTCCAGCCCTAAATATGTTTCACTCTCTGAATCACATTTTCAGCCGGGACTCTTTTTTTGGACAGCTCAGTGGTTGCAATGTAGGCCCTTCCCAGACTCCTGTGCTCAAAATCCAGCTCTGCCCTTCCGTATCCATGTGACCGTGGCAACTTACAGAACTTCCTAGAACTTGTTTTCTGCATCTGTAAAATGAGGATACTAATACTTTCTACCTGGGGAGGCAGTTGTGATGACTAAAGGAGAGAAGCCATGTAAAGGGTTTTGCACAGTGACACGTAGTTCTCGTTAACGTCAGCAATTATCGCTATGCCTGCTCCTCTGCCTTCTCAAGGTTTTCTCTTTCAGGTCCTTCCACAGTATTAAGGGCCCAGGAGAGAGATTTGGATTTTAAGTATCACCAGTTGTCGGTATCTGTCCATCCCTCCTGACCCAAGGTTACGGCTCTCCTGGGCTGTGGGTCCCAGTTTTCTGTAAAGGACCAGACAGTGAATATCTTAGGCCTAGGGCCAGAAGAGTCTTCGTCACATCTTCTCCTTTGCCTCTTTCTTCTCCTTTTCCTCCTTCCCCCTCCTTTCCTCCTCCTCCAATGTAAACCTTGTTCTTAGCTCGAGGGCCACACAGAAACCATCAACAGGCTGTGGATTGCCAAACCTTCTTCTGATCTGGCCCTGTGCTCTCTCATGGCCGCAGTCATGAATCCTGGGGTGATTCTCACCTATCAGTCAGGTCTTTAGATGCTCGTCAGAAGCACAGTACGTTGGGTGGGAAAAAATGGGTGAATCACATAAAGGAGATTAAGTGGCGCAAACTTCCGTTTATAAAATAATAAGTCGTGGGGGTGTGAATAGGGGGAACCTACCACATGGGGAACGTAGTCAGGAATATTGGAATAACTTTGTGTGGTGACAGATACACCCACGGTGAGGATCATTTCGTAATGTATGAAGATATCAAATCACTATGTTGTATACCTGAAACTAATATAATACTGGTAAGTCCACTTTACTTCAGTAAAAAAATAAATAAATTTTCGTGTTAAAAACGGAGTCTAGTTGAAAACTAGAGCTATCTCTTTGCCCTTCCCCAAACTCCCACGTGCCTTGTGTGTGAGGAGCCTTTGAAGTTCATTTCCTGAGACCAAGCACGCCTTTGGAAAGGAATCCATTAAAGCCAGCTTGACATATAGTCTGACTTGGATAAGCTCTGTGCCTGTGATATCACTTGAGCTTCTGAGCCTCAGATCGTGATTTTAATTTTAAATTGCTGGAGTTTTGTGCCATCAGGTCTCCCGTCTGGAGCAGTCGTGTTTTAGGAAAATAGTGTCGATTGCTGTGAAGTACATGCAGCATAATGAACATGAGCGTGACACTTTCCCACAGCCCAAATCCAACGACACAGGCACATGCTTTACAAAATGACAGTATTAGATTGAGAGCGACGACGGTAAAGCAAATATTTAAG
This sequence comes from Bos javanicus, assembly GCF_032452875.1. Lineage (NCBI taxonomy): Eukaryota > Metazoa > Chordata > Mammalia > Artiodactyla > Bovidae > Bos > Bos javanicus. The sequence continues at coordinate 69,997,210 of NC_083880.1, read as the reverse complement.
TTCACAATTAAAATAGTGCGTGTAAAACATAGTTGCCAGGGGGAGCATGCCAGTTTGTCATTCTTCAAGCTCATTCTCTCTACAGGCAGAATCATTCCACACAGCTCCAGGGGGAAAACAATACTTATTTTAAATAAACTGCTTTCTGGCTCTTTGAAGACTGTGCCTAAGTTAAGCTTTATTCATCAGGGACCATCTTGATCTTTGAGAAGTTCCCAGGCAGGAGGTGTGGCCTGTGCACCTTTACTCCTGTATAGGGACTGGGTGTCTGAGCCGCAGTTTTGCTGATGACTTGACTTCATTTATCCCTAGGAGAGTTCCAGTGATGGAGGTGATGGCCTTTTTGCTGAAAAGAAGGATGACACCCGGGCAGGTGAGACTGTGTCCTTCTGAAGGAAAAGAGAAATAAGATCTCCATTTGTAGTTATCCTGGAGTTCACACGTAATTTTTTTAAAATGCTGTTTTTTTAAGGAGGCTGTTTTTAAAAGCCAATAAAGTTGACCTTCACCAAACTCTGCTGGAGTCGCACATGGAGCTTTAATGTGACTCCGGCCAGGTTCCTCTGCCTGGCAGTGAAATGAAAGTCAGGATGGATTCTGAGGATGAAAAGGAATCGTGGTTTCATTGATTTTTCTTTTTTTTTTTTTCTCTCTTTTGAGAAAAGTTAGAAGTATTTGGTTTGTCCTTTTGATTATTTTTCTGAATCCAGACTTAATGGAGGCTTTGGTGCTTAGAAAGCCCAGCCACACAAAAACCCATAGTTCTAGAGACAGCTTCAGTGGGTCCACCCACTCCGGTACCTTAGAGCAAGGCCCTTGAGTCCATTCTGCCCCCACAGACAGGCACACTTGCATCTCAGAGAGAACAGAGCCCACCACACCCAAAGCTGTTTCTGAAGCACTATTGCAGCCCTTCCAGCTGTGCCTGGCTCCCAAGCTGTTAGATATCAGCTATTTCCATTAAGTTACAAAGTTTGCTTTAATTTTCTTTAAACAAAGGGGAACAGCCACCACCAAAAAAACCCAGTCACCATAGTCTTAGTTCTGTCTATAAATACTAATATCCTCACTGATGTTTGAAGCCCAGGATGGCTCCGACCCAGACAAATCACCCTGGCCTGTTTCATCCGCACTCACTGCTCGTCTCCGACGCCTGGTCACCATTTACCAGCGCTGTAACCGCAAGGAGCTCTGCCGGCCTGAAGTCCTGGGACTAGGAAACCAGAGCTACTGGGTCCAGGAAGAGATGTTCCGGAGGTCCTCAGAGATGGAGCTCATCAACAAGGAAGCCCAAAAGAGGTAAAAGCCAGTGGTCAAGAGGGCATGCTGAGCTGCCCACTGGGTAAAGGTGACCAGGGAAACACTGATAGCTGGAGGGCAAATGTGTCTGATGTTCTCGTATGGAGTTAAGTTGTCTCTAGAGTCCATTAAATCCAACCCCAGTGGTGGTGTCATGCTGGCCCAGGAGTCCAGTGAGATCTAGGACACCCTCTCTTCACAATTCCCAGCCTTGCCTGAATAGGACCCCAGTCTCTGGGAATGTGATTTAAACATATCCATCAGGTCATATTCTTTTATCAGAAAAATGAATAGCGTGCATTGAAGTGGTCTTATTGTAGCCAGCAGTCTTTATCAAGCCTTTGAGAGCATTGACTACCATAAAATGCCAGCCCAGAAGGAAGGAAGGAAGTACTTGCCCATCTGAGAATTAAGTTAAAAATGGCAGCCGAAGGTCAGCACAGACGGGGATGAGGCCACAAGAACGGATGAGTGAAGCTCACGTTCTTTGAGTCAGTTCAGTCCAGTCACTCAGTTGTGTCTGACTCTTTGCGACCCCATGGACTGCAGCACGCCAGGCTTCCCTGTCCATCACCCACTCCTGGAGTTTGCTCAAACACATGTCCATTGAGTCGGTGATGCCATCCAACCATCTCATCCTCTGTTGTCCATTTCTTCTCCTGCCTTCAGTCTTTCCCAGCATCAGAGTCTTTTCTAACGAGTTGGCTCTTCGCATCAAGTGGTCAATGTATTGAAGTTTCAGCTTCAGCATAAGTCCTTCCAATGAATATTCAGGACTGATTTCCTTTAGGATGCAGTCTTTATATCTCTATCCTTTTACTGTAACGTCCAATGAATTGAAATACCACATAGTGAGTTCAATTACTTCTCTATACTCCTGGCTTTACGAAATTTGGTAATTCAGGGAGAAGAGTTCTCTCATCTGGCCCCAAAGAGAGAACCAGAGCCGCCTCCTCCCTTATTCCCACTCCTCCACTGACCCCTCACCCCACTCCTAGCTTGAGTCCCTCTGGGGGCAACAGGTACCATGCCCAAGAGCTCCTGGTAAAGACTGGTGGAAAATAATAATCCATTTCCCTTAAGTCATTATTTTAGTCCTGCAGGGTCTAAAATCTAGAGAGCCTTTGTGTCCTAGAAAAGATCACCCATCTACTTTCATTAAGACCAGGAAGAAAGCCCATGTGAGATGAAAGTCAGGGAGGTGTGTGACCAAGGGAGACCCCACCTCACTCCAGACCAGCTTCTCCATCTGTAAAGTGAAGGAAGTGAATTTAATGGTCCAAAAGATTCCTCCAGGATTATATGATTATAATAGAATCCTCCAGGAGTCCATGATTCTCTGTTGTCATGGGCAGAATATTTAAGCCTACAGAGTATTTTTGTATTAAAATCTTTATCTCCCACAAGAGGAAATGAACTGGGTAATTTCTGAAACTTGATATCTCTTGATCAAGCACGCACACATAATTTGCAGGCGGTGGTAGGCTGATGGCCTGTTTTTGTTATAAGTGACTCCTCCCAACTTAATAAAATAGACACGCTGTGCCTGCTCTGTGAACCTTACAGACTCTCCAACTAGGCACTCAGTAAGTAGTTGTTTTAAGCTCTTTTCAACAACAAAAGCAAAAAGGGAAAACTGCTCCCTCTCCTTTCTGATTCTGTCTCTAGGTGGACCAGGAGGGAGCAAGCCGACTTCTACAGAACAGTGTCTTCCTTTGGTGTCGTTTATGATCAAGAGAAGAAAACCTTTGACTGGACACAGTTTCGCGTCATTTCCCGTCTGGACAAGAAGTCGGACGAGAGCCTGGAACACTATTTCTATAGCTTCGTGTCCATGTGCCGCAGTGTCTGTCGTCTGCCAGCCTGGAAGGATGGTGGTGAGGATGCTCTGTCACTTTGTCACTTTGTCCCAGGGGGACAAAGAGGGTAAAAGCTTATTTTCAGGGTATAGAGTTGTTTTAGTCATAGCTATAGACATGAAGACTTATGTGGAGAATTCAGATAAAGTGGGTTTTCCCAAACCCACAAACTTCTAGTTGAGCCCACCCTCATAAAATAAAATCTCTCTCCCAAAATGATGTAACTCCACTAAAAATTGAAATTCAGATTAAAATGCCACAGAAATGTTTTCTTTTTTCAGCCTCATAGAGATTTAGCCTGCTGTGAGCTCTGCACTTTGCTTAGACTAAATCTTAAATGTTTTCTCATGTGTTGACTTGTAGCCACGGAAAATATGGGACTGTCATTTAAACTTCCTGTGCTCCAGTAGAGGCCCCTTCTGAGAAATTTCTTCCTGGTGGGAATTTGCGCCAGCTTTCCCCCTGGCCTCTCTTCAGTCTCGCTATAATGGATTCACTCACTCTGGACCATAGTACTACATTCTAGAAAAGCGGAAACAAACGTCAAGCCTAATCAGCATGGGTTCTGGACTGACGGCAGCATGTTCGGGCAGTTTTCAGTAAAACCAGGGAGCTGCATAGACTGAATCTCACAGTCACACCGACAGGACCTAGACTGGCGTTCTGGTTCGGACACCTGGAGCAAGTCGGCCTGTCTGCCTCTTTCCTCGTCCTCACACAAGCATGATGGTGTAGCTAGGGGTTCTGTGAGATCTGAACAGCGTCCATAAAGTATCTAATGAGGAGGCACTCAGCACACGCTTACCGATCAGGAATGATATTTCCAGAACTGGAGTGTTCATGCTCTCCTTTTACCCTCAGTGGGTCTGTCCAGGTGTCATAAATCTCTCCCTCCTGCTTCAGCGTTCATCTTTGAGGGGCCACTAAGGCCCTGCCTTGCCGAGGGCCAGGTGGTCAAACTGTAAGATCAAGGATGCAGGGACTCAGGGGGCAGGGGTATCGAGGACCTCCCCTTAAGTGACGGCTCTGTGTTTTCCCTTGCAGGCCCCCCGGATCCCAGCATCTACGTGGAACCCATCACTGAAGAGCGGGCCGCGAGAACGCTGTACCGCATCGAGCTGTTGCGGAAGGTGCGGGAGCAGGTGCTCACGTGTCCTCAGCTGCACGAGCGCCTGCAGCTCTGCAGGCCCAGCCTGTACCTGCCCGTCTGGTGGGAGTGTGGGAAGCACGACCGCGACCTGCTGATCGGCACCGCCAAGCACGGCCTGAACCGCACCGACTACTACGTCATGACCGACCCCCAGCTGTCCTTCCTGGATGCCTACAGGAACTACGCCCAGCACAAAAGACCCGACCCCCAGGCCCCAGAGAGTCTCTGTTGCCTCTACCAGACCAACTCCAAACTATATGAGTCTCTGGCCTATACGCACATGAGCCGGACTTCCGAGTCCCTTGAAAACGAACCCGAGAACCTCATGAAAATCGAAGCTGGAGACGATCACCTTGGTCCGCCGAGGGGCAGCCTATCTGACATGACCTGTGAAAGCTTCATCTCTAAAACTCAAGATGTCCTTTCCCTTACCCATGACGAGAGTCTGCTGCCTGGGTCCTTGGAGACCATGATGTACGGGAAGAAGGCACTAAGCCAGGAGCCAGGCCCTTTTCAGGGCAGCACGGGTGCCAGTACTGAGTCCAGGCAAGACACCGCGGCCATCTCCGCAGGCAGAGACGGAAACTGCCAGCCCCGGGGCCACGAGGCAAAAATAGCCTCAGACCCCTCTTTTATGGAAACTTTAGAAGCAGGAGTAGCTCAGATGAACATTAAAAATGAGAAACACCTGTTGATATCTCTTTCAAAGGAAGGGGAACTCGGCTGCAGCGAGGCAGGGCCAAGACCTGAGAGAATCGGGCAGCTGGACCCCAACTGCTTCGCCTCCCCTTCCTTGGACCCAGGGAATGAGAGCGGGTTCGTTGACATGTGCAACCTGAGTGTCTGTGACTCCAGAAGAAACGTGTCATCAGACCAGCAGCTAATCGACTTACTAGAAAGCAAAAGCTTAGAAAGCAAATTGGTTTTGGGTCCGAACCACAGCGACGAGGAGGACGACGAGGACGAAAACGAGGAGGAAAGTCTCGAGCTGGCCGCAGGCAGGCGGGAAAGGCTGGCAGCGTCGCCTCTCAGCGAGCCCACCACCCGCATGGCAGGGGAGCAGAGCCTGGCCGGCTTCCTCACGGAGGAAGCCAAGAAAGGGAGCACGGAGGCCAGAAGCCAGCCTCCTGGACCACAGGGCCCTTTCCTTCCCACAGCCTGTCAGTGTCACTGCAAACACGTGGAGAGGTGGACACGCGGCCTCGAGAAGGACGAGTTTGAAGTGGAGAAACCCCAGGCTTACTCCCCAGACCCCTTCACAAGCAAAGCCAGTAATGTCACAGTGAGGGGCGAGCCCACTGCTGTCCCACCTGAGCTGCTCCAGGTGAAGCAGGAACTGCTGAAGGAACCCTGGAAAGAGAGCACAGAAGGGAACCAAGGTCTCCCTCCGTATCCTGAAGGGAGTGAGCTCAAGCCGGAAGACATGGATTATGAGAGTAAAGAGGAGTTCGATAAAGACGGGAACTGCCAGAGTCAAGGTACCGTGTGTGAGACCTTGTGTCCTGGATGAGCCAGTTCTCCCAGGCCGGGGAGGGCGAGTGCACGGGGGCTGGTGAGAGTTCTACCACTTCTGAAACCGACCTCTTACACCCACCGCGTGTTTAAACGCAAAGGCTACAGGGCTTATTCTGAAAATGAGCAGAGTAGCTTACGTTTGATCATTCCAGAAAGATGAGGATGACTGTAGCACCTTGGCTGCAGCAGCTGCATGGTCTGGGCAGGGGCTGTGTGCCGGTATCCATGAGATGCCATATAGGACGTTGAGGGGAAAGAATTTGTTCTTCCACCAGGTAGGGTGCTGAAACTGGGTAAAGGAGAACAGCCAGGGAACGCCAGGAACCTGAAGTTTAACAGAAATGCAGGTCATTTTTCAGGAACTCCACAAAAATAATTGTGATCTTTAGGAAGGTTGGGTTTCCCCAATAGCTCAGCTGGTAAAGAATCTACCTGCAATGCAGGAGACCCCATTTTGATTCCTGGGTCAGGAAGATCCCCTGGAAAAGGGATAGGCTACCCATTCCAGTATTCTTGGGCTTCCCTGGTGGCTCAGCTCAGTAAAGAATCTGCCTGCAATGCGGGAGACCTGGGTTCCATCCCTGGGAAGATCCCCTGGAGAAGGGACAGGCTACCCACTCCAGTATTCTGGCCTGGAAAATTCCATGGACTGTATAGTTGGGCTTCCCTGGTGGCTCAGAAGGTAAAGAATCTGCCTGCGGTGCAGGAGACCTAGGATCAATTCCTAGGTCAGGAAGATCCCCTGGAGAAAGAAAAAGCAACCCACTCCAGTATTCTTACCTGGAGAATTCCATGGACAGAGGAGCTTGGCAGGCTACAGCCCATCCCAAAAGTCAGACACAACTGAGTAACTAACACTTAGTAAGGTTAACAGAGATCCTGCCTTTTATTTCCTTAATTGTCAAAACCCTGTGTTGTAATGTCAGTGCATTGTATTGAGAGTCCTTTGAGTAACTCAACAGAAAGAAGAATAACCAAATTAGGGAAGTTCCCTGGTGGTCCAGTGGCCGAGACTCCATGCTGTAGATGCAGGGGAGTCTGGTTCAATCCCTGGTGAGGGAACTAGATCCCACATGCTGCAACTAAAGATCTTGCATATCACAGCTAAGACCCAATGCAGCCAAATAAATAAGTAGATTTTAAGTAAAAAAAAAAAAAAAAAAAAAACCAAATTACACGCAACTCGACAAAAATGCAAATAGGTCTGAACTTTTTAAATAGGGAAATCTTAGGTAAGGAAAGGATTTGAAAATGTTAAAAATCTAGGTGACCTGAGATTTGCATATGTTTTACGAGGATATGAATACACTGATTAGAGATCCTGAGCAACAACAAACGGTTTTTAACTTTTTCACTGTTGTTTTTATGTCCTCAAACCCAAGAGGGCATATTAGGGTGAACAAAAAGTAGTTCTTATTTATCCTCGTCAGAAAAAAAAAGTAACAAAGAACACCCTGTTGGTGGCTGGTCTGGTGCCAGGGCCCGTGTATTACACAGGGATTCAGGTGGGCCGGCCCCTCCCGCACAGGACAGTGACTTCCAAAGCTGAGGTTCCTCAGGCCACACAGCCAGAGGCGAGCAGTGGGCATGCAAAGCTTCATCTGTATTTTACAAGCGCACGCCTGCCCCCCGTCACTCGCGTTAAGATCCTCCACCCCTCCCAACCGCCCAGAAATTGGCTTCCATGAAACTGGTCCCCAGGGCTAAAAATGTTAGGGACCGCTGCTCTAAAGTGGGAAAGAGAGAGGAACCCTGCTCTGCTCCCTGGGTTGTCCAACTTTCTTTTTATTTCCGAGCTCCCACCTTTGGCTTCTGCCTTGTGATTGCTGACTCTCTTGGGAAGAGTTCTGAACCCAAGTTAAAGTGCGTCCGCCAGCCAGGCTGAGGCCAGAGATGCTGGAGCAGAAGGAGCGGCACCACCCCGTGTGGCCTCAGCCACCCTGGGAGGAGCCAGCCCCGACCTGCCCACCCTCCTCGCCACAGGCCATAAAGGGTCCCTGCCACACACGGGGTTATATGTACACCTTGCTCTTTGAACTCTGTCGTGGGGGAAATCACCACCTACTCAGTCCTGGGAACACAGGCAGTCCAGCAAGGATGGGTTAGGGAAGAGGTGCTTGGTCCTCTCCTGGCTGTGGGGCTGGGCTGTGCTGGACTAGGAGGCAGCAGTGAACTTGAAGAGCTCTGGTGAGCTACTCACACGCTCAGCGGTGGGGAGTCCCTTGCACCAGTGCTTTTAAAGGGGCTTTGGCAGACCCCAGAAGGGTTCCTCCGAACCTGGGGTGTGGGCTCGGCAGGGCCGAGAGGGCCCTGCCTGTCTTTCAGACTGCAACTCTGGGGCCGAAGAAGCAGTCTCCGGCTGAGCTGGACCAGCCCCTTCTCTCCTAAGTCCTTCTCATACGGCGTTGTGTTTTCTCAAAACTTAAATTCACCTTCTGTGCTTAAAACCTGGCAGGGATGCGCCCCCATTGGATCTAGAATTGTTTGGATTTTCTGTCCCTGCCCGGCCCACAGAGCTCAGCATGATGGTAGTGGTCCTGCCCCCACCTCCACCACCACCCCGCCATCTCTGTATATACTTGCCCACCCCCCACCTTGTTCCTCAGCAGGTCGAGCGCACCCTTCCCCGCCGCTGCCTCTTCCTGGGTGGTCTCTCCTCTGAGAGGCCCCCTCTACCAGCCCTCCCTTCTACCAGCAGATTTTTTCCTTCTTCTTCCTATCAGGGCACCTTGTTTCTTTCCCTTTATGGTCCTCACCATGGTTTATAATTGAAACTGTTCGTTTATCATTAGTGTGTTTTTCCCGGCTGCCTTTCCCTCAAGGAGCTCTTAAGAGCCTAGAAGGCCAGAGCCACCACACTGTCCTGTTTTTATCCTTGAATCCCCTGGCCTGGTGAGACCCTGCTCCTGGGGAGGGGTCCCTGTGGCCCCCTGGGGGACTTGACACACAGTCAGCAGTGAGACCTCCACGCTGCAGAGGGTGGACGCTCCCTGTCGTCTCACCGAGGAAGGGGCCCACAGCTTTTCCCAGTTCGCCCCCCGTCAGCACTGTGAAGCGGATGATGGTTGAAGATCCATTTCACAGCTGATAATAAGCGTTCACCACTGAAGACTGAAGGAATGAGTCGCGTTTCCATTTCTGTCAGTGATGTTGACTGATGGTGTCTTTGCATCATTTTTTAGCTTAAATCAGGTCTGTTTACCTTCGTTGTAAGTTTCAGGACTCTTCCTCCCTCCTCGTTAATCTCAGCCTCTTGCCATGTTCTATTTCCCACACTGTCCCTGCCTCTGTATCAAAGCACAGTGTTCACTTCCCTCTCGCCTGCTGTACCAAGTGGGGAAGCCTTTGCCGTCATCCAGTGCTGTTGTTTGGTTACCAGCGCAGACTCTTATCAGATGACTTGCTTGGATAGCCTTAGGGCAGGATGTGGCTTTAGGGCTTAACTGATGGAGTGCTTCTGGAAATAGAAGACATGGTAATTAATCAGTATAAAATAAATAAGCACACAATAGGCCAGTGTTTTAAGAAGTTGAGGGACTTCCCCAGCAGTCCAGTGGTTAAGACTCCATCCTTCCAGTTCAGGGGCTGGGCGTGGGTCCAACCCCTGGTTGGGAAACATAGGTCCCCTGTCCAGTGCGGCCAAAAAAAAAAAAAAAGCTCAGGTGTCCTCATCTTTCAGATCACTCCAGTCTTCCAACTTCCTGTCTCATTTTTTTTTTTAAACCTCTCTTCCCAGATTATCCAGGGAAGTACTCTGAGGAGGAGAGCAAGAGCTCGACCTCGGGCATCACGGGAGACCTCGGGGACGACCTGCAGGAGGCGCGGGCTCCCACCATTGCTCAGCTGCTCCAGGAGAAAACGCTGTATTCATTCTCCGAGTGGCCGAAGGTACCTCCCGGAGCTTGCATGCTCCACCCAGAGCATCCTCAGCTTTTGAATCCTTTACATTAAACCTTTTAGAATCTTTCTGAATCACCAACTCAGACAAATGTTTAATATCTTTAAAAGATGTTAGTTACATGACTTTAATGGTATCAGAACCATAACTAGACCATAAGACCAAAGCGTTCAGCGCATCTTTGTATTTACGGTACTGTGTCTTTTCATCTTCATTGTCCAGACTACACCGTTTCTTTTAAGACTCGAAAAGTGAGTTCCTTTGTGTGTGCCCTCTTCTAATCAACTCCTTCTGGTTAGAAAATGTGCAGCTTGATTTCAAGGGACTTTGTAAACTTGGATAACTTAGTACTTCCTCCTAAGGGCTTGCATGCTTTTTTATAGGATCGCGTGATAATCAGCCGCCTAGATAACATCTGTCACGTGGTGTTAAAGGGGAAGTGGCCCTCCAGCCAGCAGCACGAGCCCTCGGGCACGCTGCCCACCCCCGTGCTAACCAGCAGCACTGGTCCCCGAGGCGGCATCTCAGAGCCGGAGGCATCAGAGCACAGCTCCAGCAGTGGCGCAGCGTGGGTGGCCCAGATGCAGAAGGTGAGGCCCTAAGAATGCTGTGTCTGACCTTGAAAAAAAGGAGGAGGGCCCTTGGCACTCTTTGATAGAGTGATTCGTTCGAGTCTTGGGGCAGGAAAGTGTGTGATGAAAGTGGGTTTGCAGCTCTGTGGCAGTGGTGTGCTAGTTTGTGGGAGATGGGGTGGGAAGCTGGCATACGTCTGAGGTGGGGAGGCAGATGGGCACTTGAAGACAAGGTGAGTTCCCAACCAGCTTAGTGGCAGGAGTGGATCCAAAGAAATGGAGGGAGTTGGTGGGCATGGCTTGATGACAGATGACTATAGAGGAAAGGGAGGGGTGAATACTTAAGGACTGGGAACAGTAGCAGCCAATAGAAATGAGGGAAGCAGACACTTCCCTGGTGGTCCAGCAGTTAAGAATCTGCCTTCTAAAGCAGAGGATTCGGGTTTGATCCCTCACTGGGGCATTAAGATCCCACATACTGTGGAGCAACTAAGCCCATGTGCCATGCTGGAGACCCCACGCGCCACAAAAAAAGATCCTGAGAGCCACAGCTAAGACCCAACACAGCCAAATAAATATATAAGTTTTTAAAATAGTTTTTAAAAAGAAATGAGGGAAGTCAACAGAGGAGTTTTATTTGAGGTTTGTAAATGCAAATGAAAACTCGAGGGCTCAAGTTTAAGGTCGGTGGTTAGCACACTAGCTCTTAGCTGCACGTTGGACTCCACTGGGGACCTTGAGAAGCTCCAGGTTCTGGTTGGATTGGTCCAGGGTGTGAACTTGGTATTGGCTTTTTTTTTTTCTCTTTAACTTCCTAGATGATTCTGATGTACAGCTAAGGTAGAGATCCCTAAACTATGATCTTGGCAATTGCAAGTATAGTTCATGGACTAGGAGCTTTCGCAACACCTGGGAACTTGTTAGAAATGCAGAATCCCAGGCCCACTGAAGTGGAATCTGCATTTTAACAAGCTATCCAGGTGAGTAGGTACTGAAATTTGAGAAGGCTTGAGTTAAAAGAAGTTCCAAGGAGGCGATTACTAGCCCCCAGGAAATCAGGGCCAAGACAGAGCCAGCATTGAGCCACAGAGGTGGCATTCAAACCTCTCTTGCCACATCTGTGTGTTTGCAGGAGAGCTTCTTGGCTCCGGTTTTCACAAAGGATGAACAGAAGCACAGGCATCCTTACGAGTTCGAGGTAGAGAGGGATGCGAAGACCCGGAGCCTGGAGCAGTTCTCGGCCTCCCACGGGCACCCCCCCATCGTCCTCAATGGCTGGCATGGAGAGTCAGCCATAGATCTCTCCTGCCCATCGGAGGGGTCCCCAGGGGCCACGTCCCCTTTCCCAGTGAGCGCCAGCACCCCCAAGATCGGGGCTATTGGTTCACTGCAAGGAGCCCTTGGCATGGACTTGTCGGGGATCCTGCAAGCTGGCCTGATCCACCCAGTGACCGGACAGATTGTCAACGGAAGCCTCAGGAGAGATGACGCTGCCTCCAGGAGGCGGAGAGGAAGGCGGAAACATGTCGACGGCGGGGTGGACCTCATCTTCCTGAAGGAGCAGACCCTGCAGGCGGGCATCTTGGTGGGTATTTGAGGCCATGAAGTACAGATTTGACCTCTGTACACTGAGCAGCAGACCCTTCTTCCTCAGACACAATTTTTGATTTATGGATCTTTGTTGGAGAAGGAAATGGCAACCCACTCCAGTATTCTTGCCTAGAAAATTCCAGGGACAGAGGAGCCTGGTGGGCTGCCGTCTATGGGGTCACACAGAGTTGGACACGACTGAAGCGACTCAGCAGCAACAGCAGTCCCTATTTCAGTTGTCCGGCTTGAAACAACTCTTGTCATCAGTCGTCCTCAGTCTTTTCTAGAAATAGATTAGTCCATTGAGGGCCTTTAACCTGCCTGCATCCTGGAGACATGAGCCAGGAGGTCTCACCATGTCACAGAGAAACAGCCCAGCCTCCAGGGCCTTGGAGCCCCTGGGGATCAAACGAGTGAAGCAGTAGGGCTGGGTCTGCAGCATCAGCGGGCTTTCCAGGAGCAGGGACTTGGGGGTCAGGAGGTCCTGAACATCAGTCCTGGCTCAGCTGCTGCTTGACCTGCTGGGCGACCTTGGGCTCATCATCGAGCCCTGCTCTACACCTATGTAAACTGGGGGCCGTAGCTTCTGCCACCGAGGGTCACTGAGGCTTTGCTGAGGTTACAGTAAGGTGCTCTCAGCCCAGAAATCCTTGTCAGAAACGGAAAAGGGCAGACCCTGCACACGTGCCCGAGATCTCCTCTGACTCCACTTACTGTGTCAGAGACCACCGACTTCTCTCTTTGCGTTTTTATTTTTCCCATTTATTGAATTTCAGGCTGCAAAACAGGAACCAACATTTTTTGCTTTCTTAACTACTTTAAAAGGAATAATAGTGACGAGTATTGAGTGCCTCTGGCAGGCACTGCGTTGAGGGTTTTACGTGATTGCCCTGTATGATGTTCACAGCAACACTCTGAAGGTGTGGTTACTGCCCCCGTTTTGGAAATGAGCAAACTGAGACAAGCGTTAAATGATTTGCCCAAGATTATCCAGGTAGTCGGAGAAGGCAATGACAACCCACTCCAGTACTCTTGCCTGGAAAATCCCATGGATGGAGGAGCCTGGTAGGCTGCAGTCCATGGGGTCACTAGGAGTCGGACACGACTGAGCGGCTTCACTTTCACTTTTCACTCTCATGCATTGGAGAAGGAAATGGCAACCCACTCCAGTATTCTTGCCTGGAGAATCCCAGGGACAGAGGAGCCTAGTGGGCTGCCGTCTATGGGGTCGCACAGAGTCGGACACGACTGAAGCAACTTAGCAGCAGCAGCATCCAGGTAGTAAATGGCAAACCAGGGAACTAAGCCAGCGGCGTGGTCCTCTGCAGCCGGGGAGCTCTGCTGTGCTGTTTGGTGGATGTCTCCCTCTTTGATTTTCTATGTAATGTGAGAAGCTGAAATGGCAGATTCTTTCCCTTCCCAGTTCTTCAATGCCTTCAAGAAGGTTGTCTGGTTTTTCAGTGACGCAAAGCTGTAGTTTTCCTGTCATGATCATAGAATTCCAGTGGAGTAAGTGAAATATTTTTTTCTTGGCTTCAGAGCGTTTTGAAGATCTTATCACACAGACATTTAGCACTGATATATGTTATTCAGTTCAGTTGCTCAGTCGTGTCCGACTCTTTGTGACCCCATGACTCACAGCACGCCAGGCCTCCCTGTCCATCACCAACTCCCAGAGTTTACCCAGACTCATGTCCATCAAGTTGGCGATGCCATCCAGCCATCTCATCCTCTGTCGTCCCCTTTTCCTCCTGCCCCCAATCCCTCCCAGCATCAGGGTCTTTTCCAGTGAGTCAGCTCTTCGCATGAGGTGGCCAAAGTATTGGAGTTTTAGCTTCAGCATCAGTCCTTGCAGTGAACACCCAGGACTGATCTCCTTTAGGATGGATTAGTTGGAACTCCTTGCAGTCCAAGGGACTCTCAAGAGTCTTCTCCAACACCACAGTTGTAGACCCCATACGGGCACTGGGGACACAGGGCCGAGTATATATACAGCTGGAGAACCAGGTGGGTTGATTGCAGGGTGGCACTCTCTGTTACGTGAAAACCTGTGACAAGTGCCATGGGGGAGCAAAGTGCGGTGGCCAGTGTCACGGGCACAGTCCATGCTGGTGACAGAGATGGAAGGAGGGAGCCTGAGCAGGTAGGATGGCACAGAGGTCACCGCGGAGACAGGGGAGGAGAGCAGTTGGCTAGAGGGGTCTCCCGCCACGTCAGGAGCTCGTGGCAGGGATCGGCGGTCAGGCATGGGCGGTCCTGTTCTGGTGGGAAGAGTCCTTTAAGAAACCAGTTTTCATTCCGTCGCGGTGAAGGGCACATACTTGTCTTCCCTCCATCCAGGAAGTCCACGAAGACCCAGGACAGGCCCCCCTGAGCACCCCACACCCTCCTGAAGGGCCGGTGCCCGCCACGTCGACCCCGGAGCCGACCCCGGCCGCTGGCAGCCCGGCCGAGAAAGCCATTCCCAGCAAGAGCCTGCTGGACTGGCTGAGGCAGCAGGCCGACTGCTCCCTCGAGGTCCCGGGCTTCGGCGCGGTGAGTGCGCGTCCCCTCTGACACGGAGACGCAGGGGGCCTGGGAGGACTGGTGAGCCCAAGGGAATTGTGTGTCCTCCGAGAACTTCATTGGAAAGTGAGGGTGGGGGAGTTTAAATTCTGGTTACGTCTTCTGGTAACAGAAATCCCAGCCCACATCAGAACGCCAGGCCAGAAAGTCGACATGCGTGACCTCTTAACCAGGACAGCGAGCCTCTGCTCGGCCCTCCCTTCCCTGTGAGTCACCACATTTGTGAGCTCACACAGCATTCTTTAGGTTGCATAAGCGCTGCTCCCCTTCACAGAAATGCTCCCGTGTATTCTTCTCAAGTCACCGTGTCTCCACTCTGAGGTGATGGGTTAGTTTCAGTCCCTGCCCAGGGGCTGCTCACCGAGTCCTCTTCCTCCTCTGCCCTCGGTCCTTCAGAGTAGGGGTCCAGAGGAGAGGGCGCCCCAGCACTGACACCCCACCACCACCCCTGCTGTCCTGGCTAAAGGGGAAGCACTCAGAAGCTCACAAGGAAGGAGGGGGATGCATTCGCAGACACACACCCTCCAGAGACACACAGCCCACCAGGCTGGGAGCAGCGAAGAGAGAACCTGAGAAAACGGTCCAGGGAGGCGAGGGCAGGGGTGAAGCAGTGCCTTGGGAACCTGGAGGGCCAGCGGGCCCCCCACAGGAGGCCCACCTTGCAGCTTAACTGCAGGAACACCGTGGCTTCGAGGAGAGCGCCTCAGTGGGGGCCCAGCAGCTGTTCCCTGCAGCCCTGACCCGACAGGTCCTGTGCAGAGGGCCATGAGTGAGGAAACAGCACAGCAGCACCACCCACATCAGGAGATCCTGTGGCCAGAGCGTTCTGTAACGTTGGTTTCCATTTACCTCCTAGAATTTTTCAGACAAACCAAAGCAGAGGAGGCCACGCTGTAAGGAACCTGGAACGTTAGACGTCACCTCTCTGAGTGGGGAAGAGAGGGTTCCTGCTGTCCCCAAGGAGCCCGGCCTGAGGGTAAGGGAGAGGACGCTCCACCTGGGAAGAGGCAGCCGGGCAGCCTTAGCAGGAGGACCAGGGTCCGCCCAGGGGCTGGATGAGCAGGGACAGGTGGTATTGGGGTGTTCTCACCAGCAGCATGTCCTCCATGGTCGTTTGTTTTCAACGTTTCCCTCCAAAACTTTGGGGTTAAGTTTTACACTGAAGTGACTCCCAAGGCTCGATTCCCCCCGTTTTGGAGAGTTCAGGGAAAATACCTTTTAAGTCTTATCAGGAGACTGTTATCCAGTGTTTTAACAAAACTTCTTTATTGGAAATTTTCATTTTCCAGCCTTAAGTTTTTCCGGCTACCATTTAAGACACCCCCTCCTTGTCCGTCCTCGCTGGCAATGAGAAACAGCTGACTCCATGCACTGCCCTTTTCCTATTATAGAATCATGAGCCTGGAAGAGACTTCAAAGACATCTGCAGATACTTGCAGTAGAACGAATCCGAGTTAATTATAGTTTACAGATGGGTACAAATTTGGACTAGAAGACTTGTCACCTCTAGGGGGCGGTAGCATTTCAACCTGAAAGCGTGTTAAGATTGGGCAGGCGATACTCAAAAACGTGCTTCTGACCTCAAAGCGAGTTCTGCCCACATAGGGAGCTTCTGAGGTCCTCTGGGGCTCTGCCCTCGTAGGCTGTCCTCTGAGCTCCCAGGCGCTCCTGACTGCCTCCTTTGGTGCTTGATCATCTACAGCTCTCCTCCTCCAAGGGAATTCCAGGATACCATTTCTGTGTTTAGTTCCCAGAGACCACCCACCCTAGTCATTTCCTCCTTGTTAATGTTGTTAGGAAGCTCGTTTCTGATTTGGTGGCCTGGAGGGTCACTCCACTAGCAGCTCAACAAACATGACTGCCTGCTGGACAGGCCGATCCAATCCCACGTCCCTCCTCTCTCTGTTTCTCCAGACCCCGCCCTCGGCCTCCCCGAGCTCTCCTTCTGTCATGAGAGACCACCCCCAGCCCTCTTGGTGGGGTCTCCGAACTCTTGGTTGAGCGACATGCCCCCCTCCCCCCCTTGACCTCCTCATTTCTTTCTTCACGTCTCAGTTTCTCAGACGTTCTTTGGAAGTTAAAGTTCATCACGGCCCAGCCGACGCCAATGTGCTGCCAGAACACTCATTTCCAAGCTGTCCTCACAAGCCAGCCTCCTGCCAGAGATGCGCTTTCCCTCCTTTCCCTCCTTTGTTAAGTAAACACAGGCCCCGCCTCGGGGTCCCCTGCTTGCAGTAAGGCCCAGCCTGGACGCAGGGTCCGCCTGGCCCTCGGGGCTGCTTGGCGGACCCCAGTGGGGCCGGAGCCTCTGGGTGTGTGACACTCCTTGTCCGTCCTTAGAGACCTTCCCGTCTGAAATATCCAAATCCCGCAAGGAGCTTCTCCCTGCCTTCAGCCCCTCCTGCTTTTGTGTGCTGAGGCTTGGCTGCCAGCCCCACTGACGGCACCACACAGGCGGACTCAGCTCTAAGAATGCCTGCCCGGCACATAGCCGTTGCTCACTATTACATGTGTGTACGCACACACGTGCCTCATATATTTTACATGCAGAGTTACGTTTGTTTCACCTACTCGTATGCAGTGGGTGTGACGGTTTTGCTAGTTTCTTCCTGAGGCATTTGACAGTAAATTGCGGAGACTGCTTACTTGCTGAGTCGCTTCGTTTGAGTCTGACTCTTTGCTACCCCATGGACCATAGCCCCCCAGGCTTCCCTGTTCATGGGATTTCCCAGGCAAGAATACTGGAGTGGGTTGCCATTTCCTCCTCCCGGGGATCTTCCTGACCCAGGGATCAAACCTTCATCTCCTGAGTCTCCTAAATTGCAGGCCAATTCTTTACCCACTGAGCCACCTGGGAAGCCCTGCTGAGATGACAGTTCAGTTCAGTTCAGTCGCTCAGTCCTGTCCGACTCTTTGCGACCCCATGAATTGCAGCACACCAGGCCTCCCTGTCCATCACCAACTCCCGGAGTTCACTCAAACTCATGTCCATCGAGTCGGTGATGCCATCCAGCCATCTCATCCTCTGTCGTCCCCTTCTCCTCCTGCCCCCAATCCCTCCCAGCATCAGAGTCTTTTCCAATGAGTCAACTCTTCGCATGAGGTGGCCAAAGTACTGGAGTTTTAGCTTTAGCATCATTCCTTCCAAAGAACACCCAGGGCTGATCTCCTTTAGAATGGACTGGTTGAATCTCCTTGCAGTCCATGGGGCTCTCAACAGTCTTCTCCAACATAGATTGCTGGGAGAAATACCAATAACCTCAAATATGCAGATGACACCACCCTTATGGCAGAAAGTGAAGAGGAACTAAAAAGGCTCTTGATGAAAGTGAAAGAGGAGAGTGAAAAAGTTGGCTTAAAGCTCAACATTCAGAAAACTAAGATCATGGCATCCGGTCCCATCACTTCATGGCAAATAGATGGGGAAACAGTGTCAGACTTTATTTTTGGGGGCTCCAAAATCACTGTAGATGGTGACTGCAGCCATGAAATTAAAAGATGCTTACTCCTTGGAAGGAAAGTTATGACCAACCAAGACAGCAGAGATGACGTGTCACCCCTAAATAAACACCTAGCGTGTGTCTTCTGGGAACGTTTTCCCGTGTATCTGTCACCACTACCACACATGTCAGTAGCATGTTGTAGCTCGCTCATATTCAGATACCCCCAGCTCTCCCAGAAGTGTCTTTCCAAGCTAGTTTTTGTCTTTTGTTTTTAGAATTTTTAAACCAGGATCCACCTGCTGCATCTGGGGGTAAGGTTTCTTACTGCTCAGGGCATGTTAAGCTGAATCGACTCGCCTTCCTGGGAGGAGCGAGGCAGTTTTGGCCACCATCTCCTCCCTTGCCTTTACCCAGGACTTGAGTGTTAGAGCCAGGACACACAGGCTGTGGGGTAAACGCTGCCTTGTGTTGGATTAGAGAGATCTGGGGGGCACATACGCGTGCCATCATTGGGAGGAACAGACCCGTCGCCTGTGACTGCCCTTCAGTCTCCCCTCACCTCGCCCTCCCCCCAGCCTCCCTTGGAAGAGGAAGCAGGCCTGTTCCCAGGGTATAATTACCAGGAGGGAGAGCTGCCAAAGCCTGGCTTGGCCGCTGTGTGTGGTCCCCATGCTGCTGGGAGGGGCACGTGCCCCGGGTGGGCAGCCACGGGCCAGCCGGGGGCAGGGTGACGCGCCCACCCGCAGGAGGAGGTAGATCCCCCTTCCTCCGCCAGCCCGCCGCGTGCTCTGCAGGGGGCAGGAAGCCCTGTTCTCACCCTAGGCCCTTCCTGCTGCTGCTCCCTTGTCTAAAGGGTGAAGGCGGCCAGCCTGGCCTCCTGGGCAGGTTCCCTGTCCTGAGAGCCCAGTGTGATCTGCCCCAGTGGTTCCCAGCCAGGGCGGGAACATTCTGATGCCTGAGGAGTGTGACTTGAACTTGCAGGGCCGGGCCAACAGGGCCACAGGTCCTGCAGGGTACAGGCCGCCCAAAGTCACCTCTTCAGCGCCCAGTAGCCTCAAAGCGTGTTACCGGACGCCTGCTGTGTAGGTAGCAGATTATTCAAAAGAAGCTGAGGCCTTACTCAGCAAGCTCAGGGTTTCTTCTCCCTGACAGACTTGTGAGACGGCACAGGCCCTCCCACTGGAGAGTGATGGGGAGAGCGAGCATGGAGGCGTTTGAGGGCACAAAGGGAGAAGATACATCTGGGGCCTTTTCCCTGGCCCTTGACTGTGGCTGCGTAACAGGGAGGAGGGCTTGGGAGGCCTTGTGTCCGAGCACTGGTCCCCGTGGCCGGGCCCTGGGCTGAAAGGAGGAGCCTGAGGCCATGGTCTCCAGAGGGAGGCGATCTGCACTAATGGGCTCCAGAGAGTGGTGAGAAACGCTTCTTTCAGCCCGGCCCCGTCCCTCGCGTCTGACCCTTGCTTTAGAAACGGGAACCAGACAGAACTGCTCCCCAAGCCTCGTTCCCACACCCGGGCGGCTGCCCCACCCCATCAGGACGGACCGGCTCCCAGCCGCAGGGGGCTGGTCCCGCGTGGGAGCAGTCAGGTGGGCCGGGGCCCAGCTGCGCTCCAGGGCACATCCCGCCCCTCCTCAGTTGGTGAGGAAGAAAGGGGACTGAACTGAGGTTTCTCCCTCGTCTGCTTTCCTAAGACAAGGCTGGCTAAGAGGATTTCTTCTCACACAAAGGTGACCATCATAGCACTCTTTGCCTATGACACCTTGGTTTTTCTATGATATCATTAAGGAAATTGAAGGACAAATGTAAAACCTCAGGGATAACATTCTTTACAGGGACCTGGGAACGTTCAAGTGCACATTTTTCACATGTGTGTGAATCTCTGAACTCCTTGTGAAACGGCTGTGACGATAGTGCCGACTCGTAGGGTGGGTGTGATGACGAGTTAAGAGCAGGCACACGGAGCCGGGCGCACACAGCCCGACACGGGGCAGTAGCCCTGCTTGGCTCCTCTGTCATCGCTGCCCCCTTCGTCAGCCCCTCCGACGTCCATTTTCCCTCTGCTGAGAGCTTGACCAGTGTCCCCCACCGGCCTGTGCCCATGGCCGCCCATTGAGCAGAGACCTGTGGCATCTTCTAAGGATTCGACTTGGGTACCCTTGTCCCTTCTCACCCACAGCTGGGGACCTGCAGGTCAGGACAGAGCTTCAGGTCTTCCTGCTCCCAAACCCCATCCTCCAGCTCGGCTCTGTGGCTTCAGTTAAAACCCTTCCTGTGTCAGGAGGGAGACGAACACGGGCCTGGCCGAGGCGGTCCCCCCATGGGTCTCGACCGCTGGCCTCAGCTGCACACACACTGAGATCAGATGAAGCTGGGAAGTCAAGCACGGCCCTGCACGGGGACGACACGCAAATTCATGAAGTCCTTTGTTGTTTTTATATTTTACATGTGAAACTGCTATCACGTCAGTTATGCCCCAGTAAAAACACTCTAGGCTAAGACCTGAGGTCCCTGGCTGGCCCCAGCTCCTGGGGCTCCGACAGCCTCTCCACAGGGCACGTGGGAACCTGCTCAGCACTTTGAGGCTGTCCGCCTCAAATGGGCGGTTCCCGGGGCGCAGAGCTGTGAACCTCCTGGTGGGTGGGTGGGCAGGAAAGACCACTACGGAGCCCCGAGCTGCTCCCCGCTGCCATCCATCGCCTGAAGCATCTTGTGTCTCTCTGTCATTTTTCAGGGGTTTCTCCCAGAAAACAAGTTCAATCACACCCTGCCCGAGCCCGTTCTCCGAGACGCAGGCCCCCGCCGCAGGGGCAGGCGGCCACGGAGTGAGCTGCTGAAGACCCCGGCCCTGGTGGCGGACGCCCCCTCCGGGATGGGGCCGCTGTTCATGAACGGCCTGATCGCCGGGATGGACCTGGTCGGGCTGCAGAACATGAGAAACATGCCGGGTATCCCCCTCACGGGGCTGGTGGGCTTCCCAGCCGGCTTCGCGGCAATGCCCCCAGGTGAGGAGGTCAAGAGCACGTTGAGCATGCTGCCCATGGTGCTGCCGGGCATGGCCGCCGTGCCCCAGATGTTCGGGGTTGGGGGGCTCCTCAACGCCCCCATGGCCACCACCTGCGCCTCGGCCGTGCCAGCGCCCCTGTCAAGCACAACCAAGGGCGGCGTGTCGGCGGCCGAAAAGACTGCGGAAGACCAGCCCGGCAGCCACAACGTCAAAACGGACCCGTCGGCCGAAGACAAGCCCGGCCCTAGCCCCTTTTCCTCTGACCAGCCTGAGCCCGCAATAACTACGAGCAGCCCCGTGGCGTTTAACCCGTTCCTCATCCCAGGTGTTTCCCCCGGACTCATCTACCCTTCCATGTTCCTCTCCCCCGGCATGGGCATGCCGCTGCCGGCCATGCAGCAGGCCAGACACTCGGAAGCAGCAGGTCTGGAGAGCCAGAGGAGGAAGCGGAAGAAGACCAAGGGGGACACCCCGAACCCCAACCCAGAGCCTGTGCCCGGGCTGGAGAGGGAGCCGGGCAGCGAGCAGAGCTGCCCAGAGCCCAGGGCCCCCGCGCCCCCCGACAGAGAACACGCAGCACAGGCCCGGGAAGGGGGCCCCCAGGACTCTCACGGTGACACCAATTAGAACTTTTTCATCGAGGAAAATGATTGTGACTTGTAAGTTTCTTATCCCATAAAGGTTTGTTACTTCCCCTCACTTCACCGTCATAAGAACCTGTGTTTCCATGAGTACTATTACCTCCCTGATTTCCTGTCTGAGAACTATGGTAACAGATGTTCATAGTCAGTCACAGGGTCTTGCCACGCCATCAGCTCCGTGTCGTTGACCTAGTATAGGAGGTGCAGAACCCCTCACTCCGTTACCCAGTCGTCCATTCCAGCGATCGTAGTTAGTGCAGACGTGGGGACACGCCCTGCCCCCTTCTCTTCCAAGTTTCCCATTTATTCGAAGAGGAAAAAAAAAAAAAAGGCAAAAGAAAGCCGGCTAGGGACTGACCAGTGCAGGGCCGAGGCAGAGAGCAGCTCTCTTTTGTTTTTTTTCCGTGAGCTGTGCCGAACGGGAAGAAGGGTAACAGGGAACCAAAAAAACAAAAGCACAGAGAAAGGAAATGCTGGTGCATATTCTTTAGTTAAAATATTTCCCAGTTTTAATCACGATTACTAAACGAGTAGGTTAGGCAGAAGTCTCTAACGGTTGAAACCGCACATATCCATTTCTAAAACAGAAACCTTACTGGTAGTAACATGACTTCCCCCCACTCTATGGGTTTTCAGGCAACCTGCAGCAAGAAGACATAATGACCAGGCATCATTTCTTACACACGCACGCATCCCTCACCTCCCGAGTCAAAAGGAGATTCCCAGTACGAGCAAGCTGTACGCACCGTGGGCTGTTGCCAGCGGGGGGGTGGGATGGGGCGCGCGCCTGCACACGGCATAAAGCACACGACCGGTTCTGCCCCTACTCAGGCCTCTTAGGAACCCCTCTGGCCGCTGCTGGAGCCTCCTGGACTCTTACTTTTTGATTCCCTTTGCCAGGACCCAGGCTCACTCTGGAGCCTGCAAGAAAAATAAGTCCCCCAACACTCTTTGACACTAGCCAGGGGTTCGAGGTTGTCAAACCTACATGCGTTCCACCTTTTATAAAGAGTGCAACTGTGAGAAGTTTTTTTTCCTTCCCTCCGGATTTTTCAGTTTATATTTTACAGTCGGACCCAGATCTCAGATCATCAAGTTAGTGGAGACTGTGTTGGCAAGCTTAACATTCCCCCTCCTTCCTCAGCTGCCCAGCTCTCCGGGCAGCTCGCCCCGCCCCTGCCCACCCCTGCCCCATCTTCCTTCACCCCCCCCCCCACCACCACCACGCAGTCCCTCCTTTCTGATGGTCTCAACTCTCCATCCACAGTTCACACTCTGAGACTTGAAAGAAGCTCGTGGTTCAGTCCCCAGGGGGCACAGGGTTGTGTGGGACCGTTGGAAATGTTGGAAGCGTTACTCGTACCGGTTTCACATTTTGTTGTCAACAATTTACTGTATTTTTTTTTTTTTTACTTTTTCTGTAACAGTTTTGCTATAATTTATCAGAAGGTCCAAAAGTTCGACATAACTATTTCAGTTTGCATTATTTATTTATGATGCTTTTGTCATTGTCTTTTATACATTTGGGATTATAAATTATGTAAATGTTAAAATGAGCATCTCAAAGAAGTCTGTTAAATCATGGCCGGGGGCGGGGGGAAAAAAAAAAAAACCAGCTTTATTTTTAAAAAGTGGAGTCCCAGTTTTAATGAATCAGAGTTATAAATCAGAAATTCTGTAAACCAATTCCATAAGAAGAAAGGATCCAGTAATTAAACCGATTCTATTTAATGACATCTTTGTCGCATAGGTGGTCTCTAATGCTGACAACAGATTTCTTAGAAATGCTGCTCTCTCTATTTAACTAACATTTTGTTCAGTTTTGCCTCCAGTGGAAGCAGAAAGGGTTTTTTCAGCTGTTAAATCCTAAAAATCAATATAATTTATTTATGTAAAAAAAAAATCACTCAATTGATATATTTTTGAACCTTTTAAGTACTAATTTTCTTTTTATCAAGTAGGAAAAAAAAAATGTATTTGCCCTAAATCCTTAAAATACAAATGCTATAAAAATTCATGTATCTTGAAAGCCTTACTGCAAATGAGTATTATAGACACCCAGCAGAGCCTGGGTTTTCTTTGCTGTCGTTGTTGTTGTTTTGTATGGAAAGGCTGCTTTCCCCAGGTTCCACTTAGAACCTCCAGTAGGTCACAGGGTTCAGTATGGATTTGATTTAACAACCCACCAGCATGCTAAAAATCCCTTGTTATATCTTATCGAACCTGTATGTTAACTCTCTGGGTGTTTAGGCTTCTCTTTGACTGCTGTTGTGTCCCTGTTTGCAAAATGAAAATGACACTCTGTGGATTATTTGCTCTGTAAGGCATAAGTGCTTCTTATGATTATTTTGACGTTTCCAAGAGCAAAAGCCAAATTTAAAACTCTCTTCAGCAAACTTGAGCCTTTTCATCTAATTCCATGTCACTCACAGCCATAACTTTTCCTTGATCGTTCTTCACCCCATGTCTTACACAATAAATTGTCTGTGGTCTCGATCCTGGATTTAAAAAAAAACAAAAAAGTTTAAAAGTCAAATTTGTATTTGAGGACTTCAGTGGCACTCGGCTGTCTCTTCCTGCCCCGACATCTTATGAAGGCATCGTCTGCACACACAGGTCTGCTGGCTTTCCTAGGCGCCCATGGTGGGCACCATGTTGGGGACTTGGTAAAATACTCATTCATGGGGGCTGGCCTGCCTTCTCTCTTGAGCTTCCAGACACCTGGTTAAGACAGATGCAGTTGAAGGGGACACAGCACAGCACCCGCTCCCCAGACTTGGGGCCCGAACACCCACAGCCAACACCGCCACTCTCTTAAGCCCCATTCCAGAGCCCCCCACCCTCGGGTAACACACCTGGGGCTTCAAGGAGCGGTGGCGGGGGCGGGGGGGTGGGCACACCTCTGTGGGTTGGAAGAGGCCCCCAAACACCCAAGTGCCTCCTGTGTCTGAAGTTAAGAACTTTGTGATCCCTAGCTTTGGGAAGCAGGGCTTCTCAGGTCCCAGAAGGGCTATGTCCGAAGTTATCCACCAGGCTGGCAGAAATGTGCCGAAGTCTCGGCAAGGAGGCAGATAGCAGGAGCCCCGCCAGCTTCACCCTTGGCTGGGTCCCTACCTAGTTTCAATAAATGGTAGATAAACAGCCTGGAGCCTGGGTGGGCCATGCTTCTAGAAGCCCTTACAGACTTTTGCTACAAGTAAATATGTATTGCCAGCTTTGTAGACCTCTAGACTTGGGTAGCACTGCTGGGTAGAATGATAAGTTGTGAAGGTCAAGGTTTCACCCTTGATCTCTAAGGCTGCCCCAGTAGGTTCTACCTCCTTTATGAGGGTGGGCGAACACACCTAGTCATGTACAGTGGGCTAGTGTTTCAGTGTTTTGTGTGTGTTTGCATAAGTGACCTCAGAGCATGACCTCGTTTGTCTTCAGAGCATCTTGGTTGCCAGGTGGAGGATCCTGGCATCCTGTTGGCCTTAGGAAAGCCGACAGGCTGCAAAGCTGTCTCATCCATCCTAGAAAATAGCCCTGGGACAGACAGCGGCCCCAGTCCCACCAGCCTGAGATCAGGACACCCCAGCCTTTGTGATGGGACCAAACCCTCCCCCACCACAACCACCAAACACAGAGACCAGCTCTAACTGAATTACACACAGAAAAGCTGGCACCAGGAACAAGGGAACAGTTGTGTCACACCCTCCAGAAAAGTTTATGCTTGATTTATTTCCACCTTAAAACTGTTGCTTGCAAGAATTACTGTTCATTTGCCTGCTGTAGAACCACGAGAACTCTTAGGTCGGCAGTGGGGTTCACCCAGCCCAGTGACTCGCACCTTGGTTCTAGACTGTGGCTTCTCCAAACCCAGCCTCAGGGACAGGAGTATGCAGGCAGGTGTTCAGGACACGTGGCTTGTGCTGACAAGTGGCCAGCCTTGTGACCACCCTCATAACCCATACGCAGCAGGGTATCTGGGGGATAAGACTGGAAATAAAAGGGGTGAATTAACTACTGGCTCCTACAAGGAAGGTCCTCCATGTGATGGATTTGGAAATGACCAAAGTCGGTGCTGTGGAGCCCATCCTGGTGTCTGAGCTTGGGCTCAACCGTCACCCAAGGCCAAAAGGACGAAGGGAGGAACTAGGTTGGGAGGCGGCAAGGGGCGAGTGGAGGTGCTGGGAGAGCTGTGGCTCCCCTGGAGAGACAGGAACAGCATGCCCGCCTTCTCGAAGCTTCAGTTTCCTCATCTGAGGCTTCAGTAGAATAAGATGAGGAATTAAACAATTACAACTTGAACCAGTAGGGCTGTTGATGGGGTTGATTGAAATGATTGAAGTCAAGTGCTTACAACTGCTCTTTATGTTCGAGTCATGTGTCCCTGCTGCTGCTGCTAAGTCGCTTCAGTCGTGTCCGACTCTGTGCGACCCCATAGACGGCAGCCCACCAGGCCCCGCCGTCCCTGGGATTCTCCAGGCAAGAACACTGGAGTGGGTTGCCATTTCCTCCTCCAATGCATGAAAGTGAAAAGTGAAAGTGAAGTCGCTCAGTCATATCCGACTCTTAGCGACCCCATGGACTGCAGCCTACCAGGCTCCTCCGTCCATGGGATTTTCCAGGCAAGATAGCTGGCGAGGTGAGGATTGCCAGTCCTGGAAGGATGAGGTAAAGTTAAATCAGGGGTACAGCAGCAGAATCAAGGAGGAGGAAGATCTTGCTCCAAACCCTGAGGCAAGTACAGAGTGGATCTGGGATTAGACTCAAAGCGCGGCAGGAAACTGGGTTTTGTTTTTTTTTTTTAATGTGGACTTTTACAAAGTCTTTATTGAATTTGTTACAATATTGTTTTTGTTTTGTTTTGGTTTTTTGGCCTCGAGGCATATAGAATCTTAGCTCCCCAGCCAGGGAATTGAACCCACACCCCCTACATTAGAAGGTGAAGTCTTACCCATTGGACCACCAAGCAAGTCCCAGGAAATGGGGGTTCTGACTGACTGTCCCTATGACCCTACCTGCAGGAGAGAAGGGATCTTTCCATGCAAGCCTATTGGTCAGAGTGAACTAAAGGTTTGAGGAGATAGTGGGCTGGGGGACAGTGCAGCTCCTGGGTCCATCAGGGTAGGGTTGCCAGATTCAGGCAGAAAAATACACCCAGTTACATTTTAATTTCAGATAAACCTAATGAAGTAAAGTGTCAGTCGCTCAGTCGTGTCCGACTCTGCCACCCCATGGACTGTAGCCCGTCAGGCTCCTCTCTCCATGGAATTCTCCAGGCAGGAATACTGGAGTGGGTAGCCATTTCCTTCTCTAGGGGATCTTCCTGACCCAGGGATTGACCCTGGATCTCCTGCATTGCAGGCAGATTCTTTACCGTCTGAGCCAAGTTAGTGAAAATGAAAGTCGCTCAGTCATGTCCAACTCCTTGCAACCCCATGGACTATACAATCCATGGAATTCTCCAGGCCAGAATACTGGAGTGGGTAGCCTTTCTCTTCTACAGAGGATCTTCCCAACCCAGGAATCAAACCCAGGTCTCCCTCATTGCAGGTGCATTCTTTACCAGCTGAGCCACCAGGGAAGCCCAAGAATACTGGAATGGGTAGCCTATCCCTTCTCCAGGGGATCTTCCTGACCCAGGAATCGAACCAGGGTCTCCTGCATTGCAGGCAGATTCTTTACCAGCTGAGCTACCAGGGAAGCCACAAATTAAGCTACAATGTTTTTCGTTTATCTAGATTTCAAACTTCTGCATCCTGTTGTCTCTGGTCCCTTAATGTAACGACAGACAATTACTAGGAACTTCTTGAGTAGGGCTTAATCTTTATGTCCATATTCCCAAGCCACAATAACTCCGAGGTTCTCCCCGTCTTACAGAGGAGAGAAGTGAGGTCCAGTGAGGCTAAGTCACACAGCTGACAAATGACAAGGCTGGGATTTGAGGGCCTAGAGAGACTGGTGATTCCAAAGCCGTAAATTGACCAATAATGGAGTCAGGGTGGACACCTGAGGCCTGGGGCAGGCCGCCCCTCAGCTGCAGCTTTGTAAAATAGCAGTAAATGGATGGTGAGCCAGGACAGAGGGGCGTTCTGTCTCCACGCTGCCGCGGCCAGCCCTGAAGCCAGGGGAGCAGGGCCACCGGAGAAGAAGGCATTTCCCTTCTGTCCTGCTCCACAAGCCTGGGGACAGTCTTGGCATCTGATCCTCGGGCTCCCAGCCTGAGTCCAAGAGGAAGCATCCAGGCTTAGAAGGTGGAAAAGAAGGGTGTGGCAGGAGGTTGTGTAACAGCTCAGCTAGCTAGAAGGGCCAGAGGGCAGGAGAGAGTCTTCCGAGGCTGAGAGGAGAGGGGCAACTTGAATGTTCTTTTTCCTTTTTTAAGCGGAGTGGCTTGTGGGATCTTAGTTCCCCGGCCAGGGATCGAACACGTGTCCTCGGCAGTGACAGTGCAGAGTCCTAACTACTGGTCTGCCTGGGAATTCCCAAACTGTATTTTGGTGGGGGCAGTGTGGGGGGAGCTGAGAGGCTTGCAAACAGCAGATCATCTGCCAGACGGTCACTTCAGCCCAAGGACCTGGAAGCAGGACTTGAAACTGGGAGAGCTTTGATCTGGTTTGTAGTATGAAAACTGCTCGCCTCTCGCCCTTGGGTGCCGGGGATTACCCACCACTGCCGCATCGGGCGCTGCCCGTCTCACTCACCAGGCCCCGGTGACCAGCACGGGCCAGCCCCACATCCATGAACAGTCCCCAGAGCTGCCTCCCGGCGCCCACTCTGCAGGCCCCTGTGCCAGGCCTCAACTCCCATGATCTCATACCACACGTGTTCCCTGGACGAGGACGAGGCCCAGGTGGCTGTCACCTCTTTCAGTGGCCCTGGGAATGAGGGGAAAGACAAGGATCAAGGGGTGCATCTGATTCCAAAACCGCAGGTCCCACACAGTCTTCCTAGAGCATACAGCCCATCGCCCGGTTTTGTACCGCCCACAGTCAAAAACGGGCTTTTACGTTTTTTTAATAATGGAAAAGCCAAAAGAATAGTATTTCACGACCTGTGAAAATCATACCAAATTCAAATTTCAGAGACCAGGAAGCAAGCTGCATTAGAGCACAGCCGCACTCCCCTTTGTGTCGCCTGGGGCTGCTTGCACCCCACAGCAGAGGGCTCCGATAGTTGTTCCAGAACCACACAGCCTGTAGAGCTGAAAGTATTTGCTATCTGGCCCTTTACAGAAAAGTTTGCAGACCTCTGTTGTAGAGCAGCTATTGTATTTGCAGATTCAGTGCAAAAACTAAGCCACTTAAAATATTGTATGTTAATTCATGCATAGTTTTGTATAAATAGGAACCAGATGCGGGGATAGAAGAGTGACGTTGACTTCTGAGATAAATCAGACCTCAAAGAAGTGCTGGACTTTGGGCTTGTCTCAAGGTTCCGCCTCCAGGCCCCCAGGGCATCCTTTCCTTTCCAAGTCAGAACCCCATGTCCTGCCCTCTCCTTCACGCCACTTCCCGTCTGGGGCAAAGAGTAAGGGAGCCAGGGGATAGATTTGAAGCTGGCAGAGAAGAGAATTTTTAGAGAAAGGACCCAAAAAAGGGCCAGTGGTGGTGGTTAAGTCACTAAGTCATGTCCGATCGTTGTGACACCGTGGACTCTAGCCTGCCAGGCTCCTCTGTCCATGGGATTCTCTCTTGCCTAGAGAGAGATGGGCAAGAGAGAATCCTCTCTAGGCAAGTTCCCATGGAGTGGGTTGCCATTTCCTTCTCCAGGGGATCTTCCTGACCCAGGAATCAAACCCAGGCCTTCTGCATTGCAGGCAGATTCTTTACTGACTGAGCTACGAGGGAAACAAAACCGGGCAGGAAGAGGAGCATTTGGAAGGACAGGCAGAAGGACACATAAGACAAGTTAAGGACCTGGAGGCATAACCGCCATGCCTTAGGGAGGGGCCTTCAAGACTTTTGGCTTACGGGCTGGCTACCTGCAAGGTGGGTGGAAGACAGGCCTGATGGATGAGCCAACCTGGGTCCTGGTCCCACTTGGAGCTCAGACAGCAGGAAGGCCCGAGGTGTGGAGAGCTGAGTGCAAAGCAGCAGCAGCTGGGAGCCCCCGGCAGGTACCCTGGCCAAGGCTGACTGGCAGCCACATCCTGGGAGCCAAGTTCAGAGGAAACAGGAAAGAGCAGCTGGGACCACGTCTATGCAGGGACAAGGGCATTCCCATCACACGCCCTCCACATTGTGACTGAGGCCAGCTGGCTCAGCTCACTGGGCCCCAACCCATGTCCAACTCAACACTCATGCAACTGAGATGATGAACCCGCCTCCCAAAGGCCCTGGGCCCTAGAATACCCCGCCTGCAGACTTCCGGCCCACCCTGCTGTGCACCAGGCTGGGCTGGGCTCCGGGGCAAGATCAGGTCAGGCTCCACCCTGCTGTTGGGGGACAGGGCTGACCCCCAGAACTACTGAACTTGCTGGTCTTTGCCCTCTCCTTACTTAGCACCGGGCCAGTAGACGTGAGGCACTGAAAGGATTCCAGCCTCCTGCCAGCCAGAGTGGCTTGTGCATGGGGAGCAACTACCATGGAGCAGATGTGGGTGATGAGGGTGGGGTGGGACCCGGGAGGGAAGAAGTGCTGCCGTTTTCAGAGGAGGAAGATGCGAGATTCAGCAAACAGCTTCCTAGTAAATTTTACATCGACACTTGAGGCAAAATTATGTGGAAGAGAGTTTAAAGCTATGCCAAGGGTTTATGTAAAACACATCAAGCCACACTCCATCCTTTTAGGGGAATGACTATTGGGCAAAGAGAGCCGAGCCAAGTGTTTTTCACGGTGATGGACAAAATGGAGAGTGGTGGGCATTTATCCAAACCTGAATGGCCACACCCAAAGGGAACTAAGAAACAGGTATATGTCCTTCTGGAGAGGTGTCAGTGACTTATGGGCCCTTTTCAAAAATATTTGTTTATTTGGGGCTTCCCAGGTAGCTCAGTCTGGAGAAGGCACTGGTGACCCACTCTAGTACTCTTGCCTGGAAAATCCCATGGACGGAGGAACCTGGTAGGCTGCAGTCCATGGGGTCACTAAGAGTCAGACATGACTGAGCAACTTCACTTTCACTTTTCGCTTTCATGCGTTGGAGAAGGAAATGGCAACCCACTCCAGTGTTCTTGCCTGGAGAATCCCAGAGACGGCAGAGCCTGCTGGGCTGCCGTCTACGGGGTTGCACAGAGTCAGACACGACTGACGCAGATTAGCAGCAGCAGCAGGTGGCTCAGTGGTAAAGAATCCACCAGCCAAGCAGGAGACTCGATTTTGATCCCTGGGTTAGGAAGATTCTCTGGAAAAGGAAATGGCAACCCACTCCAGTATTCTTGCCTGGGGTATATTGGACAGAAGGGCTTGGCAGGCTACAGTCCATGGGGTCACAAAAGAACTGGACATGACTTAGCAACTAAACAAATTACTTATTTATCTGGCTACCTTGGGTCTTAGCTGCAGCAATGAAGATTGCCTCAGTTCAGTTCAGTTCAGTTCAGTTGTTCAGTCGTGTCCAAGTCTTTGTGACTCCGTGTGTTAGGGGAAGCACATTGATTGAAACCGCCCACCCTGGCCAAGCACCATAGTACCCATTTGCATGAGTTGTTTCATGATAGGAGGTCCTGCTAAGGAACATGGAACGAATAAGCCACCACCAACCGGAAGAGTTAGGGAAAGGTCAAAAGGAGACACCACATGTCCAACCACCTCCCAGAATCCTTCTCTCTGGCATCCATCTTGGCTGAACAAGGCGTGCACCACCAGGAAGGGCTCTGAGTCAGAATGATTGGCTAAAGACAACCCGGAAACTAATCCCATCACCATAAAACCCAAGACTGCAAGCCATGTGGCAGAGCTGTTCTCCTGGGTTCCCTTACCCTACTGCTCTCCATCCAGGTGCCCTTTCCCAATAAAATCTCTTGCTTTGCCAGCATATGTGTCTCTTTGGACAATTCACTTCCGAGTGTTAGACAAAACCCAGTTTTAGGCCCTGCAACACACGGACTGAAGCACTCCAGGTGTCCCTGTCCATCGCCAACTTCCGGGGTTTACTGAAACTCATATCCATTGAGTCAGTGATGACATCAACCATCTCATCCTCTGTTGTCCCCTTCTCCTCCTGCCCTCAATCTTTCCCAGCATTAGGGTCTTTTCAAGTGAGTCAGTTCTTCGCATCAGGTAGCCAAAGTATAGGAGTTTCAGCTTCAGCATCAGTTCTTCCAATGAATATTCAGGACTGATTGCCTTTAGGATGGACTGGTTGGATCTCCTTGCAGTGCAAGGGACTCTGAAGAGTCTTCTACAATACCATAGTTCAAAAGCATCAATTCTTCAGCACTCAGCTTTCTTTATGGTCTAACTCTCACATCCATACATGACTATTGGAAAAACCATAGCCTTGACTAGACGGACCTTCATTGCCTCATGTGGGGTCTTTCCCTGCAGCACACGGACTCTCTAGTAGTGCTTGGGTCACTAATCACGGCCACCCTGCCGATGTGAGTTAAGTCAGGGAGGAAAGCAGGATGGGGGAGGGGTCCAGACTGAGGCGGGGAGGGAGGGAGGAGGGTGGGAGGGGGGCAGGCCATGATGGAGACGGGCGAAGTGTTAAGCCTCCTTCCTGGCTCTGACTGAGAGGCCAGACCGGGGGACTAGACCCCGCCTTAGCTCTGATCTAGGCGTTTCCATTCACAGATCCAGGCCGGCCAAGAGCCAGGGGGATTGCCAGAGTCCCAGTGAATGCCTTCAGGGAGTCTGGGGGGATGTGCAGGCTTGTCGGGCGGATTATAGGGCTGAGGAAAGCCCCCAGCCCCAGTCCCCCGGCCCACATCTGGGAGACCCTCCAACTCTCACCGCAGTGCCTTGTCAGATCTCCCCATCAGGAAGCAAGTGTGTGTCCATAGGAGCGGGCTTCTTGCTCCTACTCCCAAGGCGGGCGATGCATCTGAGAGACAGGGCCAGAGGCGGGGTGAGGGGGGGTGGGCGGTCGTTGGAGGGTTTGGGGGGATGGGCGTGAGCCCCTCCCCAGCCCAGTTGCAGGCAGTTAGCATTCTCTTCGGGGAGGGGATGGAGAGGCACTCCCCTCCCATGGCCTGGGGTCCAGGGGGGTTTAGAGCTCCCTCCAGCCCCACTCTCAACACATCCCAGCATCCCAAACGGGCCCAAGGAGCAGCTGCGTTCCGCTGCCCAACCCCCGACCTCACCGGCCCCGCCACTCTGGGCCTCAGGAGGAGCCAGAGTTAAGAGGTTAAGCATCCACCCAAAGTGGACCTGTCTTGGACAGGGGACAGGGTTTCAGTTCCTGGTCAGGGAGGATTCCACATGCCGCAGAGCACGCACTCTGGAGCCCGTGGGCCGCAGCTACTGCAGCCCATGCGGCAAGGAGAAACCACCGCAAAGGTTAGCCCACACCCCGCAGCCATGCGCAGCGCCCGCGCGTCTCAACTGGAGAAAGTCACCACGCAGCACCGAGGACCCAGCACAGTCCAAACAAAAAAGCCAAGGTGGTCCTGTCTCTGCCCAATCGACTGTGGGGGCACCAGGTTCTTCAAATCTGGCCTCACGGGTCTTGGTTCTCGGGTATTCCTTGTATCCTGCGGGTCCTCTCAGCTTCGTATTAAGCCCATCAGCTGGTCTGTGCTCATTCCTCAGGGACGGGACGAGATATGACAACGAGCAGGAGAAAAAGAAAGAAAGCAAAGTCTCAGCCTGGCTTCTGAGTTTCAAAAGCAGCCGTTGGTCTGGACACGACATGCAGGTAGGAGCAAAGCTTCCCAGTACCACCCCTCGACACCTCCAGAGGAAGAGGAGCAGATAGTTGGTGGGGACCGGAGGGGACTGGGCTGAAGGAGCCCCCCTGTCTGATCCTCACCCAGGAGCTCCTGGAGCCCAGTCTGCCCCTCCGACCTCCGGGCTCCTCCCTGGGGGGACCGAGGGCCTACCCTCCCCCACTCCACCCCCCGCCTGCGGCAACCCCCCATCAGCCACAGCCACACACCCCCGTGGACAGACAGCCAGGGTGGCTGCCCCCTGTGCCCTGGGCTTTCCTCAAGGTCAGATCTTCTTGCCCCAGGGGACAGCCCTCCTTCCAGCACCCAGGACACCCGCCAGAGGGCGTGCCATTAGAGGGTGGGATCCGGGTGTTGGTGGTGGGAGAGTAGGGTGGTATGCCCCTAACTGTGGTTGAGGGGGCTGGGAGAAAGGACCCCACAGCCCGAGTCAGGTGGGTGCTCAGTAGAACCTGCCTTGGGATGTGGGCGCTGCTCTCAGCATCCCTGAGTTCTCTGAGGGTCTGGGAGCCCCCCCTGCAAGGCAGCGAGAGAGAGGGAGCAGCGCCCATCCCTGGAAGATGGGCAGACTCGGGGTTTGTCCACAGGAGGGTCTCCAGGGGCAGCAGGATGCACGAAGGGACGCAGTTTATGAATGGTCTGGGGCACCACTCTGGGTTTCTCCTTCCCCATGCTCGGTGGGGCTCCTGGGGTCCTCGCCAGCTCTGCTACCCTGAGATGCTGTGTCCCCCCATTGGGGCTTGAGGTCCTCAGACGAAGCTCAGCCTCAGGACTCGGGAGCCCCCTCTCTAGCTGAAGCGCAGTTGATGGATGCTTTCATTTCCACTTGGCGCGGGGGGTCCTGAGCCCCCTCGGCAGGGTCCCCACTTTCCCGTCAGACTATTCCCTACGAGCCTTTGTACAAAGAATTCGGCTGGGATCCAGGGAACTTTGGGAAAGTATGTATGGCCTAAGCCAAGCTGTACTAACCTGTCTTCCTCCCAAGCTGAAAGGGGCCAGGTTGCTCCCAGACAAATGCAGAGGTGGGGGTGGGGGCGGCGGGGTAGGAAGGAGGCTTGTACACACACCACGTACTGCAGAGGAGAAGCAAGAGTGGGGGGCCTCTCCCAGGTGTCTGGTGTACTCACACACACAGGAAACACAAACAGGCACACCCAAAAGAGCCTGGGTACCAACTCAGTTACGCAACAACGTGGGCATGCAAACACGGACAGGTGTGTGTTGTGTATACACAAATTGGCACAGGCACATATACAGAGGCTGCAGAGACGTGCTCAAACGTGTTCACACACACACACGGACCCGCACAAACACGCACGCACATGCATCCACACACAAGGGATTCAGATTCAGTTGTGCCAGGCCAAACCCAGGAGGCAGAGAGAGGGTCTGACCACCCAGAGGACCCAGCTCCCTAAGACTCAGCACATGTGCGTGCGTGAGCGCGTACACACTCACACACTCACACACACGCTCTGGGAGGGAAGCACTTCCTTCATAGGAGCTTTCGGATTCAGGGGACACGCAATCAAGACCTCTTGCTGGGAAAGAAAGCGCCTTTGTGTGCTGGGATGGGGGGGCGGGGATGCGAGAGCAGCTGCAGTTCCTCCAGGATAAGGGCCAGGCCCGTTCTGTTCCTCCCCTGCCCTGGGGGAGGAAGGTCAGGCAGGGCCAGGGATGCAGGCGGGAGTGGGGGCGCCCGCCGGCCCTGCACCAACTCTGGGGCGCTGTCTCTGGCAGGCTGCCCAGAACCCAGAAAGCCACACTGACCCCCGGGCCTGGTCTGGCCCCGGCCCCGGCCCCAGAACGTCCCCATGGCCCTGTCTCCAGGTTTGCTTCAACCCTGACCCAGATGGAAACCTGGCTCTGGACTAGGGCACCATGCCTGGCTTGTGCCTATGGCCTTGCCTTTTTTTTTTTTTTAAACAAAGTGATAAAAAGTCAGCCTCTTGAATTAAAAAGATGTGAGCTTGACTCCCAGCTCTGTCGCCTGTCAACAGGGTGACTTCAAGACGAGCCTAATTTTTTTTTTGAGCCCATATTTGAGTTCATTACAGTGCTCAGAAAGTGAAAGTGTTAGTCACTCAGTCGTGTCCGACTCTTTGTGACCCCATGAACTACATGTAGCCCACCAGACTCCTCTGTCCATGGAATTCTCCAGGCAAGAATACTAGAGTGGGTAGCCATATCCTTCTCCAGGGGATCTTCCTGACCCAGGAATCGAACCAGGGTCTCCCACATTGCAGGCAGAATCTTTACAAACTGAGCCGCCAGGGAAGACCCAGTGCTCAGAGCCAGGAGGCAAATCGTCTTATTGACCCCTCAGAGCTCGGCACCTTCTTGGTGTGTTTTATCACCAGGTTCATCTGGGAGCACCCTGCTCACTCCCGTTGCCTCTAAGCTCCCTCCTCCCTTCACCCTCCTGCCCTCGTGATCATTGCCTGCACCTGCAGTTCCCCTGGGGAGTCCTCTCTGAGCCTTCTCTGCAGGCTCAGCCTCCAGCAAAAAGAGCCCCGTGTTCTAACTCAAGAGGACTCAGCTGAGGGACGCCCACCAGAGATGACCTCAGCCACCCCTCCAGTCGCTCAGTCAACAAGTACTTATCGAAGGTCTTCCCTGCGCCAGATGCTGTTTCAGATGCTGGACATTCGGCAGTGAACAAACAGACAAAAACCTCTGCCCTTGTGGGCTCGCATCCCAGTACTGTTACCATAGTAACAGGCCTTGAGCACCACTCGGTTCCCCCACATCTGTCCCGAGAGTTGGAAGCATCCTGATGGCACAGACAGCACTTCCCTCCGGGGTCTCCACGAAGCTGGGGTGTCACTGGCACAGCTCTTTCTCTCCCCTTGACCCCGCTCGCCCGAGGCCACGGGTATCATGGGGCAAGGGTGCGCCTGGCACAGCACTGGTATGAGGCCGTGATTGTCAGACTCAGCAGTGGCTTTGGTAGTTCAAGCGCCTTCAGCTACCATTGCTGTTTGGTGTGTTTCTGTTTTGCTCTAACTGAAACTTAGTGCTTCTCTTTCAATGTATTTTCAATCTGTTATGTAATTGCGTATCATTACATAATAGTAAAAAAAAAAAAATTTGTGTCCCTATTGTTCATAAAATTGTCCTGTTTTAGGAAATAACTTACCTGGAAGCTTGACTCACCTAGAGTGGGGCACGTCAGGTCAAGCGCTCTGCGGTACCATTCATCTGTTCAGGTAGCATTAGTTGAACATCTGCCCCCACGACAGATGCCGAGAGTGGGAGTGGGAGCCCAGGGAGACCCCTGTTTAGAGAGGCCTGTTTTCTAGCAGGGGGGACCAGAACAGGTAAGCAGAAAAGTGCAGTTCGGAGAATGGAATGATGGGCTGGTGCTGAGGGAGTCTGGGTGGATCAAAATGACTTTTTTAGAACCCGGGACATTGAGCTGAGCCCTCATGAAATAGTTGGGTGTATTTTTCTGGTAGAGATGAGAGAGGGGTGAGCCAGACAGAGGGACCATTTGCAAAAGTCATATACCGGAAAAGTGTCTGATGTGTGTGAGGCAATGGGGAAATGTTAATGTGCGGGTGGGGCGGGTGTGTATCAGACTGGGCTGGAGAAGAAGCTGGCACCAGACAGGACTGTGGATGCCAGGGAGAGCGGGGAACCCCTGCCACATGGAGGGCGCCCAACCTGGCCCTGGAGTTGCCCCAGAGCGCTCTCCCCGCTCCTATTGGAACTCTGGCTCAGCTTCGCGGTCCCCACCTCCAACCTGCCCTAGGAAACTCTAGTTTCACTGTGGTCAGGCTCCCTCTATACTTGGCTTAGATTTAAAAAAAAAATAAATCATGGGCAGGAATTTTGTAAAAGCTCTTTATATATATTGACATTCTTGATTCTTTGTTACATAGCTATCT
This sequence comes from Bos javanicus, assembly GCF_032452875.1. NCBI lineage: Eukaryota > Metazoa > Chordata > Mammalia > Artiodactyla > Bovidae > Bos > Bos javanicus. The sequence goes on along the minus strand of NC_083880.1, from coordinate 69,959,968 downwards.
TGTCTTTTTTTTTTTTTTTCAATTTGACCTTTATTTGATTCTGTTTTGGTGGAAAGAAACCTTACATATTTTTGTTGTCCAGTTCATTAATCTGTTCATTTGAGGTTGTCTTAGAAAATTATTGCCTGTCCTAAAATTGTATACGGATTAGGATTCTTTCATGGTTTACCTTCCAACATTTAAATCTTTAAGCCATCTGAGGTTTATTTTGGTGTAAGGTAGGAATCTAACTTTGTTTTTTTCCAAATGGTGAGCCAGTTGTCCAGTCCCGTTTCGTGAGTAATCCATCATTTCTGCACTGGTTTATTTATTTTGTTCAAAATTCATTTCCCCTCTTCTCAATTTTTAAAGTCACACTTATGATCTAAAAGTTGGAAGTTTTGTTTTTGTTTTGTTTTGTTTTGTTTTTTTCAGTTTTAAAACAAGAGGAGGAAGAGGAGGCCGAGGAGTCCAAATGTCATAGGAACATATGACGTAGAAGATGAGAGCCTTCCCCTGGGCTCAACAGCTTGCTATATATCATTTTATTATTAGTTTTATAACACTTATTAGATTTCCTTTTAGTACAAAGGATAAAACCCAAGAGGAATCAAAATCTCTAGATAACATATATTGACATAAAATTATGTTGACATTTAAAAAAAAAGAGGGACTTGCCTGGTGGCCCAGTGGTTGTGTCTCTGTGCTTCCGCTGCAAGGGGTGTGGGTTCAATCCTTGGTCGGAAAATTAGAATCCTGCATGCTGAGTGGTACAGCCAAAAAAAAAAAAAAATTAAGTTAATAAATTAAATAAGAAAAATACATATTAATGTAGAAGGTTGGAAAAGTCAAGCAATTCTGAAAGATACAAAATGAAAAATTAGGGAATTCCCTGATGATCCAGGGGTTAGCCCTCCGAGCTCTCACTGCCAAGGGCCCGGGTTCTATGTCTGGTCTGGGATCTAAGATCTGCAAGCCTCACAGCACAGCCAAGAAAAGAAAAATCAGTACTTCTCTCACTCACTACCCACCCACATTAAGTCCCTCAGCCCAAAGGTAAGCAGCTGCGTTTCCTCTTTGCTTTAGTTTGTAATGTGCTTCTTTTCCACACTCCAGTTCATTTGTGGATGAGTCTACTTCTGGACTTTCAGTTTTCCCTGCGGTTTATCTTTTTGCTCTTCTGGGGCTGGTACCATACCATTTAGGACTTCCCAGGTGGCTCAGTGGGTAAAGAATCTACCCTCAATGCAGGAGACACAAGAGATGTGGGTTCCACCCCTGGATCAGGAAGATCCCCTGGAAGAGAGCATGGTGACCCACTCCAGTATACTTGCCTGGAGAATCCCATGGACAGAGGAGCCTGGTGGGCTACTGTCCACAGGGTAGCAAAGAGTTGGACACAACTGAAGCAGCCTAGCATACAGGCATGCACCGTAATGTTTAAGGTATTAGAGTTTTACCATATGTTTTAACAGCAAGGTGGGTAAGGCCTCCCTTATTGATCTCCACATGCAGGAATGTCATAATTGGCTTGTCCGTTGGGGCTGCTCTAACAAAATACCACAGATAGGACAGCTTAGACAGCAGACATTTATCTCTCATGTGTCTGGAGGCTGGAAGTCTGAGATCAGGGTGGTAGCAAGACGGGGTTCTAATGAGGACCCTCTTCCCGGCGGCAGTCTGCCAACTCCTCGCTGTGTCCTCACAATGCAGGAAAGGGGAAAGGGGGCTTGTGAGGGCGCTAATCCCATTCACGAGGGCTCTGACCTCTGTTCCAATCACCTCCCAAAGTCCCCGCCACCTCCTACCGTTACACTGGGGGTAGGACTTCAACACATGAATTTTAGGATGAGGGGGACGCAAGCATTAAATCCATAGCTATGCTACACTCATTTTCCATGTCAACTTTGTATTGTAAGCCCCCATTTGATTAAACATTTGTTGGCCTTGCATTATTTTTATGGGTTAATTTGATGCTGGCTATCTTCTCTGCGGGACTGAATGTTCCCGTCGTGTGTAAGGGCATGACTGTCTCCCTGGACTGCATTGAGGTTCTCTGCTTTTTCTTGTTCAGCTCTTGAACATCCCTCCTCAGGGCACCTTACTCTTCATCCTTGGGTTGCTATAACTGCCGGCCCCGGAGAATAAGAGGATGGGGTGAGGGTGGGAGCTGGGTCCCTGTCCTCCCTGACCTGAGGGCCCTGAAGTAGAAGAGGGAGTGGACGTGCTCAACGGGGGCTCCAGGGACGGTCCTCAGACCTCTGGGGGTCATGCAGAGGCCACCTGTGGTTCCACAGAGGGAAGAATGTTCTGTCTGTTGGAGCAGCAGGGCCACGGAACAAGGAACAAGCCGCCAGGGGAGGTGGGGAGTGCTCCACGGATGGCGCCTTTCCAGTGTTCCAGGGAGAAGGTCGCCTGCACTGCCCAAGGGCTTCCTGGCTTGGTGGGGCGAGTCGGGGGGCGCTTGTCAGTGCCCGGCCCTTGCACTCTGAGCAAGCGGGAGGGTCAAGGCTTCCCAGCACCCACTCTGCGCCTCTCACCTTGCTTCCCTCTCCACAAGGACACCTCGTAATGGGATGGTGCTAATCCACTTAACTTCTGGGGACAGTGAGGCTCAGCAAGGCTGGGAGACCTACCCAAGGTCACCCAGCAGCCCTGGTGCAACTCGGGTTCCCAAACACGTGATTCCCCCGGCCGCCTTTCTGGGACTGTCCCCTGGGGGTCCCTGCTCCGTGTCAGCACGGACCAGTAGAAAGCCAGTCACCCTCCCCACCCACCCCCGGCCAGGGCACAGCTGCCAGGCAGGTGAGTGGCCCAGTGGGCAGCAGGAGGCGCTGCCAGCTCCTCTCCCGGGCCTGGTCCCGCACGTACGTCTGCCTGTCTCCCCCGGGCAGCCCTCGACTTGGCTCACGGTGTCCTCCGGGGGCCAATGGGCTTCTTGATTCCAGGCTGCACATCTGGAAGTTGATGCTGTTAAAACAAACCCCATTATATAACAAACGGACATCTGGAACCCGTTAACGCCGAGTTTTTAGAAAAAGAAATTGTTTTGGATGTGCTTGCTCCTAAGAATGTGGCAAGGAGCCCTCAGCCTGGCTCTCCAGGAACCTCGAAGCTTGGCAGCCCCTCCCAGGCCCAGTTCTCAGGGTATCTCAGGCCAGGCCAGAGGTGGGCCCCGGGCAGTGGCGGGGACAGACGCCCCCACCAGACAGGCAGCTTTGCCATCTCCTGAGGGTCTCGGGAGGCCCCTTTCCAATTTTATTCAAATATTTATTCAGCATTGTGTGCCTACTATGTGCTGCTAACTCCATATCATTCACACACCCACTCCACCATGCCCCACCGAGCCTGATTTCTCCTTCATGGCTCACAAAAACAGATCACTGGGTCTCACTGGTGGTCTAGCGGTTAAGAATCTGCCTGCCAATGCAGGGGACATGGGTTCGAGCCCTGGTCCGGGAAGATCCCACATGCCTAGGGGCAACTAAGCCTGTGCTCCACAATTACTGAGCCTGAATGATAGAGCCCATGAGCCCTAGAGCCTGTGCTGGGCAACGAGAGAAGCCAGGGCAATGGGAAACCTGTGCACCGCAAGTGAAGAGTAACCTCTGCTCGCTGCAACTAGAGAGACCCGTGTGCAACAATGAAGACCCAGCACAGCTAAAAATAAATAATAAAAATTTTCAAAATAATAAGAAGAAGAAAGAAAACAGATCGTGGACTGCCCTGGGTGTTATAGAGCCATACTTACAACTCTGTACCTCAGTTTCCTTGGACAAGGAACCTGAACACCTAAGCTGGTCCCCAGAACTCCCTAGCATCCTCAAGCCGCTCCCTGAATTGTCTTCCTCTCCTTTCTCCCTGGACCAGGCAGAAAAGTGAAAGTGAAAGTTGCTCAGTCGTGTTGTCTGACTCTTTGTGATCCCATGGACTATACAGTCCATGGAACTCTCCAGGCCAGAATACTGGAGTGGATAGCCTTTTCCTTCTCCAGGGGAGCTTCCCAACCCAGGGATGGAACCCAGGTCTCCTGCATTGCAGGCGGATTCCTTACCAGCTGAGCCACAAGGGAAGCCCAAGAATACTGGAATGGGTAGCCTATCCCTTCTCAAGGGGATCTTCCCGACCCAGGAATCAATTCAGGGTCTCCTGCATTGCAGGCAGATTCTTTACCAACTGAGCTATCAGGGAAGCCCCTGGACCAGGCAGACTGGGGCTAAAACCCTGTGGCTCTCACCCACAGATGATTGCCATAGAGTTGTGCTGGTTCCCTCTGTGAGTGGACCTTGACCTACCCAATGAGGACACTTTATGAGCAATGTCTGGCTAACATTTTCAAGTGGAAATTTTAAATCTTCCCGCCCCCTAGCCTTTTGTGATGAAAAATTTCCAATGTACAGAAAAGTTGAAAGAATTGTACAAGGAACACCCACATGAAACCACCACCGAGATTCTGCAGTTGTTAACAACAAACTGGTATATCTTTCCAGCTCTCCACTCAGTCAGTTCACAAGCTATCTGCAGGTACCACCACACTTCCCTACACACTATGCTTGCGTATCATTAACCAGAGATCAATATCTGTTTTTTTAATTTTCTTTTCTTTTTTTTTATTTTACTTTTACTTTCATTGACATACAATGAAACGAACAAGTCTTAAGTGTAAGATCCCAGTAGGTTTGACAAACACAAATACCTGTGTAACCCAAACCCCTCTAACCGTGTACAAGTCATCATCAACCCCAGAACATTCACCATGGCCCTTCCCAGTCAACCCCCACCAGCCACCCTTCCCTGAGACAACTGCTATTTAGATTATTTTCACCACAGATTAGATGTTATGGGCTGAACTGTGCTCTCCCCAAATTCACATGTTGAAGTCCTGGCCCCAGGACCTTGGAATGTGACTGTATTTGGAGGTAGGACCTTTAAAGAGGTGACAAAGGGGAAATGAGGTCATATGGGTGGGCCCTGATCCAGTAAAACTGGTGTCCTTATAAGAAGGGGTTAGGACACAGATATGCAGGAGGAAAGGCCATCTGAGGACATGGCCGTCTCCAAGCCAAGGAGAAAAGCCTCAGAAGAAACCAACCTTGCCCACACCTTGATCCTGTACTCCTAGTCTCCAGAACTGCAAGAAAATAAATAGCAATCCTAGCAAGCTATTACACCAGATTTACCTCTTCTAGAGTTTTATAGACTAAGTATGTGCTTGTGATCTTCCTCATTTTACCCAGCATTAGGCCTCTGGGATTTGTCTATGTTGCTACATGAGTCAGTACTGGCTTTCCTTTTTCGTAGCTGAATAGTATTCCATCACACATTCTACAGTTTGTCTAGCTAGGGCAATTTATTATTTCATGCAGAGGGATCATTTCATAACATTTCATTCTAATGTATGTTCTGTTTGCCATCTCAGCAACAGAGAAAACATTCCACAGCTATCCTGCCTCAGCAGGGAGCTTTGGAACTGTATGCAGACATCTAATCATCCTGAAATGTATAAAAGCATTATACATCCTGAAGTGAAAAGTTCTTCGAGATTAAAGAAGTACATCATTTTTATCTCAGTGAATGTAGACAAATCCGTTCAGAATGCAGTTCACCTGTTTGGTTAATAACACAACTTTTGGTGTCAGGGTCTTTGGGTTTGAGTCCGACTTGCTGTGTGACTTTGGGCAAATCACTGAACCTCTCTGAGCCTCGCTTTATTCACCCAAGAAATGCGGCTAATGATCCGTCCCTAAGTGTTGCTTGAAGACTGAACAAACTAACGAGCTCAGGGTGTTCCCAGTGGCTAGAAGGCTTAAGGACTCAGGAAGTGTTCCTTCTTTGTCCCATCCAGCTGCCATCAGAGCCAGAACTCTCCCATGGTAGCGCAGCAGAAGTAGATTTCTAGGTCACAAAGGGTAGAAAATGAGCTTCCTGCAGTGCCATATATGATAGCTGAGACCCAGGAGCAGGGTGGTGAAGACCATGTCAAATCAGCAAGCTGCCAGGATCGATTCAGCTGATGCAATCACTCCAGGAGTGATGCTTTCGGAGTTTCATAAAACACACTCTCAATTATGGGATCCAAAGTGCTTCCAGTCCACACAAGTCTTACACATGTTTGGCCATTTCTATTTCTTATTTTGTTCCCTCTGAATGGAGCAGTTCAAAAATATGTTTCACTTGGTTACGATTCTTTCTAGGAAAGTGTAAATTTAAATCTGATAATCTAGAAACCCATCGTTTATAACAGATTTTAATTGAATATTTTCCTTCTGACCCAGCAGGAGACATGCATAATCCAAAAGGCCGTCATTTTCCTTCATTTCAGAAGTTCTTTTTCCTCCTGAAAAAAATTATTTTTCAACTTTAAAATCCTCAGGAATTATTTTTTGGCATAATTTATCCACTCTGTCCCAAGTGGTTTTGAAAAGTTCATAATTCCTCTCAGATGATGATCTTTTTTTGGCTTTTAAAGACAAAGAAAACATCTATGGTTTCACTTTGAAGCTCTTGAGAAAAAGTTCCTGGGACGCTTACCATGTGGTAAAGAAATTGTAAATAAAGATAAATTCAGATTTGGAAACAGGGCTATCAGTTCGACCCACCAATCACCTGCAGGACGAAAAGGATCATTTACTATAACTTCCCGTGGCTTAACGGTATCTCAGTGTTGTCTGTTACCCAGCATCACTGCAGGTGTGTTAAAGAAACCCTGATCCTCATGCATGTTTCATTGGTACCCTGCTCCCAAAGATTCGGAAAACTTTTTTGGTAGACGCATGCTTTTGGGCCAAAAACAGGACTGAGAACCTGTTAGCCTTTCCTTTCCTCACAAAACTTCACTATCACCAGACCCCACCCCCCTAAATATACAGAACAACCAAACCTCTTTCCATGTCACTCAATATCTACAGTCAGACGTGCTCTCATAGACCTCATAGTGCATTTTATTCAAGTCAGTTCCACTCAGTTGCCTTTTTTTTTTTTCTGATATATTTTTATAACCCTGCACAAGATGATTGATCCCAGTCATCTCTTCAACAGCCTTGAAACCCGAGAACCTCTCTTTAATTAAACCTCCTGGATTATAACCTTCCTTCCCAACACCAAATGTGCTACTACGGCAGAGCTCAAGGTCAGCCGGCAGCCAGGCCTGGCCTGTTGGGCAGGGCCACTGCCCTAAGAGGGCTGGCTCCCTCCAGGTTGGATGGTAGGACGCACAGCAGAGAGAGCCTGGGGTGAGAGTCAGGTCTGCTGGGTTCCAGGAGAGGGCTTGGCTCAGGGATCCATCAGAGAGCCGGGGCCAGCAGCCTTGGGTGGTCCTGCAGAATCCCTCCCTGTCCCTGGTGGCACAGATCCCCCCTCCTGGGGCAACCACAAAGCACAGTCCGGCTATCTGTTGGATCCCAGCCCCAGGGGTGATTAGATTGTTGGCAAGGGGATAAACTTCCTTCCTGGTACAGCTTTAGCAACATCCCGTCCGTTTTGGTATGTTGTGTTTTCATTTTTGTTAGTCTCAAGATATTTTTTAAAATTCCCTTTTGATTTCCTATTTGACCCAACAGTTGTTCAAGAATGTGTTGTTTAGTTTCTGCTTATTAGTGAGTTTTTGTTTTCTTACTGTTACTAAATTCTAGTTTCATTTCATTGTGGTCGGAAAAGACACTTAGGATTATTTCAGATGAATGGATAAAGAAAATATGGTCTGTTCATACCATGGAATATCATGCAGTCTTTAAAAAGAGAAGGAAATGTTGCAATTTGAGACTTGGCTGAACCTGGTGACACAAGCCAGACAGAGAAAGACAAATACAGTATGATCTCACTTATATGTGGAATCTGAAAAAGTTGAACTTAGAAAAGCAGAGAATAGGATTGTGGTTGCCATGGGCTTTGGGAAGATCCGCTGGAGAAGGGATAGGCTACCTGCTCCAGTATTCTTGGGCTTCCCTTGTGGTTCAGCTGGTAAAGAATCTGCCTGCCATGTGGGAGACCTGGGTTAGTTCCCCGGGTCCGGAAGATCCCCTGGAGAAGGGAAAGGCTACCGGCTCCAGCACTCTGGCCCAGAGAATTCCATGGACTGTATAGTCCATGGGGTCACAAAGAGTCGGATACAACTGAGCGACTTTCACTTTCACTGCCATGGGCTGGAGGGCAAAGGGAAGATGTTGGCGGAGGGGTGCACAGTTTCAGTTATGTGGAACAACTGAATAAGTTCTAGAGACCAAATGACAGAAATATTAATATAATGAATAATACTTCATTATGTACTTGAAATACACTGAGTTGCTCTTTTTTTAATAGTGTTATTTCTTTCGTTTATTTTTGGCTGTGCTGGGTCTTCGCTGCTGTGCAGGCTTTTCTCTAGTCTCGGTGCGTGGGCTTCTTATTGGGCTAGCTTCTCCTGCAGCAGAGCACAGGCTCAACAGTTGCAGGTGTGGGCTTTGTTGCTCCGAGGCACATGGGATCTTCCCTGATCAGGGATCCTGTATTGGCAGGCGGATTCTTTACCACTGAGCCACCAGGGAAGCCCAGAGAGTCATTCTTAAGTGTTCTCACCACCACCGCCATCAAAAAACTATGTGAGCTGATGAATGTGTTAATTAGCTTGATTGTGATCATTGTTTCACAAGGAATTTATATATCAAAACATCACGCTGTACACCTTAACTATACATAGTTTTTATCTGTCGATTATATCTCAATAAAGCTGGGGAAGATGTGGAACTTAATAAAATGTATATTGAAATTCGGGGTTGAGGGGAGACAAATGGAAAACAGTAAGCACGCAAAGGAAACCAACAGCCAGGAGTAAGAGCCTGCAATTCACTCAGAACCACGGGAGGGTCAAGCCACAACTGAACAGCAACAGGAAGAAAAAAAAACAATGCAAGCATTAAAAAAAAAATCAAATGTGAAAGAAAATACTTTCCTGAAGTAAGAAACATGATTTTAAATTTTAAATGAATTGGAGGAGAGGATGGAGACCTGGGAAATCGAATGGAAGAGAGAATGCAAAACGCAAAGCAAAAATAGCATCAGAAAGCATGCAAGGAAAACCCAAGCCCTTGGCGGAGGAAGACCCAGGAGACATCATATGGGAATAATACAAAGCCTAGAAGGAAAAAAGCAACACATGGAGGAGAAGCCATAATTTTAAAACGAGAAAGAAATTTTTCCGTGGTTTGAAGAAAGACTTGGGTTTGAAAGGGCTCATGGAGTTCCAGGCAAGAATGATGGAAAAAATCAGACATCTAGGCATTGCCTGGGAAGATTCCTGAATTCCATGATTAAAGGGAAAACTCTTACAAGCTTCCTAAATGAGAGACCGAGTTAAGCGAGTCGGCCTGAAACCACACATATGTCAAGTTAGAGAAGAGAAAAGCATCCTCTGCCAGTCGAGGTGCCCTTCACATACCCGAAATAGAAGTTCAAAAGCCCAGAGACTCTCTCTGGGCCCCGTGGAAAATGCCCAAGAAAGGAATCTAATCAGGTAATAAAGGACTCAGTTTGGAGACAAGGGAAATGAAGAAAAGAGGCAGCCATCCACGGTAGCCAAGAACCCACAGTTTCTGTACAGTTAGCTCCAATGGGTCATGATAGATAAGATGGTATTTGTAACATAAGCACTAAATAATTAAAAAAATAATAACAGAAGAGAGATGTGATAAGACCTAATGCTAGTGTGCAAGTAAAACTACTAAATTATCTTGGCATAAAGTAGGAGTTGAGGAGAGGGGAAAGGGCCAGCAAAAGCATTTCAAATATTTCCTATTGGGTGGAGGAGAAGGAAAGGAAAAAGAGACCCTGGGTGGGAGGAATTGATTGATAGTTCGTTGACACATCATAGAAAGTGGTTTTGTTTGTTTGTTTTTTATGAAAACCAGAAAAGGAAAAGTCAGCTCCATGGAAGGTAACATATAGTAAAGCTTCCAAAATGAGAAGGCAAAAGAGGAAAGACCAGCATCTCTTGTCAATTGTTCCATCCTTTCCTTTTTTTTTAAATTAAAAAAATTTTTTTTATTATGGAAACTTCTAAACACACACTACAAGAGACAGAATAAGACACGGACTCTCTGTGGACCTACTCCCGGGTTCAATCCTCTTTTTTTTAAGCTGGGGAAATACTGATTGTCACAGACCCTGCAACATTTCATTTCTCAATTTTCCCAGCAATTGACTTAGAATTTGCACACTCTTGTAGAAACTGGTGCTCCTCTTTACTGATCAAAAGATTTTTTTTCTCCTTCAATTCTTATTCTGATCTCCAACGATTCCAAAAATACACCATCTGAACAAGACAAGGCACAGCCTTTTCTGGTAAACATTTTAGCTTCTCCAAGATCGACTTTTTTGTGGCTAACAACTGGCAAATACAAAATGCTTAATCTTTCTGATTACCAAGACTCTTGAAAATCCTGCAGTTTGCACAAAACTTATGGATTTTTTTTTGGACAGGCTCTATCAAGCAGTGTTTACCTTCATGAACTAAATAAGTGTCACTGGGCTTCGAATGGTATTAATACCCTGATTTTGATGCCAGGTGTTAATGATTCTGGAAAATTCCGTATCATCACTCAGCTCCCTGGATAACCTCTAGATCCTTGGTGGAAAATGACAACAGAGTGTTCATGGATGTGTGTGCTTAGTCGCTCAGTCGTGTCCAACTCTTGCGACCCCGCCCACCAGGCACCTCTGTCCACGGGGATTCTCCAGGCAAGAATACTGGACATAAATAATCACAATTACTAAGAAAGAAGGGGCTTCCCAGGTGGTGCTAGTGGTAAAGAATCTGCTTGCTAATGCAGGAGAGGCAGGAGACCCGGGTTCGATCCCTGGGTTGGGAAGATTCCCTGCAGGAGGCCATGGCAACCCACTTCACTATTCTTGCCTGGAGAATCCCATGGACAGAGGAGCCTGGCAGGCCACAGTCCATGGGGTCTCAGAGTCAGACGTGACGGAAGTGACTTAGCACATGCACATGAAGACAGAAATCACAGCCAACTTTGGTCAAGATGTTGAAAACTTAAGAAGAAAAAAACGTTTGCAAGTGAAGAGATAGACGTCAGGCAGGTGGACAGGCTGGGGACACCAGTCAGGTAGGGACCTGAATTCCATGATTCCTGAATTCCATGATTAAATGGAATGGACCACTGAAAGGCCTGCACCAGTTGGGTTGTTCCAAAATGTTCATATTTTCCTTTGTTTTTTTATTTCTTTTCTTTTGCATTGAAAACGTGTGATTTTTTTTTCTTTTTACATTGCCACAAAACAAATAGCAGAGCTGTGTTAATAATTTTCACGTCTGGTTTCAGATCGCTTTTGACACTGCCATCATGCTTCTGCTGATCGTACAGTCGCTTTCCCTGGGAGACTGGCTGAGGGAGTGCCCAGTCCTGATGCCCTCGGGTCCCCTCCCCCGCCTCGCCCCCAGATCTGCTCAAACAGCCTGGGGTAACCCCAGTAAGCTACAGTTTGACCCCTGCCCTCCAGCCCTCCTGGTAAAGAATCCACCTGCAATGCAGGAGGCTTGAGTTTGGTACAGAATCCGCCTGCCAAGGCAGGAGCCTCAGGAGATGCAGGTTCAACCCCTGGGTCAGGAAGATCCCCTGGAGGAGGAAATGGCAACCCACTCCAGTATTCTTACTGATAATCCCACGGACAGAGGAGCCTGGTGGGCTACAGTCCACGGGGTTGCTAAGAGTCAGACACAACTGAGCGACTGAGCACTTAGGCACACACACCCTCCTTCCACCAAGTCACCCCTTCACCCTGTTTCAGCCCAACTCGGTCCAGGCCAAGGGCCCCACCTGCTCCCTCACTTGGTCGGGAAATCCAGCTCCTCACTTGGACTTCTCTGAGTCTCCTTCTGGGAGGTGCCAGGCTTGTGGAACAAGGGGAGGCTGATGTCCTCAGCCAGCTGCCTGGGTAGAACCCTCTACAACCTCAGACCTGGTGCCCCCTCCCACATGTCTGGGAGGAATGAGGTCCCCAGGACCACAGATTGGCCATTTCTTGGTGGGTCCCACAGGAATCCTAGACACCAGTGGACTGGTGTGGGGGGTGGGCCTCTGACCTTGCCCTAGAGGCCCACACCAAGAACTCAACCCCCACCATAGCGGGGAAGGGGCAGTGCACAAATGGGACACCAATCTCCTCCAGGGCAGCTGCAGGCACCCCTGATTCAATGTGAATACCCTCCACACTCGAGTTTCCTCTCTTTCCTTGTCACAGCACAAAGGACCCCGGAGCTGGAAACCTAGGGTCATCCTGGAGCCCCTTAAAAGTCACCGAGGCTCCCCAGTTCCTCTTCTCATCTTCCAAGATGCTTTCCACTCCCATCTGCTGTTCCGGCCGCACCCTTGGCACCAACCCAGCCCGCTGCCCTGCCCCCTCTCATCACCCACGGGCAGGAAGGGGACAGGGAGGACTCCATGGCCGGTAGCTGAGGGGACAGAGGGCGGCAGGGGAGGAGGAGGAGGTGCAAGGGAAGGGGCCTACCATTGCAGAGGCGCTCAGTGATGGTTGGATAACGCAGGCAGTGATGACATGCAGCAGGTGGGGGAAGGGTGCCCTAATCCCAGCACAGCCCCCTGGGGCCGGGGAGGGGACAGAGGGATAAAGTCCCACCGTGGGAGCCTCCTGCCCGGCCTTTCCCAAAGGAACTGGGGCTGCCGGCCAACACCAGTGCAGCCAGGAATGTGGGAACCCCTGTCTGCAGAGGCTTGACCTGGGAAAGGCCCCCCTGGTCCCATGGTGGGTGGCAAGAGCAGGTGGGTGGGCCACGCTGTCTGGGGGTCAGAGAGGTCAGACCCTGGCTGGAAGCCCTTTGAATAGATGCCAGATGCACTGTCTAGCTCTGAGTGTTAAATGGACAGGAAGACAGAGCTTGGGACCCTGCCAGGGTGCAGACCCATGACTCTGACCTTGACCCTGACCCATCTCTCCAGCCAGCTCTTGGAAGCCCGGCAACTCTCCCTTCAAACACCTGTCCTCTCTCGTCCTCAGCGTCTCTTGCCTGGGCCACCAGTTTCCCCAGGGCACCCTCCTCTTGGCTACAGAGGGACCCGTGGTTCATCCATTCAGCACACCCAGGCAGGAGGTGGCCCCTTGCATCAAGGACTGTCTCCCAGGAGGGGAGCTCGATGCAGACAGACAATGACCGTGGAAGTGGCTGGGGGGAGCGGACCCACAGCGTGAAGACTGCGTGACTCCCTGCACCACCCCAAAGTCCTCAGCCTGGCCCTGGCCCTCCTCATTCCAGAAACATCCCCCTGCCCCGAGAGCTCCACTCTCACTGGAGCACATCCCCTACCAGGCTTCTCTTGCCCTCCTCTCCTTCCCCAAGTCCCTTTCCCGATCCCTTCTGGGGCTTCTCCCAGTTCCCAGCCACCTCTGCCTCCCAGTCTGGGTGCCCTGAGCACAGAGTTTGGGGCCCACCTGTCTGCTTCCAGCAGGAAGTGGGTGCGCAGCAGATGGCCCGGAGAATTAAGGAATTAAGGCAGAGCGGGTCTGAGATCAGGGCAGTGTCTGGGTAGAGGTCAGGTTCTGCCTATCCAAGCGTGAGTTTCCCATGGCAACGACCACCCCTCCCATCCCCCTGCCTGGTGAGGGTAGCCCCCTCCTCCCTGGCCTGGCTCTGCACCCGTCCACCCACGCCTGCCTCCTCTGTCACCAGCGGTAATCCTGTGTGGTTTTTACTCTGGTGCCCCTGAAAAGAGGGGAGAGGAAAGGAGGCGAGTCCTTCCCAGGGCCTTGCACCCAGCCCTCCAGTGGGAGCAGCTCCCAGGCTGCCGGCTGGAACTGGGCTAGCTGGCCACCCACTCGCGTCAGCACCCACCTTCTCAGGGGCTCCTGCTCGGGCCGGGCCGGCTGTTGCTGCCCAGTGGCCAGCACGGGGAAGGCAGACCCTTGCCCAGGACAGCTCATTACATTCTCCACTCTCCCCACACTTGACCACACGTGGTCACCCAGCCCCGTCAGGATGCATTGGCTGACATTTTGTCTGCCTGGCACCTTCTAGAATCTTCCCCACACCCATAGTCTGCATAGCAGCTACCAAGACCTGTCAGCTTTCTGTCCTGAAGACCTCTGGGAGTCACCCCTGCCCCGACCCAACACCCCTCCCTATCCTTGTTAACCTGCTGCTTGAATGTTGCAGGCACTGCCTCCCTGGCCCCCCGCCTACTCTGAGCAGTGGCAGCAAAGGCGTTTTTTTTGGAGACAGGTCTGTATGTGTCGTTCCCCTGCTGTAAAGTACAGACTCCTCAGGGGACATCCAGGGCCCCTCTGTTCTGGCCCCTGCCAGTCTCTCTTGGGGCCCGCCCCCCCCCCGCTAGATGGAGCTCTGCAGGGCTCCCCAAACCCACAGGCTGTCCCCACCCCTTGCACATTCTTCTCCCCACAGGTGAACTCTAGAGGCGCCTGCATGGGGAGACGTCTCTGAGCCTTTCTCCCAACTCCGGTCACCTCTTCCTCTGTGACCCCCCCACTGGCCTCCCCGTGATCCTTGATATAATGAGTGTCCTGTTCATTATCCCTCTTGGGTTGCAGGGCTCTCTCCCTGTCTCGGATGAGGTTTCTCAGAAGCAGAGATGGAAACAGGGATTTAGCAACATGCGATTGATGGAGAGACGGCTCTCAGGAGAAACACATACGAGAGGAGGAAAGCAGGAAGGGACAGAGCAAGAAGGGGTCTCAGAAGAGCCTGATGTGGCCTGCCTGGATAGGGGGTGGGCTCTGGGGTATAATAGCCACACTGCTGGGCTGTCCCCTTGGAGTGAGGAGGCCCGTGGCTGCATCCTCGTATCAGGCAGTCATTGGCTGTGGGATGGGAGGGGTTGACACTCCCCAGGGGACGCCCCTTTCATCAGAGAATAATCCACAAGGAGGGGCAGCTGTGGGCATTAGGCATTGGCAGCAGGGGTTGGGGGGTGGGCACTGGCTGGGTACCGGGGGTCTGGCAGGTACCACCAGCATCCACCACACCCCCTGTCAAGTGGGACCTTTGATAGACTCTGAATAAATGAGGAGTATGTGCATTCTTGATCCATCTGGCTCTGACCTTCTCCAAGCCCACAGCTGCGATGCTGTCCTTGAATGTCCCCACATTTCAGTGAGTGAAAGAAGCCCAGACGTCCACCACCCAGGGAAGGACTCTGAGCTTGGCCCCAGGTGTCTCTTATGCGTCTGGCTGTGCAGACAGAATCTTTGATCAGTGTTCTCAATGAGTCCTTGCAGTCAACCATTTTACAGATGGGAAGACAGAGGCTCGGAGGGGTGTACTGACACCGTGAAGGTTATGGAACTTGTGCTTGGAGGTCTGATCGACGCTCTGTCTGGTTCCTTCCCCCAGGTGTGCGCAGGGCCATGGAGCTGAGTCCCTCCCGTCCACCACAAGAGACTAGCAAAGTCCTGGGTCACCTCTGAGCTCCACAGCCTGGCTCAGCTAAACTCAGGGTCCCCAAGGGCCACATCTGGCATTTGCAATGGTTGGGAGGCCCACGCATGTATTTTGCATATGATTTACATAATATTTGCATCTGGTTTGCATGTGTCCCTGCTGAGGACCCATCGGCACTGCACAATTTTTAAGTTGCTTCTAGGTAATTCTCAGAAGTCCGTCACCTGGGCTTTACAGAGTCCGGTTTCCTTAATCTCTGGACTGTCTCTCAGACTCTCACCTTAGGGCTGCATGCCAACCCACCCCAGGTCTCGGAGAGGTCACACTTCTGCCCAGCCAGAAGGAGGCATTCCCAACCCTTGCACTGAAACATGTATGCACTTGACAGCAACCCCTACTGATGGTGTGGGTGCCATCAAAGTGCCAACTGGGCTTGGAGTGCATTGATGTTTACATTGACAGGAGCTGGACCTAGGCAGAGCCTTGCTACAAAGGTACCCCATGTGCAGGGAAGCTGAGCTGTGTCAGGAGGCTGAAGGTCCGGGGGTGCACTTCTCCCAGGGGCAGGGGCTCATCTGTGATGGGAAGGGCTTGTGTCAGACAGCCAGCAAGTTTCAGTCCTATTTCTGTCTCTTTCAGGGGAGTTATGGGGTTAGCCAAAAACTCATTCGGGTTTTTGTGTAGCATCTTATGGAAAACCCCATACGAACCTTTTAGCCAACCCAACACATTCCAGAAAGCTTTATGAGGCTTTCAAGGAGCTTATTTGGTGGGGTCTCAATAAAAAAAAGTGGGGAGCATGTCCTGGGGCAGGTGGATGGAGCCCAAAAAGGGGAGAGGAACTGCCTCAGATTCTGAGATCTGCGTGGAGGCAGGCAAGGGATGCCCAGCACCCACAGAACTCTGTGTGAAGAGACGCTATCTGTCAGGCTGCAGCTTCAGAACGGCTGGGATCTGTTCTCTCGTTCTCTCGTCTTCTCTGCTCCCAGGAGCCCGTTCTTCCTTCTGCCCCAGGGAGCCCACGGAGGAAGGAGGGGAAACTGCGGGAGTCTGGTAGACGTGCCCACTCGTGATCGCCCCCTGGACCTTCAATGCAAGACTACACACGTTCCTCTCCAGGTTTATCTTGTCATCCTGATGGCATCCTCATTCTTCTGAAGAGATGACCCATCTGTCATCAGGGGCTAATGAAAGTTGGCAAAAATCTGCTTCCGTCCACATGTCTGGAGGTGGACTGGGGTAGACAGGGTGCATCAGGATGTGGCCGAGCACATCCCAGGCAACAGAAAGCCTGATTCTGTGTGGCGCCTCCGCCCGCCTGCACCCAGGTGTGGAAACTCCAGTCGGAGTGGGGGCGGACGAGACCAGACTGTCTGCCTTCCTCCCTGGCCTCTGGCCTCCCTAGGCTTCCTGTCTGGCAGATGTAAAGGGGCCCCCTCACATTCAGGGGAGACCCCAGCCTTGGCTGGGTACAGCCAAGACCCTGAACATCTCCCCACCCATGTCCTCCCGGCCTTTCAGAATGCAGCCCCAGTGCTGGCTCCGAAACCAGTCCAGTTCATTAGAGAGGAAGCGTGGTGTTTGATATCAGCCACCTGGGGAAGGGGGAAGCAGGGTTCCTTCTGTCCTTTCAGCCCTGTGTTATGAAGGCTTTTCTGAGTTCAAACAAGGTCTACCTCATCCCTCTGAGTTGTGGATCCCACATCTGGGCTGGGGGAGGGAGTGAGGAAGAGGGCGGGACCCCTTGGAAAAGGACCACAGCTTTGGAGCCAGGGAGGTAGGGAGTTTTTCCCAGAGCCAGATAGGCAGTGCTGCCAGGCGGTCAGAACCCAGACTAGAGTTCTGCTCATCTCCCACTCAGATGTCTTTCACTTTCTGTGAAGTGGACATTTGGTGGCTACAAGATCAAGATCGTATTATGGATCCCATGTATCTTGCCCAGCAGCATGGACATCTTTGCTAAAGGCTGGAGTACCTTCGTTGGATTTGTGGTGGAAGATGAAAGGCTGTCTCAGACAGGCATCATTTGCTAGGAGCGGGAACCCACTGAAGCGGGTTCAAGTTGAGGTGGGTTATTGGAAGCAGACGGGGAAGCCTGTCACAATAGCAGCTCACCTCATTTCTTCCTGAGTACGCAGCCGCTCCACTCCACCCCATTCTTCTGCAAACTCTCCACCTCAGCTTCCCCGTAACTCCTGCCCAGCTACGGCTACAGGGTGCCCTGGGCTCTCACTCCCCCTCAGGGACTCCACAGTGGGATGAATGGCATTCCCCCCGACCCCGAAACTCATGTCCATTTAGAAGCTTAGAATGAGACCTTATTTGGAAATAGGATCTTTGCAGATGTAAGTATTTAAGAGGCCAGACTGGATGCGACTGGGCACTAAACTCAATGACAGGTGTCCTCATAAGAAAATAGCAGCTAGAGACACAGAGAGACAAAGGCCATGTGAAGAAGGCCATGCGGAGACACAGAGAGAAGGCCACAGGAAAGAGCAGACGCTGAGAGATGCAGCCACAAGCCAAAGGTGGCAAGGATGCCAGGAGCCATCAGAAGCTGCAGGAGGTAAGAAAGCACGCTTCCCTGTGGCCCTGCTGACGCCTTGACTTTGGACTTCTAGCCTCTAGGATGGTGGGAGAACAACTTTCTGTTCTTTGAAGACACTTAACCTCTGGTAATTCGTTACAGCAGCCCTGGGATACAAACAGAACCTCCACCTGGAAGCTGGATCGCCCTCAGCCTCTGTGTTTCATTCAATCTCAAAGCCCAGGAGAGAGAACAGTTGGCCTGCCTGGCTCGGGTATGTGCCGCCCCCCCCCCCAAACCACCCCACCCCACCCCGGACCCACAAGCTGGTATGGCTGGAAGAGGGCAGAGGCGCACATGTGGGCTTCAGAGCTGCCCTAGTCCAGCATCCTTGATAGCATCGCTTTTCCCAAAGGCTGTGAATTCACATCTCAAAGGTGAATTCACCTCTCCAGGTGTGCCTCAGAGTTCTGCATCTTCTGCACACTCACCTTTACTTGGGAAAAGGCAGAGATGGTGAGGATCACCTGGGTGGATGAAACAAAGCCAAGAATGAGTGGCACTCTGTTGGAAGACAGAATCAGGACTCAAAAGGCTTCTTGCAGCTTAGCAAGCCAACAAGATGATGATGAATGAGGATGACTGTCAAGGTCAACTCCTGAGTTCCAAGAGTCAATTTCACTAGGGAAATTTGGAGGAAGCCTAACAACAGCTCCTTGTGAGAAAGACCTAAAGGTTTTCTTTGAGTCCTCACTGGAAATGAGTCAGTGCTGCGGGCTAGAGGGCTAAGAGCACAAAGAGAAGCAGAGCATCTTTGGCTGGGCTGGAGGGGTGATGGGCATTTGGGACTTCCTGCAGCCAGAGACCTGAGAGATAAGAAAAGGAGCAGGACAGCCTGACCACCGGGCTGGGTTGCGGAGGCTTAGGGAGCAGAGAGGGTTTAAGATGCCCGGGGAGGGGTCAGCAGAGATATCAGATGTCCTGGGCACCTCGGGACAATGAGGCTTCAGGGAGGCAGAGCAAGCGAACAGGGTCGGTCTGGGGCCTATTCCAAGGAGGTGGCTACAGAGGTGTTGCTGGCGCGTCCCCAAACACGATCATCTCGTCTTTAGAGCCCTGGACCGAGGGCTTTGAAGGGTGCGCATGGGCTTTGAAGACGAGTGTGTTCCGCGGGTGGACGGCTTTTAGCCCCGTGCCCAGGCCGGTCCCAGGGGTCTGGCTCGACTTCTCACCGCCACCGGGTGCACGCGGACGACGACGGTGGCAGATGGGTGTGTTTGGGGGGGTTCCCCCGGGGCGTCGACGACCTGCGCCCCTGCCACCCCGGGGCTGCTCCCTGCTTAACCTCTCGCTCGCGGGCGTCAGCCGGGAGCTGGGGCGGGGGGCTGGCGGCGGAGAGGGGGCAGGCGGAGGAGAGCGACGCGGCCCCAAATTTATGCTAATCCGCACAGAGCCCGCCTCCCGCCTCCCCTCGGCGGCCCCAGGCGCGAGCAGCGCCGGCCACTCGGCGGGACGCAGCCGCCTCGAAGCGCCAGGCGCCCGGGCCAGCGAGCTCCGGGGGCCGCGACCGGCGGCGGGACCCGGACGGGCGAGCGGCGGGGCGGCGGGCGGACACCCGGCGGGGGCCCCGCGCGGGGCCAGGTGGAGACCCCGGGGGCCGCGATGGGCCGCCGCCGCCTGCCGGTCTGGCTGTGCGCCGTGGCGGCGCTGCTCTCGGGGGCGCAGGCCAAGGGCACCCCGCTCCTCACGCGGCCCGCGCCTCCGGGTGCTTCCCGCTACAGCCTCTACACGACGGGATGGCGCCCGCGGCTGCGCCCGGGGCCGCACAAGTAAGCGCGGGCCGCGCCGCGGGCGGGAAGCGGGAGGGCTGGGCCCCGGGCGGCGCTCCCACCTGCCCCGGGCCGCGCGCGCGGGGGCGCCGGGCACCCCAGGGCGAGCCCCCGCCCGGCCGGGCGCCCCACGCTCCGGGGGGCTGCGGGGCTGGTGAAGGAAAATAAGCCGAGGGGGCCTGGCGCGGCGGCTGGGGTCCTGGCAGTGCCCGCGGAAACCTTTCCAGCGAAGTAACATTTTCCAGCTGCGCTGTGTGCAGACTCCGGGCGCAGCGGACCAGGTGGAGGGAGCGGAGGGAGGGCGGACGGTCCGAGCGCGCGGAGCACGCGGGGCCACCCCCATCCCGCGCCGGGCCATCTCCTCTCTCCCGCTGCCCCGCCAGGTAGGAGATGGAGCCGTGCGCCCTGCGGCTCGCCCCCTCCCGCGGTCAGCCTGGACCCGCGCAGCCCTTGAGGAGCCCCCATGTGGCTGGGCCGCAGAGCTGGTCAGGGGCCCCCTGGTCCTGGGCCTGCGTTGTGGCTCCAGAGCTCTATGGGTCCAGTCCGCAGGTAGTTGGCATCTGCCAGGCAGCGGCCTCCCCTGCCACAGCGTCTGGTCTTGAGTAGTTTCAGGTGAGTTAGGAGCTAGCTGAATGTGAGCTCCCGCTGAGTTTGAGCGGTATTATAGGAGAAGCACAGCCAGCCAGCCCGTGACTGACACTCGGTAGGCCTGGACGCATCAGTGCTGGCTTCCTGGAGGAGGTGGTACGAAAAGTGATCTGAGAGCAGGGAACCAGGAGCTAAGATAGGAGCGGGAAAACTCCAAGGTGGGATGTATTTCCCCAGGAGTCAGTCAGGGGAGGAAAGGTGCGAAGTGTGGTCTCAAAGGCACCAAGTTGGGACCTCAGAAGCTTCAACGCCATGATAAGGAGCGAAGAGCCAGTGAAGGAATTGGAGAGGGGTGGGGAGTGTGGCATGGAAAACCCAGGGTGGGCCTCTTCCCCAGGCCAGAAGGGTGGCTGCACCAGGCGCCTGGTTCAATATTGTACTTACATAGCCGGTGACCAATCCGACGGGGAGGCTGGGATCCGAGAAATCAGCAGTGGGGCTGGACCCAAGACCAGGGCCCTGGATCCCAGAAATAAGGGATAAGCACAGAAGGGAATTCCCTGGTGGCCCAATGGTTAGCACTCAGTGCTGTCACTGCCCTGGCCCAGGTTTGATCAGTGGTCGGGGAACTACGATCCTCCAAGGTGGGACAAGAAAAAAAAGAGGCAGAGAGATGAGAGTCTGGTCTCTTGCTAAGGCCCGCAGTTGGGGAGGGGAGGAGGAGCAGCCTCAGGGGGCCTGGCACAGGCCAGGTATTCCAAGGATGCCCTTTTCCCCTGCAGGGCCCTCTGTGCGTACGTCGTGCACAGGAATGTGACCTGCGTCTTACAGGAGGGAGTGGAGAGCTACCTAAAGGCTGAATACCGGCAGTGCGGCTGGGGGCCCAAGTGCCCTGGGACAGTCACGTGAGTGCACCCCCAGTCCCACCCACTCAGGATCCCAGGGCACAAGCTCCAGGCCTGCCTTCAGCGGAGGGCAGCAGCCGGCTCCACCAGGGCTGCGACTCCTGGGATTCCAAAGGGCCTTCCCTTGTGCCCACACGGGCAGGGAACAGGGCAGGCTCAGGCTGGAGCCCACAGAGGGTCCCAGGGGAGCAGCAGCACAAGGCAGAGGGGGGTGGGGACAGAGGCGAGCAGAGAGTCACACTGGCAATGGCTGATTGCAGAGGGGGCCCGTGGGCAGACCCAGGGAAGGTGGCGCTGACCGTGGAGAAGGCAGGCCAGGGGTAAGATGCTGGGAGCCCAAGATCTGGGGCTTCAGCCAGATGGGTGGGCCGAGGATGTGCTGCACGCAGGTGTGACTCACAGGTCTGTACTTGGAGATGTTCAAATGTGTGTCTGAAGACAGACCTGTTTGCTCCCGTGTATCAGTGGGTAAACAGGAGGGAGTCCCCATGGGGAGCACTCCCCTGCATCCCTGGGCCTCTCTGCTGTGCTCAGCATCAAAGGTGCCCTTCCGCCAGCCTCCCGGGCCAGAGCTGAATTCTGGGAGCAGGCCAGGGGGGAGGGGAAGGAAGTAAGAGGCCCCCCAGATAGGGAGTGGCCCCTAGGCAGTGTGACGGGCTGTCTGCCTCAGCTTCTCTGCCCTGCCTCTCACCTACCCAGAGGGGAGAGGCTGGGTTTTGTCAGAAGTTTTCATGGTGCCGCCAAAGCCAGAGTTGGAATTTCCGATGGCAGAGTGAGCCAGAGGGGGTCCAAGTGGTCTGGGGAGTCTGGGGGCTAAATTCCCACTAGTCTTTGGCCCCAGCAAAACAGCGGGCGGGGCTTTGACCTGCCCCTTTCCTAAGGCATCTCGGAGCCTCTGGAAGGCCTGCTGCCACCCCTCTGCCTTGCTAGCACAGACAAGGGGGAGATCCTGGCGGGGCAGTGAAGCTGGGAGACGTCCAGCCTTTCTGCCAGAGTCTTGAGAGCGGCCCTGGGTCCCAGCAGGGGGCAGGGTCCCCTGCCCACGGACACAGAGCCCTGCCCTCTCCCGCCCCCGGCCCAGGTACCGCTCGGTGCTCAGACCCAGATACAAGGTGGGCTACAAGATGGTGACGGACCTTGCCTGGCGTTGTTGCCCTGGCCTCGCTGGAGAAGGCTGTCCCGAGCACCTCACGGACCACGGGGCCACACCACCTCAGCCGGAGCCTGAGACCCAGAGTCCCTCTGGGCAGGTGGGCCCGGGCCCCAGGCCCCTTCCTTCCAGCAGAGTGGCCCCAAGCCCCCATGGTGAGTCTGCCCACGGAGACCCCCACCAAGGTGATCAGGCTTCTGGGGACTGACCCAGGCTGGCGGAGCCCGAGCCGGGTGGGGGAGGGTGCATCTCACTCTGGGCATGAGGGCGAGCCCCCCAGAGCCCCCCTGCCACAGCTGTTGGCGGGGAGCCATGCCCAGCAAGGTCGGCTTAGAATAGAAAATCTCTCGGCATCTGGGCCATAGGACAAGCTGAGTGAGCCAGGCCAGTGATACTCCTGGGGTTCTCACCTCCTCTTTCCCAGGAAGGAAAGGCCCGGGGCTGTTTGGTGAACGGCTGGAACGCCTGGAGGGTGACGTCCAGCGCCTGGCACAAGCATATGGTACCCTCAGCGGCCTGGTGGCTAGGCGTGACGACCCCAGTAGGATGACTGGTGGACCCAGGGCTCCTGCCACCCCCATGGGCTTTGGGGTCATCCCTGAGGGCTTCGTGAGCCCCCGAGACAGAGCTGGAAAACCGCTCAGCCCGCCCCTGGATGAGATCCTGAGCAAGGTGACCGAGGTGAGCAACACACTCCGGACCAAGGTGCAGCTGCTGGACAAAGTGCACGGGCTAGCCCTCGGCCACGAGGCTCACCTGCAGCGGCTGCGGGATGCGCCCCCGTCCCCCCTCACCTCCCTGGCGCTGCTGGACGAGTACGTGGACCGACGGCTGCACCGGCTCTGGGGCAGCCTGCTGGACGGCTTCGAGCAGAAGCTGCAGGGCGTCCAGAGCGCGTGCGATCTGCACGTGCAGGAGGTGCGGCAGCAGTGTGAGGAGGGCCAAGCGGCCAGCCGGAGGCTGCACCAGAGCCTCGATGGCCGAGAGCTGGCCCTGCGCCGGGAGCTCTCACAGCTGGGTACCCGGCTGCAGGGCCTGAGTGTGGCTGGCGGGGGCAGCTGCTGCGGGCAGCTGGCCTTCATCAGGGCCCGCGTGGACAGCCTCGAGAGGAACCTGCAGGCTGTGATTGAGGCCCACCGGGGCCGCGGCGCCCCCGATGGGGATGACCTCACGCGGCTGTCTGCCGCCATGCTCGAGGGGGGCATGGATGGGCTGCTGGAGGGCGTGGAGACCGCCAACGGGACAGGGGGTGGAGCCGGGGGCTGCTGTCTGGGGATGGAGGAAGGGGGCTGGGGCTCGCGCGGCTTCCACACCACACTGGAAGAGCGTGTGCAGAGGCTGGAGGAACGCCTGGTGACGCTGGCCGGGGAGCTGAGCCACGACCGCGCCCCTCCAGGCAGGCCGGCTCGGCCCCTCGTGCAGACGGAGCTGGCCGTGCTGGAGCAGAGGCTGGTTTCGCTGGAGACCTCGTGTACCCCCGGCACCACCTCTGCCGTCCTGGACAAGCTCGGGGCCGAGGTGAAGGCCTGGCAGAGCCGGAGTGAGGCCCTCCTGCGCCAGGTGGCCAGCCACGCGGTCCTGCTCCAGCAGCTCAATGGCACCGTGGCTGAGGTCCAGGGGCAGCTGGCGGAAGCGACGGGCAGCTCTCTCCAAGGCGAGATCACCCTGCTCAAGGTCAACCTGAACTCTGTGAGCAAGTCGCTCACGGGCCTCAGCGACTCCGTCAGCCAGTATTCCGATGCCTTCTTGGCCGCCAACACGTCCCTGGATGAGCGGGAACGCAAGGTGGAGGCTGAGGTCCATGCCATCCAGGAGCAGGTCAGCAGCCAAGGCTCACGGCTTCGGGCCGATCACAGGCAGGTCCTGAGCCTGCGTGGGGAGCTGGAGCAGCTCAGGGCCAGCATGGCTGAGGTGGCTGGCGGGCTGAGTCGCTGCCAGGACACGGCCCAGGAGCTCCGGCACGCGGTGGGACACTTCGATCAGAGGGTGGCCCGAGTGGAAGGTGCCTGCAGGAGGCTGGGCCTGCTGGCTGCGGGCCTGGACAGCTTGCCAGCCGAGTCGCCAGGGCCCAGGGAGGGCCTGTGGGACCATGTGGACCAGCTGAATCGCACGCTGGGCCAGCACGCCAAGGACATCGCCCGCCTCCGGGATGATCTGCTGGACTGCCGTGCCCAGCTGGCTGATCGGGCGCGGCCAGGGCAGGCCAATTAGGTGGGCTGGCCAGGACCCAAACCCCCTCAGATCCTGCCAACCCTGGGAGCAGACCCTCCCCGCTGCCTCCGCCCCCCCACACACCAGAGCCCAGCCTTGCCCAGCGGTGTCTCCCAGCCTCCCCTGGCCAGCGCGGATGCCATTTCGGTAAGGGTTTGAAGGAACAGTCTTGGTCCAGCTTCACCTGACTGTCCAGGCACCAAAACCCACCCTAGGTGTTGCACCAGCTGGACAATTCGGGATCACGGTCAAAGCTGGTACTTCATGCCTCAAGGCCGGGGTGGCCCTGAGACCTCAGCATCTAGTCTGCAAAGTGTTCTGCAGACGCCCTGGCCGGCACCTGCGCACAGACCTCCAGGTCCCTGCTCAGACCACGGTCTCTGCGGCTCCCTTGGCTCAGTGACGACAGCTCCAGGCCCGCAGAGGCTTCTGGCCACCCTGTCCCTTTGGCTTCTCTTCTCGGCCATCTGGGCTCAGTTTCTTCAGGAAGGCGGTGCCCGTTGGCACGGTCCTCCTACCTGGCAGCTTCATGGATACTGTTTCTGAACCGAGGACTAGAGGTTTCCACCGCCCACCCCCTGGCTCCTTCAGGACAGAATGGAAACACAAGGACTCGGCAAGAGCACTCTTTATTCCTTCTGATCCTCCCCCAAGGTGAGGGCTTAGGCAGCTGTGTTTTCCTGGCGGAAAGGATGTTTGGAGGCCCCTCCCACTGTAATTTATCCTTTTTTGCCTTCCCTTCCCCAAAGACATTTCTAGGGTACTCTGGTCCCCGCTTGGTCCCCTGCTTTCCATTTGGGGGAAAATCCGCCACCCACCCCAGGTTAGAGCCTCCCTCCGGAGGGCAGCCCTCATGTACGTCATGGCCCGAATGAGGCCAGACCCTGGGCAGGAGGCCACGGCTGGAGAGCAAGGGCTCCAGGCCTAGTTTCCGACATCCTTGGAAAACCCCAGCCCTGCGCGGATATTCACAACGGGGTGAGAAATTCAGGTATGACAGCATGAGAACACAAGCGTTTGTCTGGCTCTCACACCCCGCTGAGGCTTCCGGCCTCGGTTCCCCCAGGGGGGCCTGGGTGCCCCCGGTTAGCTCGCAGCCCCGCCTTCTACCTTCCTGACACTTGGTGTTCTGCCCTCCACTTTGGTGCTGGGGGGGTGGTGGGGGGGGTGGGTAGGGCAAGCCTGGATTAAAGCTTTTAGCCCGTCTAAAGGTCCTTTCTTCCCCAAAGGCGGTGGGAGGGATGGCGGCAGTGGGGTGTCGGCCCTGCTTCCCACAGCCCTTCAGACAGAAACTCATGCCGCAGCTGTGTGGGTGGTGAAATGACCAGCAAGGGCTGGCGGGGGCGGGGGTGTGGGGAGCGGGCCAGGCAGGTCATCCCCTGCCTCCCTGGCAGAGTCTAGGGCTGTGTCCTCCATGGAGGTGCGGGGAGGGGCCAGGTGTATGGCATCTCCCTCCCCAGAGGCTGGGGAGGGGGGTCCTAGTGCCTCTGGGGTCTGGATGGGCTGAGACGCCAGGGTACCAGCGGGGGACCGCAGTGACGTCTGGCTGGCTCTAGAGCTGTGGGAAGGGGCCGGGGCTACGGAGGATCTCGCTTCAGAGGGCACAGTGCAGGCTCCCCAGGAGGGCTGGAAGACAATTTATTCCCTGGATGGTTGGCCCCTATCCTGGGCGTACAGGCCTCAAGCCTCAGAGGGGCCTCTCTCATCTCTGTCCTGTCAGGAGTTGAACCCGGGTCCCAGGTGAAGAGGGAAAGAGACGTCAAGGGTGTAGAGAACCCCCGCAAGGACCCAATCATTTCCTGGCTATAGGGCAGGGCCACGCCGAGGCCTGGAGCAGCGGCCCCCTTGCCCCCTCACCGTAGCTCAGCTGGCCAAGACCCGGGGACAGGTGAGGCCACGGCCAGCTCGCAGCCCCCCTCCTCCCCTTCAGCAGGTTGGCCAAGTGGGCACCTGGCTTTATGACCCCCACGCCCTGGGACACACAGTCAGTTCTGGGCTGGGCCATGGTTGGCGGGCAGCCGGAGGCAGGCTCAGGCCAAGGCGTCGAGGTCCACGGGGGCCAGCGGCTCCCGCCAGTAGCAGAAGTTGCTGTATTCAGGGTGGGCCAGGTCTGTGCTGGGGCCGCGGGCCACAGGCGGGAAGAGGAGCTCCACCACCTCGCTGAGCCGCTCGTACCTGCGGGCAGAGGAGCAGGTCCCCATCACGGCAGGGGAGACCTTGCGTTCTGCCTGGGAGCCCTGGACCTGGCAGAGGTGCAGGTCTCCATCACCGCATGTGGACACCTTGCGTTCTGCCTGGGAGCCCTGGACCTGGGGCTGGGAGGGAAGGGGGGTGGTCCCCAGGGGCAGGTAGGTAGGTGGCACTGGGCCCTGGGGAGAGGGCTGGGGCATGGGGGCACGTGGCAGGCCCTCACGTGGACTTGTGGTTCTTTATCAGCTCCTGGCTGAGCTCTCCCCGGGGGTTGACTGTGAAGATGCGGCAGGCAGGCAGGCCGACCTGCCGGTAGGCAGTGACATCCTACGGGAGACGAGGAGGGGTCAGGGGGTCAGAAGGCTGGGAAGGGTAGAGCCGGTAGCTCAGCGTCCCCTGCTCCCCAAGGAGGGGACACTCACATTGGGCCTGTTCCCAAAGGCGGCATAGAAGGGCTGTTCCTGGGGCAGAAAGAGCTGCTGGACATCACTCAGGCAGGCGATCTTGAACACCTCCGGCTTCCTCTCTATCACCTCCCTGCGGCAGCCGGGGCCGTGGGCAGGGAGGGGGTTAGCGCGCGACCGGATGAGCAGGGTCAGGGGACGGCTGCAGGGTCTGACCCAGCAGATGCCCAAGCGAGGCCTGACACTGGCCCAGCCGGGCCCAGGCTGGCGGTGGGCCTGCATACCTCCCCTCCCTGCCCTGCCCCGCCCCAGTGGTGGGCTTGCGTCCCGCGGGGCAGTTACCTGTGCAGGGCAGAGAAGAGGCTGCTGGGGGACAGCAAGATGGGGCCCTTAGGGAGGCCACAGCCCCTCTCGCTCACCCACTGCAGGTACCCCTTGGTGAGGTTGGCCATGCCGATGGCCCGTGCCGAGCAGTACAGGAACTTGTACCCGTTTCTGCGGGTGAGACGCGGAATCAAAAGACCGGCCCAACCCACCTCGTCTTCGTGGCTATGATCGGCTTAAGCGCAACCCTGGCGCCTCTGCCGGGAGGGGCTTAGGACAGCAGCTGAGCCAGGCCCGGGAGGGAGAAGGGACACGCACAGAGTCCCGAGGCCCAGGTGGACCCAGGCCCGAGGCGAGAACTCGGGCCAGTCTGTAGGCTTCATCTACGGCAGGAAGGCCAGCAGGTAGACTCAGGCCCCGGGCCCGGCCCCAGGAGATGAGCCTTTCACAGAGCTGAGGGCCAACAGGTCTCCCCACTCCAGGGACCTGCCCCGGGCTCCTCCTTTGCCCTGGGTCCCCAAGCCTGGCTTCCGGGGGTGGAGGCCAGGGTGGCCTCAGACATCTTGTCACTCCCTCCCTGGGGCCCTGCCCAGCCCAGCACTCACAGGTGGATTTTGTGGTAGAGACTGGTGATGCCCTGATGTGTCCAGTCTTTCCCCAGTTGGGGCAGAATGTGGCCCAGAGCGTCCGACCTAGACCCACAGAGTAAGTACCCAGTTACTCGGAGACAGTCCCACGTGGCCCTCCAGCTCAGGGGGTGTGGCCCAGTGGGCCCCCACCCCCACCCCCCAATAGCCCACTGGGAGGGCGGGCCCCTCTCTCTCTCACCCCCTCCCCTAGCACAGAGGGAGGCGAGTCCCCAGGCCCTCCCGGCCCACGGCTGACCACGCCTCACTTGGTGATGGTGCCGTCAATATCGGAGATGACCACCTTGTCGTCCCACTTCCACAGGTAGATGGTGGCCCTGCAGCGGCAGGTGCCCTGGTACTGGGTGGTCACACTGAAGACCACGTCGTTGGCACCTTCTTGCAGGTTCAGGCGCCGCTGGAGTCGGACGGGGGAGGGGGGCCGTGGCTCAGCGGGACACTGTCCTTCCACCACCCACCCCCACACTGTGGCCTTGCCCCTCCACAGGCCTCTTTCTCCTGCTCCTCCCAACTCAGGAACCTTCCTGAATGCATCAGAGGCAGCCATGTAGGCAGAAGGTGGCCACAAGGAGGACTCGAGGGGCTGCTGGTGGGGCCCGTACAGCGCCGGGCACGGGAGCTTTGAGATGAAGCTCATGGACCAAGCCTGGCCCGTGACCCCCGTCCAGGTTTCTCACGTCAGCCTCGGGGCCGACACTGCTCTAGGCGGAGACACCCCACTCCGTGGAGTGGGCACTGAGGGGATCTTCACCGGCAGTCCCCTGCCTGAGGCTAGGGTACCTGTGACATCTCCCCCTGAAGAGAGACCTAGCCCTGCCCTTGGTCCAAAGAGAAGAATCAGGGTCACAGCTTGTGACCTGGCTGATCCCCAAGCTGGGTGTGCGCCCCTGAGAACCACACAGATAGCAGCTACTCTGTACCAGGCTGGCCAGACCCTGCTGGGCACCTCCCTGGCCAGAGTCACACTTGGGAAAAAAACATTCTTGTTACAGGAGCCACAGTGACTCTAGGGTGTGACTTGGGGGCCTAGGGTTACCAGAGTCTTTGAGAGGCTGTCATCAGCGTTTGATTTCCTGTAGCTTCCAAGGGCAGACCCAGAGCCAGCCAACCCACTACAGGGACATTTTTTTCTTTTTAATTGCTTTTGGCCATGCTGCAGGGTAGGTGGGATGTTAGTTCCGCTGCCAGGGATCAAACCTGTGCCTCCTGCATTGAAAGTGCAAAGCCTTAACCCCTGGACCACCACCAGGGAAGTCCCTGCAGGTTATTTTAAGATTCTATACATAAGAGGGGGCTTTTCTAGCCAGAGTGTCCACCAAAGAATGGGCTTGTCTTCTCCCTGCCTTTGTCCAGGGGTGGGAAGCAGTCATGGCTGAGATGCCCCTGCAAGGTGGCTGCCAGAGAACGGTGTTACTAACCCACCAGTTTCTTGTCCTTTTGGGGAGGTCAAGGTCAGACTTGGCTTGAAAAGGGACATTTCAAGACTTGGCTTGAAAAGGGACATTTTCAGAGTTTTCTGTCACTTGGGGTGTCTTTACCTCTCACATTTCTCTAATACTCGACTTAAAAAAAAAAAAAAAGGGCTGGCATGTGAAGAAGTGGCACAGACAGGCATCCCCAGGGGAGGATGGCAGATGCTGGGGGATGGATTCTGGGCTTCGGTGAACACAAGCTGTTTTACAGTCGTGCCCTAAGGGCCCTGGGAACACAGTTCTCGCAGCCCCGCCTCCCCCACACCTGCACACACTTACGATCTGACTGGAGGAGAGGCGGAGGGACTTCTTGTAGGCACGGGCGTGGGCTGGGGGCAACGGGGGCGGGGAGGGGGCCTCCAGGATGACGGGGCTGTCCAGGGTGTCGTCCTCGCTGCTCAGGGCTTCTGTCTTCTCCCTGCGGGTGGACCAGCTCTCAAGCCACTTCCCCCAGGCAAGGCTTTCCCTCCTGTATGCGCCCACCCCTCACCCAGGTCACAGGAAGCCTGCCACATGTCCCTGCACCTCTAGGGACCCCTCCCTCTAGGGGCCGCCCACTTAACGGGTGGTGGCAGGCACCAGTACGCAGGCCAGGGGGGTCTCCACCCAAAAGGGTGACTCCACAGAGCTGGAGAGGAGATGCAGGGCGCCCAGCCCCCAGGGTGCTCTCCATGGTCAGGATTCTGGTACCTGCTTCGGAGATGGTGAACTGAGAGCTCTGTCCTGGCCAATCCCACCTGCCGCGGGAGCAGTCAGCCCATCCTTGATAACCGCCCCCCACCCCCCAACCCAGGCTTGGACACTCTGGGCCACTTCAGACATGAGAAAAGGAAGCAAGGTCAGCTGGCCCCTGCGGGAGACAGGATGCTCCACTCCTTCATAAGGTAGCCCCTTGTCTGGGTACCCCTTCCAGCTCTGCCACTTCCTGGCTGTGAGACCTTTGGTGTATGTAGGTTTTCCCACCTGTGAAATGGGGACATGTCCCAGGAAGAAGAAGGGGTGTAGAAGTGATTGTGGAATGACAAAGACCCACGGCAGGGGAGGGGTGCTGGCTCTACCCGCCCCCCTCGGCCATCCTCCCCAGCTCCTGCTCCAGCTGCAGAGCCCCAGCCACGAGATCCGACTTACCCCCGCTGCTCCCGCACTGCGGTTTTCTCCCTCTGGGCGCTGCACTGTGGGGGGAATATCCATCTAGTGAATTCCCGCCCACTGCCCACGCGGGCCCACCCTGGGACCATGATCACCCACCTCCTTGGACGGGAAATCCCTGCGTCGCCAGGAAAACCACCACCGGCCTCCCTTCCGGGGCATCTTCTCCTTCTCCAGCTTGTCCACAGTGCTCTGCGGGCAGAGGAAGGCCACTGGCATTTTCTCCTGCCCCCACAAACCCACCTTACCTTGCCCGGGCGACCCCCATGACCCCAGAATCTGGGGCTGACCCTAGAGCAAGGTGCTATCTACATGTGGAGGCTAAAGAAGCCTACTCACCCCCGTCTTGGGCAATGACTCTAGGAGATAAGCGTGGGAGAACAAAGGCTCCTTCTGCCTGCCTCCACCCCACCCCAGCTAGAGCTGATCCCCCAGCTCTAGCCCAGCCTTGGCCTGGCCTCCAGATTTCATGAATCAAGATCTACTACCATCAGCCCTACTCTAGTGGCCAAAGGCAGTGCTTTGGGAGTTTCTCAAGATCTGGTTCTCCCTGCATGATGCCACCAAGTGGCGGCAGGGACAGTCTCTAGTCAATACCACCCTCAACCTCCAAGACCAACGTGGGCAATTTCTAAGGTTAGTGATCTATCCCCTGAGCGGCCTCCTTCTCTGTACACGTGACCCATCATTGTCTGGTGGGGAAAGCACGACCCTGTGAAAATATCTGATTCTGTTTGTGCTAGGTAATCCTAGGGATAGCTCAGCCCAGGCCCACCTAGGAGACTCATCAGCTTTCTGCAAATACAAAATGGAGAACCCAAGTCAGGAGGACAAGTGCCAGGGTGTCCACCTGGGCAGGGAAGAGGCTGGGGCTTCCCAGGTGCCGCTAGTGGTAAAGAACCAGCCTGCCAATACAGGAGACGTAAGAGCTGCAGGTTCGATCTCTCCCTGGGTCGGGGAGATCTCCTGGAGGAGGGCATGACAATCCACTCTAGTATTCTTGCCTGGAGAATCCCATGACAGAGGAGCCTGGCGGGTTATAGTCAATGGGGTTGCGCAGAGTTGGGCACGACTTAAGGGACTTAGTGCCCACCACTTGGGCTGGTGGAGCTTCTCCTAAGTTTGTCCTGAGTTTGTCTGGGTTAAGGTGAGGAGAGCCAAGCGGGGGGTGCCGGGGGAGACCCTCTCCCTTCCCACAGGCTCTGGGGTCCCAGCTTAGACCTACAGCCAACCAGAGGGCAGAGCTGAGGGGCACCAATGGGAGGCACCCGCTGTCAACATCAGGTCATTCGGGCAAGCCTAACCAAGCTAATAAGGATGGGCCAGACAGGGTGGGGCCCTGGATGGCTCCTGAGGGGTAGAAGGGCTGGGTGCAGGTTAGCCCTGTGAGGGGTGGAAGTTCTGGGAGGGACTACAGAGACTGGATCTTCCACTTCTGAGCATCTGCACAGGCTGTTCCCCACCCTCGTTTACTCACCCTTCAGACGTCAGCAAAACCCCTGCTGGAGGCTCTCAAAGGACCCCAGACTGCTCCTTCCCACTTCTCACAGTTGAACTGTATACTCATTTGACTGAGTTTCTGGTTAAGTATCTCCCTATGAGGGCGTGACTCTCCCTGGTGCAGGCCCAGCACATAGTAGGTACTCAACAACTGTGTGCTGATAAAGCAAAACCCCAAGCCCAGCCTGGAGAGGGTCTCCGGGGAAGGTGAGGGGTGGGACCTCCACCTCCCAAGACTGTCTCTCAGATCCAAAAAGCTCCTGCTGAAGACACGTCTCTGTTGCTTCTGGTTTGCCCTGAATTCCTCTGAAGTCGAAATCCATTCCAAATGGACTTAGCCATGGCAGGAAGCCAGGGAAAGGGGGGTGCTTCGGCTACACCGCCTGGGGCAAGGCTTCAGGGAGCCTGAGTCTCTCCTCCCCAAGTGGGTCCTGCCGTCCATCAGCCCCAGGCCCATCTCTGCCCACCCTCCCCTTCCTTGCCAAGGGGCCCCTCCCCCAAGGCTATGGCCACTTCCCCCAGGAGATCTGGGGGGAGCTCCAACCATTACCTTGGGCAGGTTTTTCTGAAAGGCTTGCAGGGACAGGATCATGGGGGCAGCTACAGCCCAGTTATAATGCCTGCAGAGATAGATGGGGTGTCAGGGCTGTGGAGGAAGGGGCGACCCAGCGGCCCAGTCCCAGTACCCACTGCTTGTTGATCTTCACCACCAGGTTCGGGTCGTCTAGGAGGCCGGGGTTTTGGGCGAGGTCCTCGTAGGAGACCAGGTGCTGGCTGAACTTCTCTGGGCGCAGAGGCAGAAAGTGAGAGGTGAGGCTGATGTCCCGTCTGACCCACTGTCCCCGCCCCTCCCGGCTGCCCCATCTCTGCCCCTGGGGCCTCCTGCAGCTTGACCAGAGCAGGGCTCCTGGCTCCCCAGGGCTCTGGCATCTGCTGGTCCCACCCCAGGCCATCCTGGAGTCACAGCTCGGTGTCACTTAACATTGGCCCCATGGGGTCTTGGGGACGCCCAGCACTTGCTGGCCGAGGGTGGGCTCCATGAAGCCTCACGCACACCTCCGCTGCCCACCCTCGAGGGTCTTCCCTCCCTTCTCCTGCCCCCTGGGCTCAGTCTTCGGGAGGGCAGGGGCCACCGCCGAGCATACCCACGGAGACGTCCCTGCTGTCGGCCAGGCCCCCGCAGAGGGACAGCGCCACTGCGTCTGCTGTGTCCGCAATGGGCTCTGGCTCCTGCTCGGGGTTGCAGTCCCCCAGGGGCTTCAGGCTGTCCGGTGCGCTCCACTTCCCGGCCCCCAGCCCACTGTTGCTGGGGACGAAAGGACCAACAGGGACGTGAATAGGAGGCGGCAGCTGGGAGGAGGGCCTGGCCCCTGCTAGCCGACCCCTGTCCCCACGGGCCTCGATCCCAAGACACCCTGGAGTCCAGAACCCGGGCACCTCTGGGGGAAGTAAAGGGCTGCGTTCTCAGAGTCCAGGGAGGGCAGGTCATCCAGGTAGATGTCACTGGGGCCCAGGTGCTGGCTTCTTTTCAGGGAACCTGGCGGGAGAGGCGGGGGCATCTGTCGGCCTAACCCAGCGAGGTGCACTCTTGGGAGCACTCTGCGTCCCCTACCCCCGAGGACCACAAGGTGGCGCTGTCTGGTCCAGGGTTAACCCTCTGTAAGGCTGGAAAGGTCCCAGGCCTGCGCTGTGCACTACGGTAGCTCCTGACCACACGACGTTGTGGGGTATACGTAAACGTGGCCTGATGAAGAAATGGAATTTTAAGTCTTATTTAATTTTTTTTTTTTGGCCGCGCCACAGGGCATGTGGGATCTTAGTTCCCCAAACAGGGACTGAGTCCTTGCCCCTGCAGTGGAAGTGGGGAGTCTGTATCACTGGATCACCAGGGAAGTCCTCCAAGTGTTACTTCATTTCAATTAATTTTAATTTGGGGATTCCCTGGTGGCTCAGACGGTAAAGAATCGGCCTGCAGTGCAGGAGACCACGGTTCAATCCCTGGGTCAGGAAGATCCCCTGGAGAAGGGAATGGGTTTCCCACTCCAGTATTCTTGCCTGGAGAACTCCATGGACAGAGGAGCCTGGCGGGGTACAGTCTACGGGGTTGCAAAGAGTCGGACACGACTGAGCGACTGACACTTTTACTTTCACTTTCACTTTTAATTTAAATAGGCACTTGTAGCCAGTGACTACCCATGTGGACAGCTCAGGAGCCAATTTCCTCTCTTAACACTCTCCCTGGCCTCGCTTAAGAAACACCATCTGCCTCGGTTCCTAGACACGAAACCTCTCTCCCTCCTCATCGCCATGCTGTTGCCTCTGCCTAGAATTCTCTTCCCCTGGTCCTTACTTGGCTGGATCCTTATGGCCCATGTCTCAGCTCAGGCATCACCTGCTCAGACAGGCCTTCCCCAGTCCCATGATTTAAATAGCTCCCATCCCAACCAATGATTCTGTCTGGTATGTACCACGTTACACTCTCCCTGCTTTACGCCTGTGTCATCTGTCTGCGCCATGGGACTGTGAGTCCCACAAGGAGGGCTGGGCCAGACACAGTGCACACAGTAGGTGCTTAGATGTGCCTGAAGTCCCGGAGTCCACTCAGGGGATGATAACCTGAGGCCAGGGAAGCAGTGGGAGGGGTCCGGCCATCACTCACCTTTTCTCTGGGAGACCCCCTCCGGCTTCCGGGTGTGAGCGGGGTCTTCCAAAGCAGCCCAGCTCCAGGATTTGGATGGAGGACGGGGCCCCGCGTCCCCAGAACTCTGAGTTTTGGTTTCCTCCCTCTCAGGGGCAGAAAGAGGGGGACCCGCCAGAGCGGGCGCCTCCGTGTCAGGCTGAAGAAGGTCAGTGCCAGCCCCTCTCTGCAGGGTTGGGAGTCCCGGAGGGTCCACACCAATCACAGAGGTGGAGGGGGTGCTGGGCGCCCCCTGAGGCGGAGAAGCTGTCCTGGAGCTGGCATCAGCGACCACCGAGGACTCGGGCCACTCAGCTTTGCCCACCTTCAATCAAACAGACGGGGCACGATGGGGACAGGGAAGGGCCTGCTTCTCACACCCTGCAAGGCCTCAGGGAGGCAGGCCAAGTCTCAGTCACTCCAGTCCTGACCCGCAGGGGCCATGGAGCCTCTAAGAGGTAAGGCTGGGGGGCTGACACAGAGGGGACTCACCTTCGGCAGCCTCCCCCAGGCCCACTGCATGTGGGACTCCGCTCTCAGGGGACTGGGTTCGGGGGTCCGCAGTTCCAGCTCCGAGTCACTCTTGGGAGATGTTAGCTCACCTGGTGAGAGGCTGCAGGAAGCAAGAACTCAGGGGCCCCAAAGCCAGCCGGCCGCCCCCTGCCACCCTCTCCAGCCTGGGAACGTTTTTTTGTGTGTGTGTAACATGGATTTGTACCTGTGTTGGATCTAGAATATATAAAGAATATATAAATATATAAAGAACTCCTGTAAATCAACAATAAGAAGGCAATCCAGTTTAAAAAAAGAGAAAACAACAATGGGCAAAGCTGTGATTTCTTTTTCTTGGGCCGTGTGCCATGTGAGATCTTACTTCCCCAAGCAGGGATTGAACCCACACTCCCTGCGTTGGATGTATAGAGTCTTAACCACTGGGGCACCAGGCAAGTCCCAGGCTGTGACTTCTTAATGGGTTTAGGGGTTCCGTTAAGGGTGTGAAAAGGCTTTAGAACTCGAGGTGGGTGATGGTTCTACAATACCGTGAGTATACTAAATGCCACTGAACTGTGTCCCTTAAAATGGCTGACGATGAGTTAGTTGCTCAGTCGTGTCCGACCCCATGTACTTTAGTCTGCCAGGCTCTTCTGTCCATGGGATTCTCCAGGCAAGAATACTAGAGTGGGTAGCCATTCCCTTCTCCAGGGGATCTTCCTGACCCAGGGATAGAATCCAGGTCTCCTGCATTGCAGGCAGATTCTTTACCGCTTGAGCCACCAGGGAATTATTTAAAATGGTTAAAATGATAAATTCTCTATGTTTTTTCTTTTCAACTTTTTGGCTGTACCATGCAGCATGTGGGATCCTAGTTCCCCAATCAGGGATCAAACCCATGCCCCCAGCCTTGGAAGTGTGGAGTCTTAACTACTGCTGCTGCTGCAGCTAAGTCACTTCAGTCGTGTCTGACTCTGTGCGACCCCAGAGACGGCAGCCCATCAGGCTCCCCTGTCCCTGGGATTCTCCAGGCAAGAACACTGGAGTGGGTTGCCATTTCCTTCTCCAATGCATGAAAATGAAAAGTGAAAGTGAAGCCGCTCAGTCATGTCCGACCCTCAGCGACCCCATGGACTGCAGCCTTCCAGGCTCCTCTGTCCATGGGAGTCTCCAGGCAAGAGTACTGGAGTGGGGTGCCATTGCCTTCTCCAGTTTAACTAGTAGTTAGTCTTAACTACTAGACCACCAGGGAAGTCCCATGTGTATTTTACTGCAATAAAAAAACAAATGGGCAAGACAGTTGAATATCAACACTTTACACAAAAGATATACAGGGTGGTAGATGCAATAAATATGTTCTGTATCATTACTCATCGGCAAAATGTACATGGAGACCCCTCTCAGGGGCCTTGGCTTTGAGTCTCTGCCTGTAGCCCTCCTGGACGCTCACCTGGCCTGGGGGTGCCACTCGCCGTCAGAGTAGGGGTAGATGTCTTTGGGCTCCGGAGGGGACTCCCCTTCTGGCTGGATGCTGCTGAGGGGGCCATGGGGAAATAAACGGTCACTGACAGGACAGGTACCCTGGGCAGGGCATGGAAGCCTGGACATCACCGAGGAAGTAAAGCAACGAAAGCCCAGAGAGGTCAAGGACCTGGCCCAGGGTCACACAGCATTGCCAGAGGAAACTGAGCTTGAAGCCCAGGTGGCGTGCCCACACCCTCAGCCCCATACATACCCTGGGGGCTCCGGCCTTGGCTTTTCCAGCAGGGATGGCTCACTCTCAGCGCCCGCCTCCAGCTCCTCTGAACTAGAATCGGCTGCCACCGTGCCCTCCTTCCGCTTGGTTTTCCTCCTGCGCCGTTTCTTCTTCCGCCCACTGGAGGCCATGCCCGCGATGCTGGCGTCAGGCTCGCTGGTGGTGCCCAGCTGGGAGTCCGAAGGGAACCCCGCCAGGCCCCCCCAAGGGATGGGTGACGTGCATAGGCGGGGAGGCACGTCTTCCTGTGGAGCAAAGCAGGGGCAGGGCTAAGCGGGTGGGAAAACAGGCCTGGAGGCTGGACGGGGCGGCGGTCGCATGGCCCTGTGACTTGCTGGCTTCCGAGCTCCTCACGGAGGTAAGGCAGCCCCAAACCCCAGGCCCTGCCCAGAGGGTCACCAGTGAAGATGCGCTCACTTCATCGCTCTCCAGCTCCTGGACAAAGAAGGCCTCCCCGCTGTCCCCCAGCTTCATGTGCAGGTCCACCGGCTCCCCGTTGATCTCGATGTCCACCTGTAACGGGGCGTGGTGGAGCGGGGGTCCCCGCTGTCGTCCTCCACTCCCACCTCTTGTCCACTGGCCTCCAGGCTGGTCCTGGGACACAGGCTGCCTGCTGTCCCAGCGCACTGCACTTTCTGGACCTCTCTCTTCCCTCCCCACCTTGGGGGGCCCCCGATCCCCACTCTGAGGGTATCTGCTCACCATCTCAATATTCTTGTTCATGCCTTGGTTTTTGTGTTCCTGTCTCTCCCACAGCCCACCAGCACAAGAACATGATTTTTTGGCCACCCCATGTGGCACGTGGGATCTTTGTTCCCTGACCAGGGATTAAACCCACATCCCTGCACTGGAAGGATGGAGTCTTAACCCCTGGACCACCAGGGAAGTCCCAGAACATGATCCATCTTGTCACTGGTGGGTCCCAACATCCAGGAGCACACCCGAACAGTTGTGCATGACATGAACAGTGTTAATAATGACCCTTTCCTGGGCACTCTCTAGAGTGTGTTATACAGACCATCTCATTTAACCTTCACAACCACCCCTGGCCATAGCTCCCATCATCATCCCCACTTTACAGATGAGGAAAATGAGGCTCAGAGGGGTTAAGTAATTTTCTGGGAAGTAGCCAAGTGAGGCTATGAACTCAGAAAGTCTGAGGCCACAACCCAAGCCCTTAACCAGTCAGCTACACCATCTCCCGAAAGGTTACACTCTCCTATTAGGATTTGGGAAAGTCACCCTATTGTGAAGGGGGTCTGGGCTCACCAGACCAGAACTCGGTGTAAATAAAAATCTGTCATGTTTGTCTGAGCCCCGCGAAGACGGAGCTGGTCTCCTAAGGGGAAGGAACTAACTTGTGAGTAACTCCGCCTACCTGTCCCCAGTGAGCTCCGAGTTCATCATCAGGGAGACGAGAATGTACCCACTCACACAGGTGCAGTGACTTACCAGGAGCACACAGGTAGGTCTCAGGAAGCTGAAGCCAGTCTAATAGCCCCACTACAGAAGCCTGCCCTGATATGCTGCTTGCAGGAGAAAGCAGGGACCCTACCGGACCAGAAGCCCCAATCCAACCCCAAGAAAATACAAAAGAAGGGAAGCCTGCCCAGAGGATGTACTGCCACCCCAGGGAGGTCTGGGTCCTGTCCTGGCTCCCAGAGCCCACCCCCCACCCCGGGGGGCCCCTCTCCTGGCCAACACTCACCACCTTCTCCCGCGAGCGCAGGACACCCAGCTTGCCAAAGCGCACGTGGAAAGGCGAGCATCGGAAGGAGCCGTCCACCTGCCTCACCACCAGCACGTCGATGCCCCCACTCAGCGTGGCCGGGTTCAGGCCCCGGTATAGGCCCTTCACCGTACCGAACACGGTCTCCGCCAGCTGCCCCATGTAGTTCATGGCTGTGCCGGGGAAAAAGTGGAGGTGCTGGGCCCACCCCCCTTCTGGGGAAGGCCCCGCAGCCTGACCCCCCGGGACCTACCTCAGGCTTCCGGCCTTGGTCCTGGTAGTCCTCGGAGTGCCTCCGCAGACGCGCAGCCGTGATGGGCTGGGAGGCGCGCCTGTAGACGTGGGTTCTGATCCCAGCCGGCCGTGGGGCTGCTTCCCTTCTCCAAGTGCAATGCTCACTTCTGTCAAATCGGGGCACCGGGTAAGGCCATTCAGGGCGCCGCGAGCCTCTAAATGCCATGAGTAATCATGACCACAGTGCTCAGTGGCAGGGCTCCTGTCGTCTTTACGACAACCCGCCAGGCAGGCCGAGCAGGTCATTATCCCTGTTTACAGACAAGCCAGGCTCAGAGAGGCGGAGTGACTTGTCCATGATCTCACCACTCGTCAGGAGAGGAGCCAGGATTCGCTCCCAGGCCTGGGTGTTTGCAGAGCCCTTGGTGTGAACCTCTGGGATGGCCTGACTGTGAAGGCAGGGAGAGGGGAGGCACCCCAAGTTAGGGTACAGTGAGGGGCCAGCCTCATGGCAGATCAGGCCCAGGGCCCCCATGGGTCACACGGGACAGTCCCAGGCAGAGGGGGAGAAGGGGACCTCAGTTTTCCCATCTGAGAAATGGGTTGCTTGCTGCCTCCTGGTCCTAGGAGTAAAAGGAACCTTGCAGGGCCATTGTGGCTAATGTGTAGGGGGCCAAGGGTGGAGGTAACCCTGGTACCCAAGGCTTTGCTCAGTTCTCAGATGCTTACAGCAAGGCATCCCTCACAGCTGGGCCCAAACTACGAAATTTAAAGCCCAAACTCCCAAATTCTTCCCAGTTTCCCTGGGACATGTGGGAAGCCCATTCATAGCCACGACCTGATCCCAGTGTCTGTAGTCATAGTTCTCAGCCCTGACCCCACTCCTCAGACCCACATTCAGGCCTTGGGCTGGCCCCTGGCCTATCACAGCTGTTCCTTCTTCTTCCAGCTAAACTGGTCCCTCCGGCTCTCACACCAGCCAGAGCTGGGTCAGCCAGAGGCAGGAGCCACAGCAGCTGCGGAGAAGAGCCAGGGCCATAATGAGAACCACCTCCACGCTGGCCCGGTGCCCGCCCCACCAGCTTCAGCTCATCACCCCTTCCCTGATGGCCAATGGCAGTGGGCTATACCCTTCTGGCTGCCGGGACCCAAACCATCCCACCTTCACAGGGCACTTCCTTCTGATCCTGCATCCTCTAGGCAGACCTGCCATGCAAGATCACCTGTCAAACAAGTCGAGTGACTTATCTGAACCCTATGAAGCCAGCAGGCTATAGATGGGGGGAGGGAGTGATGACTCATATCCTGGTTTCCTGATTCCATACCATGGTTCCTTCCCCTCCGTGGTCCCCAAACCACACCACAGTCATCTACAAAGAGGGCCGCCCTCTCTGCACAGCCCTGTAATGCCTCACTAAAATCCCAAATGTGCTGCTCCAGAGCCCAGCATCACCTGGGAGCTAGTTAGAAACAGAGAGCTTCACAAAGATAAAGTCCTATGAGAATTGCTAAAGTGAGAAATTGGGATAAAATGAAACTCTTTGGACTCCTCTAAAATGTCACTCAAATTGAACACATCTTTTACCTGCAAGGCACGCCTGCTGCGTGGTAGGTGAAAACTCCCACTTTGGTTTCTCCATCCTTAACACTACAGTACGAATATGGGAGACCCACTGACAAAGAGAGACATGTGATGGGCAGGGCTTTAGATCACTGAGCCCAGGAAAACAGAGAAGACTCCAGAAGCTTCTAGGAATATTAAAGCAGCAAGCATTGGCTTCCTCAGCGGCAAAGAGTCCAGCAGTTAAGAATCCTGCATTGTCACCTGGCAATGCAGGGGATACAGGTTCGATCCCTGATCCGGGAAGATCTCACATGCTGTGGAGCAACTAAGCCCATGCATCACAATGACTGAGTCAGCGCTCTAGAGCCCAGGAGCTGCAACCACGTGAACCCGAGAGCCCAGGCACTGCAAAGAGAGAAGTCACCGCTATGAGAAGCCCACGCACCGCAATGAAAAGTAGAGCCCACTCGAAGCTAGAGAAAGCCTTCGCGGCAAGGAAGACCCAGCACAGCCAAAAATAAATAAGTATATACAATTTTTTTTTTTAAAGGAGCAAAAGCAGGAGAGGGGCACCCTGGGAGTGGGGGCAACGTTCTGCCCTGCACAGAGCAGAAGAGTCGGTGGTGGGTGGGCGGGGAAGGGGCAGAGGAGATAGGCTCAGCTCCACCTGCTCCTGGGTTTCTCAACTTTACCACCACTGCTGTTTGGGGCTGGATAATTCTTTGTTGTGGGGTTGGCGGGCGGCTTGTAAGATGTTTAGCAGCATTCCTGGTCTACCCACTAGATGCCAAGTGGCACCCTCCCTCCTGACAACCAAACTGTCTCCAAACTTTGTCAAATGTCCCCTGGGGGACAAAACTGCCCCCAGCTGAGAGCCGCTGGGATAGGAGAAAGCTCAGTGGCAGAGGGGGGAGCCGGGTCTTACTCTGATCCACTCGTGGGATGTGGTCTGGCAAGTAACTTGCTGGCCTCAGTTTCCCCTTCTATGAAACTCGGCCTGGATTTCTCAGACCTTCTCAGCTCTAATGTCATGGGAGCCTAGAATTCATTCCTCTCCTTGCTCCCCCGCTCACGAGTGGATGTCCCACCTCTGTCTGCTCAGTATTTTGGAGGGAGGGGGAGAGCCTTGTGAGTCAAGCCCTGGGCTCCCTTCCCTCTACCTGTACCCATTCCTGAAGACACCTCCTGTCTCTGGGACCAGCTCTGCCTCCTTGGTCTGCTCTGGATGGAGGAGAGCTCTGCTTGGCTCCCCTATACTCCCCTTTACCCTCAAACTCACAGGTCTAAAACCAAATATGTCCCCTTCCCCTGGGAACTTGGTTAGCTTAATTCCTCTAAGGACTCATGGCTACCCCTCCCTCCCAAGGCCTCTGAATCCTATTCCCCAATTTCCTGCTCATCTGGCCCCCTCTTTCCTGCTGTCCTAGATCAAGGCTTTGTGACCAATGCGCAGATCCTGGGGGGCAGCAGGCAGTGTGGTTTAAGGCACCAGACTGTCTCTCTGACCCTTACTAGCTGTGACCCTGGGCAAGTCACTTCATCTCTTTGAGCCTCAGCCGCAGCCTCCTAAATGGGAATAACACAGGGATGCCTGGGTAAGTCATGACATAATTGGTATAAAGCAGCGGCAGGCACTGAACGCCCAGACACACCACCTGTCAGTTGCAGCACTGTTTTCGGAATCGTGACTGTCCTCACTCACTCAGGCTGGTGCTGAGGGCAGGACAGGTCAGACTCCAATGCATGGCCCCGGCCCTGAGTTGACAGTTCAGACTTAACTTGGCATTCAAGGCCCTGCAAATGGTGGCCTTGCTGACAACCAAACTGTCTCCAAACTTTGTCAAATGTCCCCTGGGGGACAAAACTGCCCCCAGCTGAGAGCTGCTGGGATAGGAGAAAGCTGAGTGGCAGGTTTCTGCAGGCCTCAGAAAGCTGAGGCCAGGGTGCCCAGGCCTCAGAGTCCACAAACATCTACATGCCACCCCACCCCACCAGGCCTGCACACAACCCCACCACAGGGAAGGCAGAACAAGCTGCCATGGGTGTCAGCCCTCAGCCTTTCTGGGCTCCCAGATTCAGGGATGGTGGCGTGTAGTGCTCTGTCTAGGACCAGAGGGTGTCGGAGGGTCAGCCCTGCTCCAGCTGTGCAAGAGAGACAATTCCACCCAGGATCCCTAGCTGCCTTCACAGCTGCTGCCTCTGACCTGCCCAGTCTCAGGGCCGGCGGGGCAAGGGTCAGACCTTGTCTTGCAACTGAGGACACTCAGTACCAGAGAGGGTGGGTGTCTTCCCTAGCGTCACAGTCTGCCTGAGGGGTGAAGCTGGGGGTGGTGGTGGTGGTGAAACTTTCCCCCAGAGAGGTTTTTATATCTCATTCTCTCCCGATCCCCCATTCTGGATGTCCCGGGACCCCGGAGGCGCTGAGTCTGGGAGAGGGATGAAGTGAGGCCCGGCTCCACCACCCCGGAGTTCCCTTCGGATATCTGGAGAGGGAGTCGGGCCCGGATCGGGAAGGAATGAGGGTCAGATGGCAGGGCAGATGGGCGGGGCCGGGTGGGGCGGGGGACGGGGACCTCATCTCCGGCCCTGTTTGGGCCCTACCTGGGGAGCTGCCCACTGGACTCCGGGATCCCGGAGCGCCGCTTCTACCTGAGGGCAC